>NW_024062691.1:1800000-2280901 GCF_006381635.1 Hibiscus syriacus
ACTTTTGTACAGGAGTTATTAACAAATAATTTGATTTTTGTACATTAAAAACAAGTAAAATGATCATTTTGTTACTTACCTGTTGATTGGAATTTAAGATTCATCCATGCTAATATTATTAGGGGTTACAGTGGACTGTATTTTGGCCCTTGTATTAATAAAATAATTTGATTTTTGTACATTAAAAACAAGTAAAATGATCATTTTGTTAAAAAAATCATCAGTTATAAACCCAACAATTATAGGCGTGAAACTCCAAAATATTCATTTAATTTCGTTGTCGACCATTATCATCGTCGGTAACCATCCATTCACTAATCGGTTAATTGTTGATTGGAATTTAAGATTTAGATTTAAAAATTTAAGTTTAGTGATTTTATGAATTGATGCTACGATAAAGGGATGATCTATTAACAATGTGTGAGTAGGCGATCGGTGGGGTAATTTCAATAGAGGACGATGGACGACAAGTGAGATTAATGTTTTGGGATTAAATATTTTCGGTTTTTTATGAGATTTTAGAGAGACTTTGGGTCTTTCATTTAAACAATTAATAATTTTAATTTAAAAAAATTACAAATTTTATAAACGTGTCACATTTTAAGTGTTGACAGATTTAAAAAAAAAAATGATAATGTAAAAAATGTTAGACAATAACATTGACAAAAAAAAAATAGACAAGAAAAGAAATATAATTTGAGTATATTTTTAATTAAACTTAATAATAATGATAATAGTTTATAGGGCAAACTACACGTTTCATATTCTAACTATCACTTTTGTTCTGTTTTGGTCATCAACTATTATTTTTTTAAAATCATACCTCACTTTATGTTTTAGTTTCATTTTGGTTACCCATCGTTAAAAAAATTAACGAAAATATTGATTTTTTTAAAAAAAATCAATGATAACGTGATATTATCTTACAATAACACGTCAACATCAACGTTAGGTATAATTTTGAAATTAAAAATAGTTGTGTAACTAAAACAGAAATAAATGATAATTGAGGGTACTAAACGTATTGTTTACCCTAGTTTATATTAGAACCATTACTATAAATGGCGGGAGTCCTTGCTTAGATTGAAAATTTTACGCACTCAAAGGATTCATCCAAAAGCCCTCCGATTCTTAAAACCCAAAGTTTCCCTATTTCTGTTCTCCACCACTCTCTTTTTTTTTTATCAGATATCCCTCCTTTTCTTCTCAATTTCTTCTTTTCTACTGTTTCCTTATTAAAAAAAAAAACTCATAGTTTTTCTTTTTCTCCCTTTTCTCTCGTGTTTGCGTTTTGCAGATAGAGGTCGTTAGAGAGTTGTAGCAGTGTGAACATTTTGATCCAATGGAGGCCGCGGCTGGTGTTGCCGCCTCACAGAGCAGTTCGTTGCCGATGCCATCACCTTCACGGAAGAGTGGCTTGCCGTTTCTGACAGTCACGTGGTTCAGAACCCCGGGGATGGCGTGGTAATTTCATTTAATCATGAAAATTTCTTTGTTTTTTGGTTAGGAGAATAACGGTTTTGCATTTGAAATTCTGAAAGAAAAACAATTACATGATTAAATATAGCTATTTGTGTTTGGTATTCGTATGCACTCATAAACAAAAGAAACACTAGTGTTTATTTCATTTTTCGTTATCTTATTGGCTCTTTAAGTTTATTTACTTGTATACAGTTTGATTACCCAATTATTTAATTAGTTGTACTTATTCACCCTTTTGGGTTCAGGTTTGGGGTCGTCATTTATGAACCCAACCATGTGCTCTAATTGATGTATTTTGATGCATTTTGATGCATTGATTAAAATTGTTGGCTCACTTTGATGTCAAGTCTATTGTTCATTGGTTGTAGGAATAATTGGGGATGTAAATTTGGGTTATGTAAAACTCTTTTTAAATATTTATTTAATCCCAAGAACAGTGTTTCAAACTCTAGAATTTTTTTCAGTTATGGTGAAGCAAGAAAACACCTTGATGCCAATGGTATGATTGTAGCTTCAAGTTATGTTGGTGAAAGATTAGTATCGCTGTTGTTATCCTGTGGTCATATTTGTTATATTCAGTTTTTTTTGTGATATACAGGGATTGGACAGATCAAAGTTGGGACAACCAGATGAAAGGACCTTATATAAGGTAAGGCTTTTGGCTTTAAGATTAAATTCCTTTTGAGAACGCTGAAAAGTGAACATTGTTAAATGCTTATTAAGGTGCAACATCGAGGAGAGCCTGCTGATGCTGACTTCTTTCAGATCACGGTGAATGGAAATTTAGATGATGACATATTACAACGGCGAATACATGATGCTACTAGACAGAGAGAGGCATTCCAACAAATGGATATATAACTACGAGCTCAGACAATTGCTAGATCAACAGTTCTAGAAATGCAGAGAAGTTGTGATGCTAAAATTGAAGCCCATGCTAATACTGCTGCCAAGCTTGAGGTTTGAATTAAGAATGTGATTCATAGCATGATCGTTCTCAAATACAACTATCAAGAAAAGAAACATGTCATGTTTTAACGGCCAATATAAATAGAGAAAATAATCTCAGTGACCAAAAATCCCATATAATATACGATTTTAACCAACTTTTTCCGGATTTGCCAAAATGACCAACAAAATCGCAATGCGATCGCTAATTCGCAACGCGATCTCCATTATCGCAAATCGGTTTTCAGATTCGCAACACGATTATTACTATCGCAATGCGATTTTCCAATTTCGCGTTGCGATTTTCCCAATTCGCAATGCGAATTTGAAAAATCGCAATGCGATACTGACTATCGTAACGCGATAATACAAAATCGCAATGTGATACTGACTTTCGCAACGCGATACTTACTTTCGTAACACGATACTTTCGCAACGAGATAATACATAATCGCAATACGATTTGTGTTTCACGTTGCGATTTTGTCGTTGCGATTTTCATTTCGCATTGCGATTTTGTTGTTGCGATTTTCATTTCGCATTGCGATAGCCATTTCCGTGTTGCGATAGTCATTTCCGCGTTGCGATAGTTATTTCTGCGTTGCGATAGTCATTTACGCGTTGCGATAGTCATTTTCGCGTTGCGAAAGTAAGTTTCGTGTTGCGAAAGTAAGTTTCGTGTTGCGAAAGTAAACTATTCTTCTTCTTGAATGTTTATATATGTTATCCTTTTAAATATTTATATAAGTGCTTACTTTTGGAATGTTATCTGATGCATTTTGTGAACTATGATAGAATAATGACTTGGGTGAATAAAATGCAAGTTTGAAACATATTTTTCTTTGTTTAATATCATGTCTGTTTATTTACTGATTTATGTATTAATTTTTTTTAGCGGCCCGATAAGGCGGATGCTTTACGTCGGGTTTTCCTTGCACGATATAGTTCACACATCAGACGGCGTGCACGTGCTATTACATCTCCGTTCACCCCAATGGTGCGAAGACTCCGCAAGAAGAAGCCCGACTCACCTGTCATCCCTCAAGAGTCTCCTCCAATCGTTCAAGAGGCCTCTATCATCCCTCAAGAGTACCCCCCAACCGTTCAAGAGGCCATTGTCATCGTTGAAGAGGTCCCTCCCATCATTCCAGAGCCCGATTCACATGGGATAATATATCGAATTATTGAGAAACCCCCACCGTTGCCGGACATGATGGATGAGAGTTGACTCTCGTATGAGTTACCGGCTAGTACCCTTCCGGTATCTGAAGTGGAGAGGAGACAACTACCGGAAACAATTCTGGATAATACTCTTTGGGCTAAGACCGCAGTTGATTTTTATCTACATGAGCGGAGCCAAGGGTGTTACACTGACATAAGCAAACTCAACGATGAGATGTATTTGTTGCTTAATCAGTCTTGGTGGGGTGTGTTTTTAGGGGTTGAAGACAGTGGCTATTTCGATGGGGAGGTAAGTCTTATATTTGTCTTATATATGATTTTGATTAATTTTTTTAAAAATTAATGTAATTCACTAATATATGTCTTTTTTTGTAAAACATCATATCGATGCGTGGGTGTCACGTCTTCTAATAATAAGGAAGCTTAGGAAAAATAAAAAAAATTCGCGATATACAATAATGTCGGCGGCTTTTCACGCAGTTCACTTGAAGAATCAACGAGATGAATCATTTTCGTTGGGCAATGGACAAGCTAAACTTTATCCTGCATGGTGGGAGGTCGATAAGGTTAGTGTTTATTTTTTAAATTTTTTAAAGGTGTTCATAAATAAGTGCGCAAATAAATGAATTATTACTTATAATTGCATGTGTTTATCCCTGTTTTGGAACGTCGTCATTGGCTTCTCGTCCAACTTCAGCTGACATCCCTGAAGATAATAGTATATGACAACATGATAAATTACATATCACTGTCTGATTTGAGAGATATTATCAAGGGATAGAGCTCTCATTTAGCTAAATTCTTGGATGTGATTAATTATTGAACTCATTCTGGACACAAGAAGCCAAAGAAGTTCAATGTCACAGTTGTCAGAGACGAGACCGTGCCACAACAATCGCCGGGAGCCAGAGGGGATTGTGATCCTCTCGTATGCATGTGCTTGGCGCGTTTGACGACGGGAAGCACAGAGTTTCTACCTCCCACCGATAGAGATAGAGCTGCAGTAAACTTGTGGTTTCGGCATTATATGGCTAGAGCGATATATTCGAGACGCTGCCTACCTGCATCCGCGTTATGAAAGTATTCATTGTTAATTGGTAAGTCAAATGCAAGTTTTGTTAACATATATACTCCTTTTGGTTTGAAAATGTTTGGTTAAGTACCTAGAATTCAATAATTTGCTGTTTGTAAGTTTTAGATGTGTAGGAAGTCTTGTTTGAGCAAATATTTGTTTCTGCAGGTTAATCCTTAAGTGAGCTCCGTGAAATGGATGTACGGGTGCAAAAGTTGATTCATTGATTCAATAATTGATGAGGAAATAAGAATTATTATTATTTTTTGATTGTTTAATTGATTTGTAAAAAATGATTTGTAAATGTTGATTTGTTTAATTGATGTGTACATAATTCTTATTTGTGCTTGTTTAATTGATTGAAATGTAATAGTTGATTTGTTGATTTTCAATCTGCATTATGTTGAAGGCAAAACAGACTGTCGCAACACGAAACTGACTATCGCAACGAGATATTCGCAATGCGAAATAAAAATCGCAATGCGAAATGAAAATGGCAACGAGAAAATCGCAATGCGATTTTCATTTCGCGTTGCGATAGCCATTTTCGCGTTGCGATAGTCATTTTCGTGTTGCGATTTTCTCGTTGCATTAGTTAAATGAATGTCTAATAAGTGATAACAACTGAACATATCATAGCAATATTCAAACTCAAGTTACTAATACATGCCTAACTGAAAATGTTAAAAGTGCACACATAAAATACACATAATACAACGTTATCGCAATGCGATTTTCCAATTTCGCGTTGCGATTTCCACAATTCGCAATGCAAATAAGTAAATCGCAATGCGAATTTGGAAAATCGCAATGCGATACTGACTATCGCAACGTGATAATACAGAATCGCAATGCGATTTTCAAAGTTCGCAACAGGTTTTAGTTTCGCAACACAAATTTTTTGTGTATATATCTACGCAGCAACAACAACTCATAACCTAAATCCCTAAAACGTAACTCATTCCATCTCCGTCTATCACTCTCTCCGGCGACATCCGTTCTTATATCCAACGACATCCTTCCCCATCCGGCAACATGTCTTAGTTTCGCAGCTCGTTTGTTTAGTAAATTAATTTACAACCATGAAATCATCTAATGTTGATCATGTTTGGATAGATTTGTGTTTTGGAGGGTCATGGGAGAATGTTCATGGTGTTTTACAATATATGCCTTTACCCATGAATCTTCAACTAAAACTGTCATTAAAAAAGTTAACTTATGAAACTCTAATGTTACGTGTTTCAAAGAAATTGAATTTAGAGCCCCTAAGTGGATTTAGGCTATCTTATCAGAGAAATGGTAAAGTTTATTTGTTAACCGATAATGAAGATGTTGAACGATTCATTGCTTACATTAGTGTTTCAAGTGATGATGTTACATTGTATGTTGTTGAACCTAGAAGTAGTATTGTTGGGTCAGTAGCGGGTAGTAATCAACTAAGTTTTTCTCAAAACCCACAACCTTTCTCTAATCCAAATCCCAATCAACTTTCAGCACCAAATTCCAGTTTTCGTATTGACCAATTAGACGATGATGAGCCAAGAGAAAAAATTGTGAGTACTAGTCAGTATTCAAAATTTGATCTTGGTCAATACCCGGACTTTGATATTGGTCAATACTCGGATTTTGATGATGTTTCAGAAGAAGAAATAGACCCTGCGTGTAATGATTTTGATATTGGTCAATACCCGAATTTTGATGATGAAACAACCGTTGCCGAGGAAGATGTTGTTGATGATAATGAGGAGGGAGTTACGACTGTGAATGAACATGTTGAACATCCATTCTGTAATTCATATAATCCTGAAGAAGAAAAAGAAGAAGAAAAAGTCCCCGAAGAAAAGAAAATGCCACGGGAGTATAACTGGAATATGCCAGAATTACTTCAGCTACCGGAAGAAGAGTTGGTAAAGAAAGCAGTTGATTGTTACACAAAGTTATTCGTATCAAGAAAGATGATTGTTTTGATACAAAGGAAGACTTGAAGATAGCTTTGTATACGAAATGTGTGGAAGATGGCTATCAACTAAAAGTTAACAAATCAAGCAAAGATCGTTTCGAAACAAGGTGTATGATTGACAAAACTGTACGTGGCGTATGATTGCAAAGAGGATAAAAGATTGCGAAATGTTTCAAGTTAGGACTTTTATTGATAAACATACATGTTCAAGAACCCAAGTTTTTCCTCACCATAGACAGGCAAACAAAAAGGTGTTGGGTGATTTTCTGGCTGAGTTAATGTTTTTGAATGACAGGGTATATCGGGGACATGAAATTATGACTGACATGAATGCTCGGTTCAAGATTAGTATATCATATTCTCAAGCTTGGAGAGCCAAATGTTATGCCTTGGAATTGTTGAGGGGGTCGCCAGAAGCATCGTTTGCCCAACTTTCGGCTTATTGTCACAATTTAAAGCTGAAAAATCCTGGGTCGGTAACTCATATCAAAACAGATAGAGATGGACGCTTTGAGTTGCTGTTTATCGCCATTGGTGCTGCGGTTAGTAAATCAATATAATTCTGTTGACTCATTTTTGTTAGTTACATGCATTTCACATTTAAATGATTATATTTCTTGTGTATATTATTTTGTAGATTCGTTCGTTTATTACTTGCATGCGCCCAGTTATTATAGTTGACGGAGCACATTTGAAAGGTCGATACCTTGGAGTAAACTTATTAGCAGTAGCCATGGATGCTAACAATGGGATATTGCCAATAGCTTACGGAGTTGGCAAATCTGAAACCTCTGATTCATGGACATGGTTTATGGGGCATCTTAGGGATTGCATAGGTCCTATTAGCAATCTGACAATCATATCTGATAGGGAAAACTCAATTGACAACGCTGTTAGAAGGTGTTTCCCAGATGCTTTTCATGGACTTTGTGGTGTTCATTTGTATAGGAATCTAAAATCAAGGTCTGCTGGTATAAAAAATCACAAATGGACATACTGGAAGGCTGTAAAAGCTTATCGGGAAGTGGATTTTAATAAGCATATAAACTGTTTAAGACGTGTTTTGCCTCAGTGTACTCAAATACTAGAAGATGTCGGGTTTGAAAGATGGTCAAGAGTACATCAACTTGGAGCAAGATATGGTTTCATGACGTCTAATAGTGCAGAATCAATCAACGCTCTAAGTCGTCATTCCCGGAAATTACCCATTACTATGTTAATGGAGTTTTTTCGAGCCTCTATTCAACAGTGGTACTACAAGAAAAGAAACCATGCAGGTATTATTTCTTTAAATTCGTAACTTATCATATATTTTACTAAGTATTATTTATTTAAATTTACAGGAACATTGGAACATCGTGTTATACCATGGACAAAAAAAAAAGATAACGAAACGTGTTGTGAAGTCAACGTCATGGAGAGTTGAACCATGTTCAAACACTTTGTTTGAAGTACTGGATAATAACTTAAATGGGCTTGTTGATCTAAATGCAAAGACGTGTAGTTGTATGAAATGACAAACATCTGGTTATCCGTGTGGCCATGTTATAAACGTTTCTCTTCATCTAAACCAAGATGATTCAAGCGCATACGCTATGGATTGCTACACTACAGAAGTATATCGACAGACTTATGGCGAGATTGTCTACCCTATTCCACATCCTTCTGAGTGGGACATACCAGATGACTTACAAACAGTTTTGCCACCAGCCATGGACAGAAGGCTACCTGGCCGACCAAAAAGTCACGATCGTATACCGTCTAAGGGTGAAGAGAAGAAGAGATCGACATGTAGTCGGTGCAAGGAAAGTGGTCATACAAGGTTGACATGTGGATCACCAGTGCCATTACAATCATCTTTTCATCTACCAAAATATGGATCCTCATCAAAATCCAAAGCTCATATGGTGTCAAGAAAAAGGCAATCAAAATCGCAATCATCTTTAAAATCCAATCACAACTGGCTTCACCTTTTGGGACTGTTAACTTAGGTTATTTTTAAATGCAAACGTTGTATTATGTAGATTTTATGTGTGAACTTTTAACATTTTCAGTTAGGCATGTATTAGTAACTTGAGTTTGAAAATTGCTATGATCTGTTCAGTTGTTATCACTTATTAGGCAATCATTTGACTATCGCAACACGGAAATGACGTTCGCAATCATCTTAATGTCTATCGCAACGCGGAAATGACTATCGCAATGCGAAATGAAAATCGCAATGCGAAATGAAAATCGCAACGAGGGAATCGCAAAGCGAAATGAAAATCGCAACGCGAATTTAGTTTCGCGTTGCGATTTTGTCGTTGCGATTTTCATTTCGCGTTGCGATTCTCTCGTTGCGATTTTCATTTTGCATTGCGATTCTCTCGTTGCGATTTTCATTTCGCATTGTGATAGTCATTTTTGCCTTCAACATAATGCAGATTGAAATCAACAAAATCAACCATTACATTTCAATCAATTAAACAAGCACAAATAAGAATTATGTTCACATCAATTAAACAAATCAACTTTTACAAATCATCTTTTACAAATCAATTAAACAATAAAAAAATAAGCAATAATTCTTATTTCCTCATCTACTATTGAATCAACTTTTGCAACCATACATCATTTTCACGCAGCTCACTTCTGAGATTAACCTGCATAAACCAAACATTTGCTCAAACAACATTTTCTACACATCTAAATCCTACAAACAACAAATTATTGAATTATAGGTACTTAACCAAACATTTTCAAACCACAAGCCTATAAACTTACCAATTATTTATGGACATTTTATAACGCGGATGCAGGTAGGCAGCGTCTCGTATATATCGATCTAGCCATATAATGCCGAAACCACAAGCCTACTGTAGCTCTATCTCTATCGGTGGGAGGTAGATACTTTATACTTCCTGTGATCAAACGCTCCAACGCCAAGCATACGAGAGGACCACAATCCCCTCTGGGTCTTTTCATTTATTGTGGTGCGGTCTCGTCTCTGCTAACTGTAATATTGAGCTTCTTTGGCTTCTTGTTTCTAGAACGAGTCCAATAATATCGCATCCAAGAATTTAGCCAAATGAGAGCTCCATCCCTTAATAATATCTCTTAAATCAGCCAATGATATGTAATTTATCATGCTGTCATATACTATTGCCTTAAGGGATGGGAGCTGAAGCTCGACGAGAAGCCAATGTTTACGTTCCAAAACAGGGATAAACACATGCAATCATAAGTAATAATTCATTCATTTGTGCACTTATTTATGAATACCTTTAAACTTAATCTAAAATAAATACTAACCTTATCAACCTCCCACCATGCAGGATAAAGTTTAGCTTGTCCATTGCCCAACGCAAATGATTCATCTCGTTGATTCTTCAAGTGAACGGTGTTAAAAGGCGTCGGCATAATTGTATATCATGTATTTCTTTTATTTTCCTTAAGTTTCCTAATTATTAGAAGATGTGACACCCACGCATCTATATGCTGTTTTACAAAAAAAGACATATATTAGTAACTTACATAAATTTTAAAAAAAATAATCAAATTAAAATATAAAAAAATATAAGACTTACCCCTCCATCGAAATAGCCATTGTCTTCGACCCCTAATAATACGCCCCACCAAGACCGATCAAGCAACAAATAGATATCATCGTTGAGCTTGCATATGTCAGTAAAACACCCCTGGCTCCACTCATATAGATAAAAATCAACTGCGGTCTTAGCCCAAAGGGTGTTATCCAGAATTGTGTCCGGTAGTTGTCTCCTCTCCACTTCAGATACCGGTATGGTACTGGCCGGTAACTTATACGAGAGCCAACTTGAATCCATCATGTCCGGCACGTCAGAGGGTTTCTCAAGAATCTTACATATGACGTTATGTGAATCGGGCTCTTGAATGGTGGGAGGGACCTCTTCAACGATGACAGTGGCCTCTTGAACAGTGGGAGGGGACTCTCGAGGAATGATAGGGGAGTCTTCAACGATAGGAGTGGACTCTTGAGGGATAACAGGCGAGTCGGGCTTCTTCTTGCGGTGTCTTCGCACTAGTGGGGTGTACGGAGACTTAATAGCACGTGCACGCCGTCTGATGCGTGAACTCTGTCGTGCAAGAAAAACCCGACGTAAAGCATCCACCTTATCGGTCCGCTAAATAATTAAATACAAATATCAGTAAATAAACAGACATGATTTTTAAACAGTGAAAATAAAGACAAATATGTTTCAAACTTGCATTGAATTCACTCAAGTCATTATTCTATCATAGTTCACAAAATGCATCAGATAACAAAGGCAAATATGTTTCAAACTTGCAACACTATCAACTTAGTATTTTTCTTTGTCTATTGGTTGAAGTAATGCAATTCATTCAAGTTTCAATTTGCAGAAGAAGAATAGTTTCAATTGGCAGCAAACAAACAAATTTACTTTCAACCAAAAGACAAAACAAAAGACAAATACTAACTTCACAGTGTTAATAAACAGTTTAACAGTATTGGCAGCAACCGAATAAATTTACTAAGCAATCTAAGTGAAATGGTTAATCTAAGTGAAATTATGAGTAAATTTATCATCAAGTTAAATATGGAAAATCTTAAACTTACCTCGTTGTGTAGAGTATGAACCTCATTCTACAACGATACTACCATCTCACGTAGAGCGGCAACCTCACCAAGTAAAGTAGACACCTTCACATGCCATGCACCATCGTTATCGCGTAGAGTACCGATCTCCTCACGCAAGGCATTGACCTCATCACGTAACTCCCTTGACTCATCCCGTGGAGGTGGAGGTGGAGAACAGGGAGATAGAAGTCATGGCATCTTTGTCGGTCACCTATCATGAGGTGATGGTGGAGAAGAGGCTCGATGATGTGACGGGATAGGTGATGGCTCTCGTTGTAGAGGTGTATAGTCGGGTCGATCAGGTGATGGCTCTAGGTGAGGTGATGGCTCTCGAAGTGGAGGAAGTGGAGGCTGCTCATCATTCGTGCCATCAAGAAAATGCTGACTAGCTTGCCACCAATCAGTGGCAAGCTCAACCTCCGTGGGTGTCAGTCTCATTAATGGAGTATTGGCCTCCTAAAAATATAAAAACTCAAACAAAGTTAAACGTCTACTATTAATAACTTGTTTATATATGATAGTATTTGTGTTAACTTACATTATTTATTGTCACATATGGTATTAAGTCTTCCCAATCCAACAGACGTTTCCTTTTCCAGGAAATAGCCCTAGGAATATCATTTGAGGTTTTTAATGCGTATGTCCGCATACTGGGGAAAGCCTCGAATATCCAAATATACAAACAATATAATAACAAACATTAGTAATTGTTAAATAATTAATTATAATGTTGAAAATATTATATAGAAATTCTTACCTTAAAGGCCCAAACAAAGCCTGACAAAGTGTATTTCGACCCATCGCCCCGCAAACTTTTGCGGTCATCAAAGGCAGATGACAACTTAGTCCAGGTAGCTTTCCATATATACGAACCCCACGGAAACAGATTCCATGCATTTAGGTCCTCTACCAATAATATTAGCTCCTGAGGAATAGGTTGTTTGGCCTCTCTGCCTAAAAAGTCGGCATACAAAAGTAGTAGAAGACATACTCGGACAACATCGACGTCATTCATCCGAGTAAAACCATCTTTCTTATTAAACAATTTCTTCATGTCGTCGACGTGTAAGTTCGGCTTCTCTATTGACTCATCAGGAAAAACCCTGGATAACCATGATGGGCGGGTGATATGACGAGTGTACCGGCCTACATCATCGTGTCCGAATCGTAGACCAGTGATTAAGCAGAACTCCTTCCGCCCAAAACAAGTATACGCCGGTGGAAAATGAAACCATATCTCTTCCTCACCACGTTGTATACTGTCGGGTAGATCGCTAGTCATGGTCTGAAGCCACAAATGGGTCAAATTAGCATCTCCACCCGGATGCTGTACTCTCAGCCATGGCCCGAAGCAGGTTTCCTCAAACAATTTTCTTTGTGCAGGTGAAATCTTCGAAGCAATTGTAGTGGCTAGGCTAACTTTATTCCTTAATGTCAATGAAGCCGAAAAAAATTTCTACAAAAACAATAAACATACCAAGTTAGATATACCAAAAACTACACTGTGAAGATATACCAAAAACAATAAACATAAATAGTAGTTTATTCTTGAAACTAAAATTTGCAACACTGTTTTGTCTTTTGGTTGAAATGAAAATCGCAACGAGAGAATGAAAATCGCAACGCGGAAATGACTATCGCAACTAGAGAATCGCAACGCGAAATGAAAATCGCAACGCGAAATGAAAATCGCGATGCGATTTTGGTTTCGCGTTGCGATTATCTCGTTGCGATTTTCATTTCGCGTTGCGATTCTCTTGTTGCGATTTTCATTTCGCGTTGCGATTTTCATTCTCGAAACTATTCTTCTTCTGCATTACTTCAACCAAAAGATAAAACAAAGACAAATACTAACTTCACAGGGTTAAATACTAAACGGTTTAGCAGTATTGGCAGCAATCAAATGAATTTAATAAGAAATCTAAGTGAAATGGTTAATCTATTATTGAAATTACCAGTAAACTTATCATCAATTTCAATATGAAAAACCTAAAATAATGCAAAAATTTCAAAATAAAAATAATTAAAAAAACTAACCCTCGGAGGTTGATTTTCCATTTCTAAATGATTGTGAGGGATTTTTGACCGTGAATGGTTGTGAGGGATTTCGCCGGCGATGGGGACGGAAATCTTCAGAGATGGGAACGGATTTCGCCGTAGAGAGTGAGAGATGGAGATGAGACTGAGTGTTGTGATTTTAAGTTTGAGGTTATGAGTTGCGATTACTGTGGACGGTTCAGTTTCCGATATATTAAGAAAAAATTCGTGTTTGGAATTTGAAAAAAAAATACTCGTTAATACGAATGGCGCTATGTAAATCGCATTGCGATAGTCAGATTCGCATTGCGATTTACGTATTCACATTGCGAATTATGAAAATCGCAACACGAATACGTAAATCGCAATGTGAATTAGGAAAATTGCATTGCGATAGTCAGTATCGCATTGCGATTTTCCAAATTCACATTGCGATTTACTTATTCACATTGCGAATTGGGAAAATCGCAACGCAAAATTGGAAAATCGCATTGCGATAGTAATAATCGCGTTGCGAATCTGGAAACTGATTTGCGATAATAGAGATCGCGTTGCGAATTAGCGATCGCATTGCGATTTTGTTGGTCATTTTGGCAAATCTGGAAAAAGTTGGTTAAAATCGTATATTATATGGGATTTTTGGTCACTGAGGTTATTTTCTCATATAAATATACTAACCTTTGATTTACAAAAAAAGTTAATAAAAGAGAGGAATTCAAGTTTCATGATTATGATTGTTAACCAAAAAAAGTTTTGTCATCAGGATTTGGCTGTCGAATGATTAAGTGAGTGAAACCTTGTAACACCTCCAACTCGTATCCGATCCGGATACAAGCTCGAAGCATCAAATTGACTTTTCCAAAGCATTAACTTTTAAAAATTAGTTGGAATTTAAAGCTTTTATTTATATCAAAATGGTGGAACCCTTAAATAAAAATAATTACATAAATTCAAACTTAAATTGAAAATAAAACTTAATACTTAACATAAATATAATCAAGTAGGTTTACAAAGTTTGATAAGAGCATATGGGATTTAAACATTTAATTACATGCCAACAACATTTAATACAACAAAATGACATATTGTTTAAATCGATTCTAATTTGATCTTCAATAGAGGTATGTTGATTTGACTTGCCTAGCTTTATTCTTCCGTCTTCTTTGAACTTACGTGTGAAAACACTCACACGCTAAGCCTTTGACTTAGTGAGGCAATAAAGTGCATAATAAGACATTAAAACATCATATAATAAAGAAACCATAATGCATCACACAAAACATAAACATATAACATCATGCACTGTTTGTTCATGTTATTTCTTTTAATAGCCCATGTACATTACTAAGAACTATAGGTATGTGAGTGCAATGATGTTGTGAACTGGGTTGCAATTAAAACTGCAGCATAGAATTTCATCTAAGTGCCACGTAGAAATTGTCCCGAAGGATAACATAGTATTGTCCCGAAAGACCGCGTAGAAATTGTCCTGAATGACCACATAGAATTATCCCGAAGGACTGCATAGAACCTTCGACTCTTGGAATGCCAATTATACATTTAGCTCTCATATCACATGTAACATCCCAATTATTGAGTCAGTGATCAAATTGTAAGAACTTCTAAACTCAATGGTTGAATTAGAATAATGTGATAATTTAATGATTTATGGAGGAATTTGGTGTTGGGTATTATAGAAAATACAGATGTGTTATAAGGGAAAAAATGTCTTTTCTTGATAAAGATAATTATCTTCTATATTTAGGTGTTATACACGCGGAATAGGTATTTTAGAAGCTTTTTCTTCTTTCTTTCCTTCTCATCCTTGCCGTGCACCTCTCCGTACAAGGTAAGATTATGGAAGTTGTAGTTTCCTTTAATTTTTGGTTTGGTTATGGAAGTAGGGATGTTATATAAGTTGAAGGAAAACTTATATGGCATTAAAACATCAAGATAAGTGTTTTAGAGATAGATTTGTAAAATGGGTTTTTAGATGAAATTTTGATATGTAGTAGTTTTTGAAGTTTTAATGAGATATTTGACTTGTCAATAGTCTAATTAAAAGGTTAGGAGTGTTGGAAGTAGTTAAAAACATGTTTGAAACTTGGGTATGATTTTAAGATTTAAGTGTTCAATTGGGAATTTGGATGATTAAGGGTTGTAATTGGATATTAATTAATATAAAAGTATAAAGGTGAGTTTATAGACTTCAAGTATGTGTTTATAAGAGTGTTGGAAGGATTTTTAGGTGATTTGCAGGTTGAAATGGCCATTCTGGGCTTAGTGTATCGGTACCCTTAGGAGAAGTACCGATACCTCATGAGTTGAAAATGCTTAATTGAAGTGGGGTGTGTATCGATACTTGTTGAGAGTGTATCGATAACCTTGAAAACATCGAGTGTCATATGTGTATCGGTACACTGAGGAGTGTAACGATACCCTCAAAACATCTAGTACTACTTGTGTATCGGTACACTGAGGAGGTATCGATACCCTTGCAATTTCGAATGCAATTTGGGTATCGGTACATGCGTAGGTATCGATAACCTCAAGTATAAAATGAAATATAGGGTTTCTTGTATATCAAGTTATTATGATTCGATATAATTGAGATAATATCGATATTGATTTTAGATTATTTATGTAGTGATCGAACGTAATTGACTTCCAATAAACTTGGTATTTTCGAGTATCAATTCAAAGAGATTGTGATTAGATCTTAGTGAGGCAAAGGTGAGTGCAACTTCTCTTTTTCGTAATAGAATTGAGGAAGGCTTGCTATAAGCCAACCTCAGTGTTTTCGATCGAAAACTTTATATTTATTTTATGTTCTATTTCAATGTTTTATGCAATTTCCATTTTCACAAACTATGTGTTATGAACCTTGACAAGTTACTATGAACTTCGAATCAGTGAATGTGAACATACCCTATAACAGAGAAGCTATGTGAATAAGAAACACTTTGAATAAGGATTTAACCTAATTATGTGATTAAAAGCCCAATGTATATGTATGAGGATTAGAGGTATAGTTGGCATGTCAAGAGTTGAGGGTTTATGTGGTCCTTCGGGACAATTATGTGGCACTTCGGTGCAAATTACGAGCTGTGGTGATAACATTAGTACACAACCTCATAGTACTCAAATACCTAGATTTCTCAATACTATACCTTGGGCACTTGGAATAAAAGCATACAAAGTATAATTATTCATAAGTATACCTTTGATATGGAAATTAAGAAAGTTCTTTGAAAAACAGTTTGAATAAAACAAATAAGATTTGTGTTCATAAGTTAGCACTTTTGTATTGCCTCACTAAGTCATCGACTTAGTGTGTGTTCTCTCACGTGTAGGTTTGAAGAAGGTTGACGAATGAACTGGGGTTGAGGATAGCATACGTCTCTGAAGATTAGATCAATATAAATTAAATGTAGGTTGTTGCTTATTTTGTAAACTGTTGGCATGTATTATACATTTAATTTGAAATACTTTGGTCGATTTTTTAAACTCTTACTTTTGGGGTTATTTATGTAAATTATTAAGATATTTTGTGAAATGATTTTCTATTTAAAATGGTATTATTTTCGTTATCTTGATGGGAATAATAAATTTTAAATTTATTCCTATTTACAAATTTTATATGTTTGAAAAGTCGAATGTGATACATGAGATTCGTATTTGGGTCGGGTACGGGTCAGGGGTGTTACATTTAATGGTATCAGAGCTATGGTTTAAGTGATTTTAAGTTTGAAATGAAGTTTTTAGTTTTAAAAAGAGTACATGTTAATTTTAATAAAGTTTTCTGATCTGATAAGGGGATCAATATGATATCTTTGCTAATACCTCTAGTAATCTGATCTTAATAGATGTCTAACTTTGAAGGCTCCCGAAGTGATGTGGGAGATAAGATGGAGGAGAGTAGTAACTCCCCTACCCTTAGTAGACAGAGTGAGGAGCAGGCATAGCCTGGAGTGTCTGTTCAAGATCAGGGGACATTCTTTCAGATGATGGACGTTATCCTGGCGTGTTTCCAACCATCTGTCTCTTCAGCCCCTAAGATAAATGTTCCTAAAGAGGTGAGAAGTTTAGGAGCGCCAGAATTTAGGGGAGAAGTGGAAGAAGGTCTAGTTGCAGCTGATATGTGACTTAATGATTTGAAAGTGATGCTTGAGAATATCCACTATTTTGAAATGGAGAAATTGGATGGTGTGGTGTCTTTATTAAGAGGCCAAGCCAGGATATGGTGATCTAATGTGACGAAGAGGATGGAAAAAGAGCATGTGATGTGGTTATTCTTTCTGGAGGAGTTTTAGAACAAATACATAGGGGATCAGTTCATTCGGTAGATGAAGCAGAAATTCATGAATTTAAAGCAAGATAATCGCACGGTGTATGAGTTTAAGTGTGAATTCAATAAGTTGAGTAGATTTGTTGCTGAGTTAGTTACTATAGAAAATGACTCTTGTGATTGGTTTCTAGAGGGTTTACGACCCATAATGAAAGAGCTGTTGTTGGCTCTTAACCTCTCTTCCTTACAAGAGGTTGTGAACCGAGCTAAAGCCTTGGAGCGAGCTCAAAATGAAAGGTTTACGGAGTAGTGGACGCAATGGAATAAAAGATCTGGTGCATCGTCTGGTTCTTCGCAATCAAAGAAGAGTAGAGGTTCAAGTTCTCGACCTCAAACCAGGGCAGAATCCGCAGCATCCTCGGGTAGAGGATCAAATCCGGGTAGAATAAGACAAACATATTCAGTGGAATCTAGAGTGGATAAGCTGAAGCAATGTCAGCACTGTGGGAATAACCATAATGGAGTGTGCATGTGGGTCTCCAGAGCTTGTTTTAAATGTGGAGAGACAGGGTATTTTATTCGACACTTCCCAATAATGATCGGAGAGCCTGCCCAGACAGAAAGATCTATGGCTGCACCAGTGAGTGGTAGAGGTCGAGGGAGAAAAATGAATGAATCTGAGTATATTGCCCAACCTGAAGTACGTTCTACCGCTCGGGTTTACAATCTGAAGACCAGTGAAGATTATGATGACCCAAAAATTATTGCAGGTACTTTTCAGATAGATGGTAGATCTGTCTTAGTTTTGATTGATTCGGGGTCAAATTACTCCTATGTCAGTAGTAAATTGGTAAAGAATTAAGCCTTCCGTTAGAGCCTATTCGTAGTGAGATGACTGTGATAAATCTATTAGGAAATAATACTCGAGTAAGACAAGTCTGTAAAGGGTGTCCCATAAGGATTCAAGGAATTGAATTCCCTTTTAATCTCATGGAATTACCCTTTGATGAATTTGAAGTTATTTTGGGGATGGATTGGATTTATCATTATTATGCCAACTTGGATTATCGACTTAAGCAAGTGCAATTAACAAGTCTTGAAGGATTGGAAGTTAGTGTGTTCAGCGAAAGAATTCATCCTTTAGCTAATGTGATATCGGTGATATCGGGTCAGAAGTTGATGCTGCAAGAATTTCAAGCATACATTGCTAATGTAATCGATATAAGAGTTACAGAAAGTAAGCTTGAAGATATTCCGACAGTCAGAGTTTCCAGACGTGTTTCCGGATGTTTTGCCAGGGCTACCTCTAGACAGAGAGGTTGAATTTCATATTGAAGTGATGTCTGGATCAACACCAGTTTCGATGCCTCCTTATAGGATGGCTCTAAATGAGTTGAAAGAGTAAAAGGCTTAGTTACAAGAGCTTTTAGATAAGGGATTCATTAGACCTAGTGTGTCTCCCTGGGGTGCTCCAGTGTTATTCGTAAAGAAGAAATATGGTTTGATGCGCCTCTGTATAGATTATCGTCAGCTTAATAAGGTGACCATAAAGAACAAATATCCTCTTCCAAGGATAGACGATTTATTTGATCAACTCAAGGGAGCGACTGTATTTTCAAAGATCGATTTACGCTCAGGGTATCATTAGCTGAAAATTCAAGAAAAAGATGTTCCTAAAACGGCGTTTAGGACTCGGTATGGTCATTATGAATTTGTTGTAATGCCATTCGGGTTAACAAATGCACCTGCAATGTTTATGGACTTGATGAATAGAGTTTTTCAACCGTACCTTGATCAGTTCGTGGTCATCTTTATTGATGATATCTTAGTGAATTCTAAGTCGAAGGAGGAGCATGATGTTCATCTTCGTGTAGTTCTTCAAATGTTACGAGATAAGAAGCTTTACGCGAAGTTCTCCAAATGTGAATTTTGGTTATCGGAAGTGATGTTTTTAGGGTATGTGGTTTCTATTGAGGGAATTTGGGCAGACCCACGAAAAGTTAGAGCTGTGTTAGAATGGGAGATTCTGAATAATGTGTTAGAAGTTCGAAGTTTCTTAGGTCTCGCAGGTTATTATCGGAGGTTTGTTAAAAAAAATTCGATCATATCTTTTCCTTTAACCAAATTGTTGAGAAAGGAGGTACATTTTGAATGGTCTCCTAATTGTCAAAAGTGCTTTGAAGCATTGAAGAAAGTTTTGATAAAAGCTCCGGTGTTGGTGCAACCAAAATCAAATAAGATTTTCACAATTTTCAGTGGCGCGTCCAATAATGGTTTGGGATGTGTCAAAATGGGAAAGTAGTTGCCTATGCTTCGAGACAGCTAAAGCTTCACGAAAAGAATTATCCGACGCATGATCTGGAGTTAGCAGCTGTGGTATTTGCATTGAAAATTTGGCGGCACTATTTGTATGGCGAACGTTGCTACATCTTTACTGACCATAAGAGTTTGAAGTATTTGTTGACTCAAAAGGAGTTAAATTTAAGGCGAAGAAGGTGGATGGAATTGCTGAAAGATTATGACTTGATCATTTATTACTATCCCGGAAAAGCCAACGTTGTAGCAGATGCTCTTAGTCAGAAGACTTTTACTGCTTTACGTAGTTTGAACGCTCGATTGGTGTTAAAAGAAAATGGTGCATTGATGGTTTAAACCATTTTTGATAGATCGGATCAAGGAATTACAATTGAAAGATGATAAGTGTTTAATTTGGTTTGATCGAGTATAGAAAGGTGGACTTGAGGACTTTGAGGTTAAATCGAATGGATGTTTATATTTAAAAAATTGGGTGTGTGTCCCTAATGATTGTGAGCTGAAACGAGATATTTTGTATGAAACATATTATAGTCCTTTAACGATGCACCCAGGAGGAAACAACATGTATCAAGACTTGAAAGAACGTTTTAGTTGGCCAGACATGAAGAAAGATATTACAGAATTTGTAGCAAAGTGCTTAAATTGTCAATAAGTGAAAACTGAGCATCAGGTGCCTTCCGGTTTATTGCAACCTATCTCAATTCCATAGTGGAAATAGGAAAACATTATGATGGACTTCGTAACGGGTTTGCCTTATTAGAAGGGTAAAAAGGATTTGATTTGGGTGATTGTAGATCGTCTTACAAAGGATGTACATTTCATTCTTGTACGAATAGACTTCTCTATGGAGAAATATGTGGAGTTGTATATCAAGGAGATTGTGAGGTTGCATGGTATTCTAATCTTGATAGTTTCTAATAGAGATCCCAGATTCACTTCGAGATTCTGGAAGTCTTTGCAAGGAGCTTTGGGTACCCGATTGAATTTTAGCACGGCGTTTCATCCTCAGACTGATGGTCAATCAGAGCGTACAATTCAGATTCTGGAAGATATGTTGAGAGCGTGTGTGATTGATTTTACAGGATCGTGGGAAAGATATTTACCGCTTGTTGAATTTGCCTATAATAACAGCTACCAATCCAGTATCAAGATGGCAACATATGAAGCGTTATATAGAAGAAAGTGTCGAACACTACTCAACTGGTATGAATTAAAGGATCGAGAAGTTCATGATCCAGATTTGATTAAAGAAGTAGAAGAAAAGGTTCAGGTGATTCAGCACAATTTGAAAGTAGCCTTAGACAAAAAAAAGTCATACGCTGATTTGAAAAGAAAAGAAATTGAATTTCAAGTAGGTGATAAGGTGTTTTTAAAAGTTTTACCTTGGAAGAAAGTGCTTCGTTTTGGACGTAAAGGAAAATTAAGTCCTAGGTTCATTGGACCTTATGAAATTTTGAAGAAAGTCAGACCAGTGGCATATCAATTAGCGTTGCCACCAGAGATGGAAAGGATCCACAATGTCTTCCATATGTATATGCTTCAACGGTATCTGTCAGATCCTGCTCACATCATAACTCTAGAGGAAATAGAAATTCTATCGGATTTGACATATGAAGAAGAACCGGTTTAGATTCTAGCTTTCGAAAGGAAGCAGTTGTGGAATAAAATCCCACTAGTGAAGGTTCTTTGGAGAAACCATAAAGTAGAAGAAGCTATGTGGGAACGTGAGGAAGATATGAGGGAACAATATCCCCTCTTTTTTATGCAATGAAAATTCGAGGACGGGTTTTCTTAAGGGGGATATTTGTAACATTCCAATTATTGAGTCATTGACCAAATTGTAAGAACTTCTAAACTCAGTGGTTGAATTAGAATAATGTGATCATTCAATGATTTATTGAGGAATTTGGTGTTGGGTATTATAGAAAATATGGATATGTTATAAGGGCAAAATTGTATTTTCTTGATAAAGATAATTATCTTCTATATTTAGGTGTTATACATGTGGAATGGGTATTCTGGAAGCTTTTTCTTCTTTATTTCCTTCTCCTCCTTGTCGTGCACCTCTCCATACAAGGTAAGATTATGGAAGTTGTAGTTTCCTTTAATTTTTGGTTTGGTTATGGAAGTAGGGATGTTATATAAGTTGAAGGAAAATTTATATGGCATTAAAACATCAAGATAAGTGTTTTAGAGATAGATTTGTAAAATTGGTTTTTAGATAAAATTTTGATATGGAGTAGTTTTTGAAGTTTTAATGAGATATTTGACTTGTCAATAGTCTAATTAAAGGGTTAGGAGTGTTGGAAGTGGTTAAAAACATGTTTGAAACTTGGGTATGATTTTAAGATTTAAGTGTTTAATTGGGAATTTGGATGATTAAGGGTTGTAATTGGATATTAATTAATATAGAAGTATAAATGTGAGTTTATAGACTTCATGTATGTGTTTATAAGAGTATTGGGAGGATTTTTAGGTGATCTGCGGGTTGAAAATGGCCATTATTGGCTTAGTGTATCGGTACCCTTAGGAGAAGTATCGATACCTCATGAGTTGAACATGCGTAATTGAACTGGGGTGTGTATCGATACCTGTTGAGAGTGTATCAATACCCTTGAAACATCGAGTGTCATATGTGTATTGGTACACTGAGGAGTGTATTAATACCCTCAAAACATAGAGTGTTACTTGTGTATCGGTACACTGAGGAGGTATTGATACCCTTGCAATTTGGGTATCAGTACATGCGTAGGTATCGATACCCCTAAGTATGAAATGAAATATAGGGTTTCTTGTATATCAAGTTATTATGATTCGATATAATTGAGATAATATCGATATTGATTTTAGATTATTTGTGTAGTGATCGAACGTAATTGACTTTCAGTCAGCTTGATATTTTCGAGTATCAATTCAAAGAGATTGGGATTAGATCTTAGTGAGGCAAAGGTGAGTGCAACTTCTCTTTTTAGTAATAGAATTGAGGAAGGCTTACGATAAGCCAACCTCAGTGTTTTCGATCGAAAACTTTATATTTATTTTATGTTCTATTTCAATGTTTTATGCAATTTCCATTTTTACAAACTATGTGTTATGAACCTTGACAAGTGAATATGAACTTCGAATCACTGAATGTGAACATACTCTATGACAGAGAAGCTATGTGAATAAGAAATACTTTGAATAAGGATTTAACCTAATTATGTGATTAAAAGCCCAATGTATATGTATAAGGATTAGAGGTATAGTTGGCATGCCAAGAGTCGAGGGATTATCTGGTCCTTCAGGACAATTATGTGGTCATTCGGGATAAAAATATGTCACTTCAGTGCAACCTTATGTGGCACTTCGGTGCAACCTATGTTGTCATTCGAGATAATTATGTGGCACTTTGGTGTAAATTACTAGCTGTGGTGACAGTATTAGTTCACAACCTCATAGTACTTAAATACCTAGATTTCTCAATAGTATACATTGGGCACTTGGAACAAAAGCATACAAAGTATAATTATTCATAAGTATACCTTTGATATGGAAATTAAGAATGCTCTTTGAAAAACAGTTTGAATAAAACAAATAAGATTTCTGTTAATACGTTAGCACTATTATATTGTCTCACTAAGTCATTGACTTAGCGTGTCTTTTCTCACGCGTAGGTTTGAAGAAGGTTAACGAATGAACTGGGGTTGAGGATAGCATATGTCTTTGAAGATCAGATCAATACAAATTAAATGTAGGTTGTTGCTTATTTTGTTAACTGTTGGCATGCATTATATGTTTAATTTGAAATGCTCTGGTCGATTTTGTAAACTCTTACTTTTGGGGGTTATCTATGTAAATTATTAAGATATTTTGTGAAATGAATTTCTATTTAGAATGGTATTATTTTCTTTATCTTGATGAGAATAATAAATTTTAAATTTATTCTTATTTGCAAATTTCATATATTTGAAAAGTCAAATGTGACACATCGAATTCGTATCTAGGTCGGGTACAATACACATTTCATATAGCTTATATCACATAGTCATATAATCATATAGATCAATGTCACATAGTATGAACTCACATATATCACATAATATGAACTCACATAGTGCATATACGCGTAGGTAACAAAATCAAAACTGTACTTGTATTCATGTAAACATGTAATCATATCATTTCATAAACTTTCAAAGATTTTTTTTAATTAAAACATTGGAAATAGACTCATCGCAAGACTTCTTTCCATAAACAATATATATAGTTGTAGGAACTCACATTGGCCTCACTTAGTCAAAACAAAACACTTGTCACTCTTGGACACTCTTATAACTTCGAATCGTTTGATACTTGCATTCGTTCAGTATTTACAAAATAATACGATCAAAATGAATACCGGAGTTAGTATTACTATTAACCAATCATCAATAATTTAAGCTAAACGAAACACTTAATTTACAATTTTGAATTGAATAGTATCGGTACTCTAAGCCAGTACCGATACTTCCTCACTATGATATCGATATTGTACTTCAGTAACGATACCCACTTGACATTCTAGTATTCGTCTATAAAAATGGTACCGATACTTTTCCATTAGTATCGATACCCTTGGTATCAATTCTACTACTTCTGTATTGATACTATTCTACTGATTCGTACCATTTCACCATATGGTATTGATATTGTTCTTCCAGTATCGATACTCCAACACATATTTCACCTATTTTTGCTTTGGAGGATCGATACTCCCTTGCCACAAATTACTCATTTCAAATCGAAAATTTCCCAAAACTTACCTAAACTTTATACTTTAACTCCTTTTAAGCCATTAAACTCAACTACACGTATCAAAACCAACTTATATCACTTTATACCTCTAAACATGCAAAATCCCACAAAAACCATTGAAACTAAAAATCATATCAATTCATCAACAAGTTCCAAATTCTTTTCCAACATCTTAAACCTATTATTTTAACTTATGAAAAGTCAAATATAATTTCCAAATCCAATTTCTAACCATTTTCTCATTAATTCACTCAAAAACCCTTTTTACTAAATCTCACATAACTTATCCATCTTATATCTCCTTAAGCTTTCTCAAGCTTCCTTAATACCTCAATAATCAAAACCAATAAAAAATTACAAGAAATAATTAATTTAAAGTTTTCTTACCTTAGCCCAGAGACTCACGGTGGAGAGGAGAAAGAAAAGATTAAGAAAGAATTCTAGATTTCTCTGTAACTATTTCTTTCCTTTTTCCACGTGTATATAATACACCCCTAAGAAATTTTAAATTTATTTCCTTGCTAAAAGACCTTTATGCCCTTCTATCTTTCAATATTTACTAATCAGTCCTACACAAAAAAATTCTAAATAAATCCCTGAACTTTTCAATTTATCAATATTGATTACAAAGTTTTAAAATCTTACACTTTAATCACTACCCCAGTTTTTGGGATGTTACAAATCTCCCCCTTAAGAAAATTTGTCCTCGAATTTTCATTGTACAAAAAGATAGGGAAATTGTCTATGCATATCTTCTTCACGTTCCCATGTTGCTTCTTCTATTTTTGTGATTTCTCCACAAAACTTTGACTAATGGAATCGTCTTATTCCTTAACTGTTTCACTTTATATGCTAAAATCTGCACCGGTTCTTCCTCGTAAGTCAGATCCGGTTGAAATTCTATCTCTTCTGGCACAATGATATGAGAATGATCATATCAATATTTTCTAAGCATGGAAGCATGGAAAACATTATGAATCTTCTCCATTTCCGATGGCAAAGCTAATTGATATGCCACTTGTCCCACTCTTTTAACAACCTCGTAGGGGTCAATGAATCTAGGGCTAATCTTTCCTTTCCGTCCAAAATGTAATACTTTATTCCAGGGAGAGACTTTCAGAAAAACTTTGTCTCCAACATCAAACTCAATATATTTTCTCTTTAAATCGGTATATAACTTTTGTCTATCGGCTGCCACTTTAAGATTATATTGAATGACTTGAACTTTCTCTTATACTTCCTTAATCAAGTCAGGACCAATAACATCCCTATCCTTGAGCTCGTACCAATTCAATGGTGTACGACACTTCTCCCATATAAAGCTTCATATGGAACCATTTTGATACTCGACTGATAGCTGTTGTTATAAGCAAATTCAGCAAGATGCAAATACTTCTCCCAAGATCCTTTAAACTCAATAACATATGCCCTTAACATATCTTTTAGGATCTGGATAGTCCACTTAGATTTTCAATCCGTCTGAGGGTGAAAAGATGTACTAAAGTTCAATCGAGTCTATAAAGCTCCATGCAAAGCTTTCCAAAATCTTGAAGTGAAACGTAGTTCTTGAACAGAAACTATTGAAACAGGCACACCATGGAGTCAAATAATCTATTTGATGTACAATTCAACATACTTGTCCATAGAGAAATCAGCTCGGACTGGAATAAAATCCGCTGACTTGGTCAATCGGTCAACTATCACTCAAACTGAGTCTCTTTTATTCGGAGTCAAAGGTAACACTGTTACAAAATCTATCGTCATATTCTCCCATTTCCACTGAGGAATGAAGATTGGTTGTAGCAATCCTGAAGGAACTTGATGCTCAGCTTTGACTTGTTGACACGTCAAAGACTTGGACACAAATTTCGTGATCATTCTTTTCATCCGTGGCCACTAATTACGACTTTTAAGATCCATCAACATCTTATTTTCTCCTGGGTGCATTGTCAATTGACTATAATGGGCTTCTGACAACAAATCATTCTTCAATTTTTCATCATCAGGAATAACAAGCCTCCCTCGATAATACAAATTACCATCAAGCTTAACTTCAAAATCCTTACTCCCTTCATTTTTCACTTGCTCCATTCTTTTCAAATACTTTTCATCTTTACCTTATAAATCTTTAATTCAGTCCAACAACGTCGACTTAAGCTTTAACGTCGCACATAATGCACCATCACCATTTAATGACAATCTCGCATCTAAAGATCGCAAAGCTGAGAACGTCTTCCGACTCAGCGCATCAGCTACCACATTTGCTTTCCCATTATGAAAATCAATTACTACCTCATAATGTTTGAGAAGCTCAATCCATCTTCGTTGTCTCAAATTAAGTTCTTTTTGAGTCATCAAATACTTCAAAAATCTTGTGATCAGTGTGAAGGTAGCGACGTCCACCATATAAGTAGTGACTCTATATATTCAGAGCGAATACTACTACATCCAACTCCAAATCATGCGTCGGGTAGTTCTTCTCGTGCGGTTTCAATTATCTTGATGCATATGCCACCACTTTACCTTCTTCCATCAATACACATCCTAAGCCATTATGGGACGCGTTACTGTAAACCACAAAATCCTTTCTAGATTCTGGTTGGACCAATACCAGAGTTTCTATCAAAATTCTCTTTAATGCTTCAAAACTCTTTTGACATTTAGGGGTCCAAACAAAAGATACATATTTCCTTAACAACTTGGTAAAAAGGAAAGATATCAAATGTTCTTGATGAACCTTTGATAATAACCTGTAAGACCTAGGAAACTCCGAACTTCTGACACATTCTTTGGAATTTCCTAATCTAATACAACTTTTATCTTCTGAGGATCTACCTGAATCCCCTCTGTCGATATTACATATTCAAGAATTTAGTTAGCTAAAACTCACACTTAGATAGTTTGACATAAAACTTATTATCTCGTAGTGTTTGTATAACTACTTTAAGATGCACATCATGCTCTTCATTGTACTTTGAATACACCGGGATATCATCAATGAAGACAACCATAAACTGATCAAGATAAGGCCAAAACACACTATTCATGAGGTCCATAAAAACAACAGGTGCATTTGTCAACCCAAATAGCATAACTATGAATTCATAATGACCATATCTCGTCCTAAAAGTTGTTTTTGGAATGTATCTTTCTTGAATCTTCAATTTATGATAGCCGAAACGCAAATCAATCTTAGAAAATATCGAAGCTCCCTTTAATTAGTCAAATAATTCATCGATTCTTGGGAGATGATACTTATTCTTTATTATCACCTTGTTGAGTTGTCAGTAATCAATGTAGAGACGCATCAAACCATCATTCTTCTTTACAAACAATACTAGAGCTCCCCAAGGTAACACACTAGGTCTGATGAATCATTTCTCTAGCAACTCTTCCAACTGAGTCTTTAACTCACTCAGTTCCTTCGAGGCCATTCAGTAATGAGCCATTGCAATCGATACTGTTCCAGGCATTTCCTCAATTTGAAACTTGACCTCTCAATCTGGAGGTAATACCGGCAATTTAGTGGGAAAAACTTATGGAAATTCTTTGACCGTCGGAATATCCTTTAGTCCTCTCTCCTTGACTCGAGTGTCAATCACATTGGCAATGAAAGATTGACATCCTTGTAACAATAACTTCTTAGCTGACATCACCGATATAACATTAGCTAACGAATTAAATCTTTCACTACTCACAATCACTTATGATTTATCGGAACTTATCAAAATTACCCTATTCAATCTATATCGACATTTGAATGATAATGATATAGCCATTCCATTCCCAATATCACTTCAAAGTCATCAAAGGGTAATTCCATCAGATTAGCAGGGAATTCAATTCCCTGAATCCTTATGAGAAACCCTCGACATAACTGATTCACCCAAGCTGTAATACCCCAAAAATTTAGAAAATGACCAAAATGCAAATTTTGAAAGTTTGATGGTCAAAGTATAAAATTGGGAAAAGCTTAAGGAATTAAGTGGTGATTTTTCTCAAAAAGAATTTTATTTCATAAATGGATTTATTTAATGACCAAATTATAAATTTGGTAAAGTTTGGTGATCAAAGTATAAACTTTGGAAAGTTCAGGGACCAAAATGTAATTTTGGAAAAATTAAAAATGGGTTACGAAAATAAGAAATAAAAATATTATTTTCACATTTTTAAAATGTTGGAAAATAATATTTAATGGTTTAATTTCATGTGTATTTTGAATTGTTTGATTAAAGTGATTGAATTGCAATTTTTGTAAATTGCAAGGGTAAAACGGTAAAGTGGAAAACTAATTTGTTCATCTTTGACTATTAAAAGATGAAAAGGTTGATATTTAATTGATTTTGAAGATGATAAGGATATGTATCTTGGTTTTATGGTAATTATGAAGTTATATTAAGGGTATATTGGTATTTTCACAAGTTAATGATTTAAATATTATATTAAAAGATGATAAGCATGATATGAATCTAAAATATTATGCTAAATGTTCATCTTATCCAGCATCTTCACGTGAGAAAGCTTGAAGGTAGAAAATATTTTATTTTTCATTTTTAAGCTAATTCCTTTGGAATTGGAGTTAGGTCGTGAGATAGGAAAGTGATCTAAGCGAAAAAAGCTATCATTCGGTACTAATATTGCTTTCTAATCTTGTTGGATTTCAAAGATCCCAAATCTAAAGGGTTGTGTTCATATAAAGAATCATGAAATTGATGATTAATTTTGGTGATTTAGAGGTTGTAGATTCATATTCAAGTATGTACGATGATTAGAACATGTTTAATCTTTTTAGAACTTGTTCTTTAAATTTCGGCCATGAATGGTTTGAGTGAGAAAAATTATGGAAAAATTATATATGGGTTGGAAATGATGAAGGAAGTATTCTACAAGCTTTAGAAAAATTGGGGACAATTTTGTAAGTTTTGAAAAGTTGGGGATCAATTCGTAAATTCTGGAAAATTGATGGGTTGTTATATAAGTGTCGTATAGTTGATGTACTACACTGGAAATTGTTGTTTGGGGTTTTAAATGAGTGTTATATGTGAAAAATGATTATTTTGGAAGTTTGAAAAGATTGATGATTTAAGTACAACACTTGCATAATTGAGGTACTTAAATGTAATTATGCCTTTGTAAAGCATTTGTATGATAGTAATTACAATGCTGGAATTTTGGTATTAAGAATTTAAGTGATAAAATGGTAAAGGACCATTTTGTGTAAATTGGAAAGGTTGGTTCCAATGTTAAAAGGAATTATTAAGTGTTTAAATATTTGGTAGTAATGGAGTTATTATGGGATATGTTTATGTTAGTACAATACTAACACATGTATCGTTATGAATTGGTGATATATACAGATTGTGATTGATTTGTAATCGAAACAAATCAAATATAAAAGGACTTTTGGTGGACAATAGTGAGGCTCATATATTTTTGAAAGACAAAGTATCAAGGTGAGTGCAATTCATGCATGAAATTATACATGGATGTTTTATACATCATCAGGAAGACTTGCGATAAGTCGACCTTGTTTATATCAGCATGATATACGTCATTTAACATATATTTGATATATTCTAAATATGTCAAAGGTTGAAAAATATAATGCATTGATTATGGAAATTATTATATTTTACCATGAATGTTTTTCGGGTATGAACTGCCCAATGTTAAATATTGATAATATACTTTGCCATGGATGAATCGAATAAAATAGACTATATGCCCAAGTAAGTCATTGAGGGACAGGGTATAGTTGACATGCCATAGAGTATAGCAGCTGCAGGTTTATAATAGCATATAGTGTGAAAGGGCACTAAGTGCGGTAAGGTGGATACGACCTAATGTATCATGTCCGGATTAGCACTATAGCGTAAGCTTAGTGTAGGTGGTGGGCACGACCTTATGTGTTATATCCGGATTAGCACTATGGTGTAAGCTTAGTGCAGGTTTAGCACTACGGTGCATGTATTTTACTCGAATACCCAGGGTTCTCGGGGTTTTATATTGGGCTATTGTCTATGAGTTATAATTTATTGGTTAATAAATGGTAAGTATGCAAATAAGCTTACGAGCTTATGAATAATGGCAAGTATATTGATAAAATAAGCTTAAGAGCTTATGGAATTTAAATGGTAAGTATATTGATAAAATAAGCTTACGAGCTTATGGAATTTAAATGGTAACTATTTTGGTAAAATAAGCTTACGAGCTTATGAGATAAATGATAAAAGATTTTATATTATATTGATTATGGTAAAATATTGGATATGCAAATAAAATGATTTTATGGCATTTTGAATTTGACATTGAAAATCATGCATGAATTGTATTGCACTGTTTATTGTTTTAAATTGCTTCACTGAGTATATACTTAGCGTGTGATGATTTTCACGCGTAGGTAAAAAGCCAATAATAGAATAAAGAGTTCAGAGCGTCATCAAGCATCGAGAGGTATATTTCAATATCAGTAAGACATCCTATGATGAAATTTGATTTAAATAGTGGTATGTAATGTTATAAATGTTTTAATTTGTTTTGTTAAAAAACAAATTTGTAAACAAAATAGAATTTTATTGAATTTATATGTATTTTCGGAAGTTATTGTAGCATGAACAGTAACCATAGTTTTAAGCAAAAAATTTCCAGAATGATTTTGGTGTACCGATTCCCCCCAATAGGGAACCGATTCCCCTACTGTTCATCGACACTGTTAACTGTTCACGGGTACTGTTCACTATTTATAAAAAAATCTTTCGAATTAAATTGGTTACAATGAAACATAATTTATATGATATAATATTTTTATAATATCATTTATCATTCTAAGAAAATAAATTTTAAATCACTTGTAAAAGTGGAAATGGTTTTTTTAAATAGGAATAACATCTATAATCTGTATAGGTATAATTATACGAGTTATGGGTCTTACATTTATTGGCATCAGAGCTACAGGTTTAGCCGATTCTAGGACTAAACCGAGATTGTTTTGAGTTAAAAGTGTATACATGCCACTAGGATGTCAAAGGTTACTGATAATTGTTTATATATTGTGATGATGCTTATTGGGAGTAAAGTTATTCTTTACTGATGTATGATGATTCTGACTATGTTCAGATGTTGGAATTAAAGACAAAGGTAATAAATTTGATAATGTTGAAAAGAAGGTTGAGATTGATATCGACGAAAAAGGGAACTGACATGACTTATGTAAAACACCTTAGAAGGGTGGATGTTATAAGGGATTTTTCTCCATTTTGTGGAAGAAATGCCACAGTGTTTAACAAAGTTTATGAATTGGAAGAATTGATTAAAATGTTTGAACGACTTACAAGAAAATTTGAATTGGATGAGGAATCGTGGGAGATTTTTGAATCTAGTGATGATTCCGAGTTTTCTCCAAGTAAGCTTAAATAAATGAGAAATATTTAAGCTATGCATTAAATTGTTTAAATCATTGTTGATTTGAGTAAGAGAAATTGGGTAAGCGATAAATATGATTTCCGCTAAAAGCTTAAAAAAATTTTGAGTTATTGGTGAATCAAATGGTTTTGAGTTGGATTGAGAATGTATATCAAGTCTATAAAACTTGATAGAGTTACCTTGTGAAGGTAAATGTGCGAAAATGGATTGTCTAACCTTCTATGCTGAAATGAATTATTGTTTAGATTGAGATGGATTCTCAAGAACTTGAAAAGTGTCAAATTAGTAATGATAAGAAAAAGAGTAAATTTGTTTACTAGTATGATTTTAGCATTAATTGCTATGAAATTATTACTACAAATTTATCAAGTTTTCTTATTGAGCGATGTGAACATTGAAATTTTCATTTGAGATGGAAAATGTTGTAATTGCTCAAGAATAATATCTATGGATCTGTAAAAGTTATAAATATTTCCTTAAGAATGAAATAAGGAATTCCAAAGTAGAAATATTCAATTCTACTTGATATCGAGTGATATTATAACAGAATACCCATAGGTCACGGTCATGATACAAGTGTTAGTCGGACAAATAGTAAATGTTCGATAAAGATTCAGGAGACTATGTTCCTGATGAATCCGATGGGATTATCATTAACGAGTTTTAGATCATTCTGATCATGAGTTGGTTGTCTCTGCATTAAGGTTGGATTAATGGTCGTAAGAAGCGATTAATTTAGAAAAATTCAAAGAAATTAAAAAAAATAATGATTGATGAAAAAGTGAAATCATCAATTAGTAATATCAGCAATGGTTGCGATTAAGATGATGTAAAAAGGATGCATAGCTTTTGTAGCTAAGGTGATGGATACTCAAGTATCTGAAGTAAAATCATATGATATTTCCATAACTCGGGAATTTCCATATGTCTTTCTAGATTTATTATTTGGATTACCTCCAGATTGAGAGGTGGAATAAAATATTAATGGTTATCAAGGCATTGATCTTGTATTTATGGGTTCATATCGAATGATTTCGATTGAGCTAAGAGAATAAAGAACCAATTAAAAGAATTTATAGATGAAGGATGCATTAGACTGAATATTATACCTTGGGGTAAATTGGTATTGTTTATAAAAAAAAAGGATATATGCGATTATGCATAGACTATCTATAGTTAAACAAAGTAACTATCAAGAACAAATATCCTATTTTGAGGATTGATGACTTCTTTGATCAGTTTAAAAGGAGCAGCAGTGTTTTCTAAATTTGATATTCGAATGGGATATCACCAGTTAAATTTTAAAGAGAAAGATGTTCCAAAGATAGTTTTCAAGAAACAGTATAGACACTATGAGTTCATAGTAAAGCCGTGTGGTTTGAAAAATGCTCAGGTAGCATTCATAGACTTGATGAATCAAGTATTTCAATTTTACTTGGATTAATTTGATGACATTCGGGTATACTCGAATACAAAGATAGAGCATGATGGTTATCTTCGTATTGTACTTGAAATATTTAAGGATAAAAAGTTATATTCTAAACTATCACAGTGTGAGTTTTAGTTATCAGAAGTTGATTTTCTTAGTCATGTTGTCTCGGCATATGGCATAAGAGCTAAAAAATATTATATAAAAAATATTATATAAAAAACAGAAGAAAAAGAAAAGAAAATAGAAAAAAAGAAGAAAAAAAAGAAGAAAAAGAAAAAGAAAAGAAAAAATGGAAAGAAAAAAATGAGAGAAAAAAAATATATTTCACTTGTGAAAAATGCGAGACTAAAGACTTTGAAGTCAACTCTGATGGGTGTTTATTTCATAGAGGAAGAATTTGTATTCCTCATGATGATGAGTCAAATGAAAGATATTCTTTCTGAAGCAAATAATAGTCCTCTGACTATGTATACAAGTGAGAACAAAATGTATCAGAATGTAAAGAGTCATTTTGATGGCTAGGTATGAAAAAAACATTATTGAGTTGTTGCTACATGGTTGATATGTTAACAAGTAAAAGTTGAGAATCAAGTGCTTTCATAATTGTTGCAACTGATTTCTATTTCAAAGTAGAAATAGTAAAGAGTCACTATGGATTTTGTTATAGGATTCAATTTAAGTGATAGTGACCGGTTAATTAAATCGACACATTTCATTTTGATGCGAATAGACCATGCATTGGATAAATATACAGAGTTTTATAACTTGAGAAATAGTTCGAATACATGGATTGCAGTATCCATTATATCGGACAGGGATTCAAAGTTCATTTTAAAGATTTTGGAAATTATTGCATAAAGTTTTGGGTATTTGATTGAATTTTGGTACGACTTTCATTCACAAAGGATGGTAAGTCAGAAAGTACTATTCAGATATTAGAAGATATGTTGAGTGCATGTATGATTGATTTCAAGGAATCATAGTAAAAGAAAAGTATTGGATTTTAGTAGAATTTTCCTACTATAACAGTTATCAATTGAGCATCAATATGGCTCAGTATGAAATTTTATATGGGAGAAAATGTTGAATCTCATTAAATTGATTCGAGTTAAAAGATCGAAATCTAGTTGACCAGAGTTATTGAAAGAGGTTGAGGATAAAGTAAAGATAATCTCAAGATGACATTTTATCAGCAAAAGTTTTATGCAGACTTGAAGCAAAAAGAGATTGAATTTCATTAAGGTGATAAAGTTTTTCTTAAATTATTGCCTTAGAAAAAAAATGTGTTTTGAGTGCAAAGGAAATTTTAAGTCTACTATTCATTGGACTTTATGAGATATTAAAAAAAGTTAGACTGATGGTTTATCAGTTAACATTAACTCTGGGAGTAATTGAGATCCAGAGTTGAACAAAGTACATAATATTTTTCATGTGTCGATGCTTAGAAAGTATCGATAAGATATTTCATATGTCATTTCATCGGAGGAAATTGAAATCTGACTAGATTTGATTTATGAAGAAGAATCAATTTGGATCTTAGCTTGAGAAATCAAAGAACTGTGTAACAAGACGATTCCTCTAGTTAAGTGATTTAGCAAAATCATAATTTTGAGGACATTACTTGAGAAAGAGAGGATGATATGAAGAAATAATATATGCACGTTTTCATATCAGGTTAAAGAATTGGATTGAACAGATTCAAAATCTAATGATTTCCACGATCTTTACAAAATTCACAAGAAATTTACAGTTAAGGCGTGAGTATGTCTTACTAGTTCGTACAACCCTAAATTAGGGTTACGAAATTTACAATTGAAAAATCAATCCTTATAAAAGGGGAGTTAGTGTTTTAATAGAGATTTTAAAATTCGAGAACGAATTTTATTTAAGGATGGGAGAATTGTAATACCCCAAAAATTTAGAAAATGATCAAAATGTAAATTTTGAAAGTTTGATGGTCAAAGTAGAAAATTAGGAAAAGCTTAAGGAATTAAGTGGTGATTTTTCTCAAAAAGAATTTTATATCATAAATGGATTTATTTAATGACCAAATTATAAATTTGGTAAAGTTTTGTGATGAAAGTATAAACTTTGGAAAGTTCAGGGACCAAAATGTAATTTTGGAAAAATTAAAAATGGGTTACGAAAATAAGAAATAAAAATTTATTTTCACAGTTTTAAAATGTTGGAAAATAATATTTAATGGTTTAATTTCATGTGTATTTTGAATTGTTTGATTAAAGTGACTGAATTACAATTTTTGGAAATTACAAGGGCAAAACAGTAAAGTGGAAAACTAATTTGTTCATCTTTGACTATTAAAAGATGACAAGGTTGATATTTAATTGATTTTGAAGATGATAAGGATATATATCTTGGTTTTATGGTAATTATGAAGCTATATTAAGGGTATATTGGTATTTTCACAAGTTAATGATTTAAATATTATATTAAAAGATGATAAGCATGATGAATCTAAAATATCATGCTAAATGTTCATCTTCTCCAGCATCTTCACGTGAGAAAGCTTGAAGGTAAGAAAATATTTTATTTTCCATTTTGAGCTAATTCCTTTGGAATTGGAGTTAGGTCGTGAGATAGGAAAGTGATCTAAGCGAAAAATGCTATTATTTGGTACTAATATTGCTTTCTAATCTATTTGGATTTCAAAGATCCCAAATCTAAGGGTTTGTGTTCATATAAAGAATCATGAAATTGATGATTAATTTTGATGATTTAGAGGTTGTAGATTCATATTCAAGTATGTATGATGATTAGAACATGTTTAATCTTTTTAGAACTTGTTCTTTAAATTTCGGCCATGAATGGTTTGAGTGAGAAAAATTATGAAAAAATTATATATGGGTTGGAAATGATGAAGGAAGTATTCTACAAGCCTTAGAAAAATTATGGACAATTTCGTAAGTTTTAAAAAGTTGGGGATCAATTCGTAAATTCTAGAAATTTGATGGGTTGTTATATAAGTGTTGTATAGTTGATGTACTACACTGGAAATTATTGTTTGGGATTTTAAATGAGTGTTATATGTGAAAAATGATTATTTTGGATGTTTGAAAAGATTGATGATTTAAGTACAACACTTGCATAGTTGGGGTACTTAAATGTAATTATGCCTTTGTAAAGCATTTGTATGATAGTAATTACAATGCTGGAATTTTGGTATTAAGAATTTAAGTGATAAAATGGTAAAGGGCCATTTTGTGTAAATTGGAAATGTTGGTTCCAATGTTAAAAGGAATTATTAAGTGTTTAATATTTGGTAGTAATGTAGTTATTATGGGATATGTTTATGTTAGTACAATACTAACACATGTATCGTTATGAATTGGTGATATATACAGATTGTGATTGATTTGTAATCAAAACAAATCAAATATAAAAGGGCTTTTGGTGGACAATAGTGAGGCTCATATATTTTTGAAAGACATAAAGTGTCAAAGTGAGTGCAATACATGCATAAAATTATACATGGATGTTTTATACATCATCAGGAAGACTTGCAATAAGTCGACCTTGTTTATATCAGCGTGATATACTTCATTTAACATATATTAGATATATTCTAAATATGTCAAAGGTTGAAAAATATAATGCATTGATTATGGAAATTATTATATTTTACCATGAATGTTTTTCGGGTATAAACTGCCCAATGTTAAATATTGATAATATACTTTTCCATGGATGAATCGAATAAAATAGACTATATGCCCAAGTAAGTCATTGAGGGACAAGGTATAGTTGGCATGCCATAGAGTATAGCAGCTACAGGTTTATAATAGCATTATAGTGTGAAAGGGCACTAAGTGCGGTAAGGTGGATACGACCTAATGTATCATGTCCAGATTAGCACTATAGCGTAAGCTTAGTGTAGGTGGTGGGCACGACCTTATGTATCATATCCGGATTAGCACTATGGCGTAAGCTTAGTGCAGGTTTAGCACTACGGTGCATGTATTTTACTCGAATACCCAGGGTCCTCGGGGTTTTATATTGGGCTATTGTCTATGAGTTATGGTTTATTGGTTAATAAATGGTAAGTATGCAAATAAGCTTACGAGCTTATGAATAATGGCAAGTATATTGATAAAATAAGCTTAAGAGCTTATGGAATTTAAATGGTAAGTATATTGATAAAATAAGTTTATGAGCTTAGGGAATTTAAATGGTAAGTATGTTGATAAAATAAGCTTACGAGCTTATGGAATTTAAATGGTAAGTATTTTGGTAAAATAAGCTTACGAGCTTATGAGATAAATGATAAAAGATTTTATATTATATTGATCATGGTAAAATATTGGATATGCAAATAAAATGATTTTACGGCATTTTGAATTTGAAATTGAAAATCATGCATGAATTGTATTACATTGTTTATTGTTTTAAATTGCCCCACTAAGTATATACTTAGCGTGTGATGATTTTCACGCGTAGGTTAAAAGCCAATAATAGAATAAAGAGTTCGGAGCGTCATCAAGCATTGAGAGGTATATTTCAATATCAGTAAGACATCCTATGATGGAATTTGATTTAAATAGTGGTATGTAATTTTATAAATGTTTTAATTTGTTTTGTTAAACAAATTTGTAAACAAAATGGAATTTTATTGAATTTATATGTATTTTCGGAAGTTACTGTAGCATGAACAGTAGCATGAACAGTAACCACAGTTTTAAGCAAAAAAATTTCCAGAATGATTTTGGGGTACCGATTCCCCTACTGTTCATCGACACTGTTAACTGTTCACGGGTACTGTTTACTATTCATAAAAAAATCTTTCGAATTAAATTGGTTACAATGAAACATAATTTATATGATATGATATTTTTATAATATCAATTATCATTCTAAGAAAATAAATTTTAAATCACTTGTAAAAGTGGAAATGGTTTTTTAAATACGGATAACATCTATAATCTGTATAGGTATAATTATACGGGTTATGGGTGTTACACAAGCACTATGTCCTAATGGGTTAGTCATTATCACATCGTTATTTATTTCTTCTAATTGGAATTTCAATTTTCTCACCAATTTACTACTAATATATGAATAAGTAGATCTCGGATCAATCAAAACTAAAACAAACTTATCAAGTAACTGAAAAGTACCTGCAATGATCTCCGGATCATCGCGTCTTCATTAGTCTTTATATTATAGACTCGAGCTGTTGAACGTATCTCAGGTTGAGTGGACGACTTAGACTGATTCATTCCTCGACCTCTTCCTCTACCTCTCTAAGATACTATAGCAGATCTCTCAGACTGTACATCCTCTTTAGTCATCAGTTGAAATCCCCGGATAAAATGTCTGGTGTCCCCACATCTAAAGCAGGCTCCGAAGACCACTCGACATACTCTTGTATGATTCTTTCCATAATACTGACACTGTTTTGATTGAACTTGATTTGATCTTCCAACTCCAAACCCCACTGATTGAGTATTTCTAGCTCTCATTGGAATTGATCCTCTGGCAGAGGATGCAGCTGACTCAGATCTAGTCTGAGATCGAAAACCGGAATCTCTACCTTTCTTTGATGGTGCTGAGCTCGATAAAGCACCAGCTCTCTTGGTCATTTGAAATTTTTGTTTTCCAAACCTCTTATTCTGAACTCTCTCTAAAGCTTTAGCACAATTAACCACTTCTTGGAACGAGGATAGATTCAAAACTATTAACGACTCTTTCAGTCGGGAGCGTAAGTCCTCAACAAACCAATATATGCATCATTCTCAATCGGAACTAGTTCAGCCAGAAATCTACTCAGCTTATTAAATTCGCACTCATACTCATACACGGTGCGATTTTCTTGTTTCAGACTCATAAATCCTTGCTTCATTTGATTAATAAATTGATCGTTGATGTACTTATTCTTGAACTCTTCTAGAAATAACGACCATGTCACTTGATCACTTGTCATTCTCATGGTAACATTAGTCCACCATATTCGAGCTTGTCCTCGTAACAACGAGACTGCTCCATCTAACTTCTCTACATCAGAGCAATTGAGACTCTCTAACATGATCTTTATGTCATTAATCCAAAGGTTCGCGGCAATAGGACCTTCCTCAGCTTCACCCTTAAACTTGGGTGCTCCTAACTCTTTCAACGCTTTTGCTATATTCATTCTAAGAGTTGAGGGAGCAGGCGGTTGGAAACGCATCAGAATAGTATCCAACGTCCTGAAAAACACCCCCTGATCTTGTACAGACACTCCTTGAGATGCATGTTCTTCACCTTTCCTGGCCAGGGCAGGTGAATTGCTACTACCTTCATGTCTTTTATCTCCCGGTTCACTTCGGGAGCCCTTGTGGTCAGGCATCTAATAAGATATAATCATTTAACTCTATTAGCAAGACAACATACTCATTACTTATCAGATCATAAATTTTTCACTTTTTTGTTGGCATGTATATTTTTTTAAACACAGTTGACTTCGGTTTAAGCCTAGAATCGGCTAAACCATAGCTCTGCTACCATTAAATGTAACATCCCCAACCCATATCTGACCCAGATACAAGTCCGAAGTGTCACATTGACTTTTCCAAAGCATTAACTTTTAAAAATTAGTTAGAATTTAAAAATTTTGTTTATATCAAAATGGTAGAACCCTTAAATAAAAATAATTACATAAATTCAAACTCAAGTTGATAATAAAACTTAATATTTCACATAAATATAATCAAGTAGGCTTACAAAGCTCGATCAGAGCATATGCGATTTAAACCTTTAATTACATGCCAACAACATTTAATACAACAAAATGAAACAATGTTTAAATCAATTCTGATCTGATCTTTAGTAGAGGTATGCTGACTTGACTTGCCTACCTTTATTATTGCTTCTTCTTTGAACCTACGTGTGAAAACACTCACACGCTAAGTCTTTGACTTAGTGAGATAATAAAGTGTGTAATAAAACATTAAAACATTTAATCTTATACTTAACTTTATAAAAATCATATAATAAAGAAACCATAATGCATCATACAAAACATAAACATATAACATCATGCACTGTTCATTCATGTTATTTCTTTTAATAGCCCATGCACATTACTGAGAACTATAGGTATGTGATTGTAATGAGGTTGTGCACTGGGTTACAGTCGAAACTGCCACATAGAATTGCATCAAAGTGCCACGTAGAATATGCACCGAAGTGCCACGTAGAAATTGTCCTAAAAGACCACATAGTATTGTCCCGAAGGACCGCGTAGAAATTGTCCCGAAGGACCACGTAGAATTGTCCCGAAAGACCGCGTAGAACCCTCGACTCTTAGCATGCCAATTATACCTTTAATTCTCATATCACATACTTTTGGGCTTTACCATTTACACATTTCATATAGCTTATATCACATAGTCATATAATCACATAGATCAATGTCACATAGTATGAACTCACATAGTGCATGTACGTGTAGGTAACAAAATCAAAATTATACTTGTATTCATGTAAACATGTAATCATATCATTTCATAAACTTTCAAACATTGTTTTCATTAAAACATTAGAAATAGACTCATCGCAATTCAAAGCAAAACACTTGTCACTCTTATAACTTCGAATCGTCTGATACTTTCTTTCGTTCAGTATCTACAAAATAATACTATCTAAATGAATACCGGAGTTTGTATAACCATTAATCAATCATCAATAACTTAAGCTAAACGAAACACTTAATTTACAATTTTGAACTGAATAGTAATGGTACTCTAAGCCCAGTACTGATACTTCCTCACTATGGTATCGATACTGAGCCACTCGACATTCTGGAATTCGTCTATAAAAATGGTACCGATACTTGTCCATTAGTATCGATACCCTTGGTATTAATACTACTCTTTCGGTATGGATACTATTCTACTGATTCATACTATTTCACCATATGGTATTGATACTGTTCTTCCAGTATTGATACTCCAACACAGATTTCACTTATTTTGCTTTGAAGTCATCCAGTAGTGATACCCTTGCCCAAAAATTACTCATTTCAACTCGAAAATTTACCTAAACTTACCTAAACTTAATACTTTAACTCCTTTTAAGCTATTAAACTCAACTACACTTATCAAAACCAACTTATATCACTTTAGCACCTCTAAACATGCAAAATCTCACTAAAACCATTGAAACTAAAAATCATACCAATTCATCAACAAGTCCTAAATTGTTTTCCAACATCTTAAATATCTTATTTTAACTTATGACAAGTCAAATATAACTTCCAAATCCAATTTCTAACACTTTCTCATTAATTCACTCAAAAACCTTTTTTTACTAAATCTCCCATAACTTATCCATCTTTTAGTTATTATATCTCCTTAAGCTTTCTCAAGCTTTCTTAATACCTTAATAATCAAAACCAATAAAAAATTACAGAAATAATCAACTGAAAGATTTTTTACCTTAACCCAGAGACTCGCGGTGGAGAGGAGAAAGAAAAGATAAAGAAAGAATTCTAGATTTCTCTGTAACTCTTCCTTTTCTTTTTCCACGTGTATATAATACACCCTAAGAAATTTTAATTCATTTATTTGCTAAAAAGACCTTTATACCCTTCTATCTTTCAATCTTTGCTAATCAATCATACACTAAAAAATTCCAAATAAATCCCTTAACTTTTCAATTTATCAATATTGATCACAAAGTTTTAAAATCTTACACTTTAGTCATTGGCCCGGTTTTTGGGATGTTACAAACCTACCTTTTCCAATATTGCTATATGAGAATTACGTATTAAGAATCTCATGTTTGAAATGGTGAAAAATATCAATGAGATCTTCCACGCATGAAACAAGCAGTTTCTATCAAAGTTGTTTTCTTTTGTGAATTTCAATCTATCTTTGGCTTTATTTGCTTCTATAGGAGCAACTCAATGAACGTGAACAGACCATTTGTCAATTGGAAAAGAAGATGGAAGAGAAAGATAGAGAACTACATGCCATCAAAATGGAAAAAGAAGAGGTCTTCTCTGTTTTGCCATTCTGCTCTTGGATTTACTTTTAATTTTTCTTTTAAAATAAAATGTTCTTTTTCTAGTAAGTCATTGTAAGTTAAGGCTTCCTGGATTATCTTGGCAGGTATCGGAAAAGGAAGACCTCCTCGGAGAGCAAAACAGGGAACTGGCAACTTTTAGGTGTGTTTATTTTGTTTTACTCTTAAGACCTTTCTATTTGCAGTAACCAGAATTTAGGCTTAAGCGTTTTAAAAGCCTCGAACTTTTTCTAAAAAACCAATTAAATCCCTACTTTTTTGCACCCAATTAAGCCGTCAAATTGCAAATTGCTTCATGTGGCCTCCTCTTTGATCATCTATTTTCGTCATTGACCATTGCTCTGTTGACTTGGCCGTTAAGTTTGCTAACTTGTTAGACCATGTGAAATGATGATGTGGGAGAGGGACTTGGTTTCTTTTTCTTAAAGTTTGAGAGCTTATATAATCCCTAGAAAAAGTAATAAATCATATAAAATATCAAATTTATTGAAAATTAAAAATTATTAAAAATTGAAATATTTAAAAGTTCAAAATAATTAAAAATTATAAAAAATTAAAAGCTCAAAATATTCAAAAAGTATTTAGAACATTAAAAAATAAGAAAAAAATTCAAGATTTATTTAAAAAAAAATCATTTTTAAATATTTGAATTGTTAATTGTCTTTTTTATTATTTTCAAATGGGTTTTATATTTTTAGCATCAAAATGCTCTCGAACTTTTCAAAAAAATCAATTCAACCCCTCTTCCATGTCATCATTCACAAGTTGATTGTCATGCCAGTAAGTTTAATGACTACATTAGCACAATTAACGATCAACAATAGAAACTGTTGGTCATGGGGCTCCATGATGCAATTTGTCTGTTTGATCACTCATTTGATTGCAAAAAAAAAAGGGCCTTAATGGAGTTTTTCAAAAAAGTTCAATAACTTTTTAAGCCCTTAAACATTTTATTTATATTTCTAGTTACTGCGAGATCAAGACACTAAAAGGTTTCTAAACCTGTTATATAGTTGAGTTAATATCTTAGCTTTTAAAATTCATCACTGAATGGCATTTCTTTTTCTGGTGACTGTTTGTAATGCAGAAATCTTGCAGCTGAGGTTTGAACCTTCAGAAGTTTACATGGGATTCCGTTTCTTTTTCTTTTTCTTTTTGCAGAAAAGAACATGATCATTCAGAAGCTGAGAAAGCCCAACATATAAAACAGATACATGATCTCCTAGAGGGTATTAAAGAGAAAAAGAGGCAGATTATCGAATTGCAAGAACGGGTCCATACATTTTATTTTATTTTATGCACTTTGAAATTTAAAATAATTAGGGAGGTTAAGGTGTGAATTCCCTGCATGCATGGTGTACATATTCCGATTATTGGAAGTTAGAATAACTTATTTTCAGGTTTATTTAATTAACAAAACATATTTTTAATGTTCGCAATGGAAATCACACAACAATTTCAATCAAGTAAAATTCAGTTGCTACGTGTTGGAAGTCTAGCTTCTTTTCCTAATAAAAGTCTTGTTCTTCAGTATAGGGCGGCTCAGGAAGCCATTCTTCATAAGGATAAACAAGTGAGAGAGGCCCGAACTTGGCTTTCAAGTGTCTAGGAAATGAATGCTTTGCAGTCAAGTACAAACCAAACCTTACAGGCTGAATTAAGAGAACGCACAGAGCAATATAACCAGCTCTGGAATGGCTGTCAAAGACAGGTTGATGAGCTTTAAATTTCTTATTTATTTTTTTCTCTCGAATAATTAATTAAATTTGACATGTTTTCCCGTGACAGACATTGTTGCTGATTTTAGTTTGCAGAGATGGAGAGACTTCATTTACATAAAGAGTATCAACTCCAAGTTGAGCTGGCCGATGTAAGAGAGAGGAATGGCTCTTATACTGATGAATCACATATATCACAAACAAACACAAAGGACTTACGTCAGTATGGTCAAAATAATGGAAGCCAAGTGGATTCTAATGGAAGTGGTGCAACAAATGAGAGTACTGGGGTAATTTCAAATGGGGCTTCAGACAATGTTCAACCGTTTGCTGGCAATGCATCAAATCTGGTAAGATTGTTTCTGTTTTGAAGTGCCATTGTTGATATTTGCGTAATCTGATATTTAATATAATCATCTGTAAAGTGATTATATGTGACCAGTTTTGTTCATATTGTAATGCGTTTCATTAGCAGAATATGATACAACTTATATTTAGTTTTATTGAAGATTGTATCTCTGCACCCCCTCCATGGTCTCCTCATTTCTGCACTTCATCTAATGTCTAGTTTAAGACGGTGCTTGTAAACTAAGTTTAGAGGTTTTTAGTTATAAACCTTATGATATATTATTCATTAATGATCAATTTATGATTTCTTTTTGTTCTTTTATGTACTTTTTTCTATTACTTACTCTTTTTGTTCCCCTTAAATTACTCTATTCACTAATCACTACCAGAGTCAAAATGACCATGTTCATAGTGTTTCGGTTGCTTCACATGGGCTGCCTACTTACATCGCACCTGACCAAGGTACTGCCCTTTATTCATTTGTCATGCATCAGCAAGGGTTTCCTCATTCTGTGGCATCTCATGTTACACCCAACTCAATGCCAGCAATGTCATCCATCCAACAGTGGCAAAATCAACAAGCATGGTCAAAGAAACAGATTATCAGTTTTATCCCAAGGTATTATGTGCTATACTTAATGGTTTTTCATCATGTTATTCAGACTTCATCTGGGGGTTTCCAGCAATCGGGACAGAATCAACTTCCACCATCCCAAACTGATCAAAGCCTCAGGGGGTCAGATGTAAGTCATGAATGTGAAATGTCTGTTGATGGACCAGCCATTTGTCCAGACCATCTGGATCATATAAGCCGAGGGCCTGTCGCAACCGTCTTTCAGTTGGGCCCCGGAATTAGGCTTTGACTTAGAAAAATGTGGATTGGAGTCGCCACCGATTATTTATTTAAAAATAAATGGGTTGATCGGATACCCTATTTCTTACCTGATCTGCGTCTTACCAGAAATATGTCGGGCTCGGGAGTCGGTTACGGTCAAGGAAGGATTAGCACCCTTGAACCGCCCTTTTGGTACTACGTAATTTCCAGTTGTCTTAATTAAGAAAAATAACAAGTTAAATTAAAAGGTAAAGTTTCGATCCTAATTACTTACCCTTGATTAATTTGAAAATATCATTTAAAAAAATTGAGAAATGTGTTAGATAAACAAGGTAAAAAAAACAAATAAGATACAAGGAAAAAATAAAATAAATAAAATAAATAAAATAAATAAGTAAGATAAAAAAATAGTAAAGTAATAATTATATATAGTAATATTTGAAAAAAGGAAAAAATATATATATATATATATATATATATATATATACCCAAATACTTAAAAATAGAAAAGCTACCCTCCCAATTCACCGAAAGTGGGGGGCTTTAGTAAGAAATAAGACAAAAAAATGGACCCTCTAGGTTAGTAGTATATAATATAATGTTTATAATAATAATGATAAGACACAAGGTTTTTTTAAAAATAATAATAATATAATAACAATGAATAAAAAAACGAAAATAATAAAAAATAATATAAAGTTATAAAGTTATAAGATATATTACATAAATAAAGAAATAATCAAATAAAAATAATTAAGAATATATATATTTAATAATAGGTATATAAATAAACTATTAAAAGTATAAAAATATATACGATTAGATAAAGATAATTACAATATATATATAGTAATATTAGACTTATAAGTAAAATATTAAAGAAATATATATATATAATGATAAAATAGTAAAAAAATAAATGAAAATAATTTAATATATATATATATACATATAATAATAATAACATAAATAATAAAAATAAATGAATAAAATATCCATATAATAAATAAAGGGACTAATATAGATTTTTAAAAAGCTCTTCCCCTCATTTAACCGAAAATCAAACCGGTTTTTAAAAATAAGCCTCGGGGTAGATCTAGGTTCGAAACTTCGAAACCCCACCCATTTTGGTCATCGACGCAACCCACGTTTTGGGTTATTCGAACCAAATCTCAAAAAAAATAATGTGCACATGCAAAAGAAAGAAAAAAGAAAATGCTACCTTTTATTTCCTTTTCGAATCCTTTACAATAGTTTTGTCTTTGTATCTTCCCGTGCTTTCCTCTATGTTTTGTGTGTAAATCGTGTGTTACAATGGTGAGTTACAATGGCTATTTATAGTGCTTGTGGATCCTATCTTTAGGAATTTAAATCTTAGTAGAACTCTATCCTATTTTTAGGAGTTTGAATCCTAGCAAAATTTTATCCTATTTTTAGGAGTTTGAATCCTAGTAGGACAAAAATGTGTGTTGACAGCTGCCCCTCTTTGCCCATAGTCGTATAACGGGGATAGGGCAAAGATTAAAAGACACACTTTTCGTTCAGTGGAGTTGAAAATTAACTTTGATGTTTCAATAACTCCCTGTCGAATTGAGTTACGGATGACTCCTCCATCGTGAAGTCGAGTTCATATTGAAATGATATGAAATTGAAGCCGTAGTTCGGAATTTGAATCAGCACATGGCTTCCCGTTACCCTTCGGTCTTCTTCTCGGTTTAAAGACCTTGGATCGGAATCGAACTCAGAAATCTTCATTGACAGATAGATTTTTCTTGACTTAAGCTATGTTGTTTGAAAATGGTTGCTTGTCACTAAGGCACGGCTAACTCAGGTCATCTTCTCGACTTGAAAACCTCGACTGCAACCGGAAAGTAGTGCGATTGATGTGTCATCGAGCTGAATGGAGTCAAACTCGACAATTTTTATGGCAGATAATCCTTCTTTGAGTTGGATATCCTTCGTCGTGAAGTTGAAATCCAAGTAAATATTATTGTTCCGAGTCCAATATCCTCCGTCGTGAAGTTGAAATTGGCTCTGGAACCGGGAAATTGTTTGTTGACAACCAGCCGTCCCTTCGTTGTGAAGTTGAACTTGTGTTGTCTCGAGTCCAATATCCTTCGCTGTGAAGTTGAAATTGACTCTGAATGAAATTTTGTTGACAAGCAGCGGTCCCTTTGTCGTAGAGTTGAACTTGCATTGTCTGGAGTCCAATATCCTTCGTTGTGAAGTTGAAATTTGCTCTGAGATTGGGAAGTTGTTGTTGACAAGCAGCGGTCCCTTCGTCGTGAAGTTGAACTTGCGTTGTCTGGAGTCCAATATCCTTCATTGTGAAGTTGAAATTGGCTCTGAGATTGGGAAGTTGTTGTTGACAAGCAGCGGTCCCTTCGTCGTGAAGTTGAACTTGCGTTGTTTGAAGTCCAATATCATTCGTTGTGAAGTTGAAATTGGCTCTGAAATTGAGAAGTTGTTTGTTGACAACCAGTCGTCCCTTCGTTGTGAAGTTGAACTTGTGTTGTCTCGAGTGTCACGATATCCTCCGTCGTGGAGTTGAAATCGCGGATGTTTGGCTTCGAGCTAGACATCCTTCGTCGTGAAGTTAAAATCTATTCTCGAGCAAATTGTGTCGTTTCAAGAGAAACTGTCTCAAGGGAGACAAAATTTGTTTGAAGGAAAACATATTCAAAGATTTCGTTAAATTGTTTTCAAAGTTTATGTTTGGAGAGAAACTGTCTCAAGGGAGACAAAATTCGTTTTAAGGGAAACTATCTCAAGTGAGATAAAATTCATTTCAAGGGAAATGTTTTCAATGTTTATGTTTCAAGAGAGATTGTCTCAAGGGAGACAAAATTTTCTGTTTCGAGGGAAACTATCTCAAGCAAGATAAAATCTTCTTAAAAAAAACAGCCTTGAGTGAAATGAAATGCCTTCTTTCGAGTGAAAACGGTCTCAAGCGAGACAAATCTTGTTTTAAGAAAAACAATCTTGAGTGAAATAAATCTTTTTTCGAGAAAAACAGTCTCAAGTGAGACAAAGTATGTTTTAAGAAAACAAATTTGAGTGAGATAATCATCTGCATTAAATGAGACTGTCTTAAGTGAGACAAAGTTTATATTGGATGAATGTCGATCTTTCAATCTGTCGAGTTGGCTTTTAATCTCATCTTCTCTTGAAAGATCTGTAAAATGTATATGGATGTAACTATCTTGATGATGTATGCTTGATGTATGCCCAAATGAAATTTATTTGCTGTTGAATTTGCCCTCAAGGGAGGAAAAATCAAGGTTTTTATTGCTCATGATGATGAATTCAAAGATGAAAATTTCATGCGTCATGTATGTACGTGTTGATGTATATGTTGAGATGTGAGGGGAATGGCTGCGTGTGCAGTCTTCATTCTGACTTAATTTGTCTTCATTTCCACCAGGGTGTACTCTTGCAGTCCTCAAGACAATTTTTCCTTCCCTTATCAAATTTTGCCCCAAATATGGTTTCCTTTGCCTCTGTTTCGATCTTGAGCTTCGGAGCGATATTTGTTGAATTCCAAGATATGCTTCCAGAGAACTTATCTTGTTTGAAAATGCTTTTCTTCTTTCGAATTTTCAAAATTTTGAAAAATATCAAAAAGAACTTTTGAAAAAGTTACCTCTTTCTAGGTTTCACAATTGAAGTAAATCATAAAACATGAGTTCATTGGATATCAAAAGAATCAAACACTATTTTAATCTTTGATAGCTGCAAATCTTTGACAAATATCAAGATCGAAAAGTTGGTCTAGAGGTGGGTTTGTTTCATCGATTTGGTTATCGTGAAGATCATGTCATGCCCCTCTTTCTTGATTTGGTATTTTGATCAGAGGCGAACAAAATGACACAACTAGCATAATCAATGACTAGACCTTTCACAACACTTCTGTTTCAGTTCTCTAAAATCTTCCATTTGTTCAAGTTTCGTAAGCTCTTCTAACAAAAGTAGTGCAGAAATATCGGTCTAAAAAATGAAATTCTTGAGTGCTCGTGTGAATTTGACTATAACAGGTGTTTCTCAACTCCCTGAGTCTATTATTACCAAAAATTTCTTTTTAGATGAATTTGATTTATTTTGCCATTGTCTGGCTAGCCGAATCCATAAAGTCAGGGCGTTCAACCAATTGCTTTAGAGGGACAGCTTATAATCACTTTTATCAGGTTTAACTGAAGGGTTCATCTCATCACAAAGTCTTTGACCTGACAAAAGCAGTGGAGCAAACACCGAATTGCCAAGTGTCCGAGCAATGTCATGATTTGAATGTAATCTATTCATAAAGCCAGGGATTTCGAGTTTCCTCTATAACCAATTGCCTTAGTGGAATAGCTCAGCTTTAGAGGGACAAATCACTGAAGGGTTCGTCTCATCACAAAGTCTTTGGCCTGACAAAAGCAGTGGAGCAAACACCGAATTGCCAAGTGTCCGAGCAGTGTCATAGTTTGAACATAATCTATTCATAAAGGCAGGGCTTTCGAGTTTCCTCTATAACCAATTGCCTTAGTGGAATAGCTCAGCTTTAGAGGGACAAATCACTGAAGGGTTCATCTCATCACAAAGTCTTTGGCCTGACAAAAGCAGTGGAGAAAACACCGAATTGCCAAGTGTCCGAGCAGTGTCATAGTTTGAACATAATCTATTCATAAAGCCAGGGCTTTCGAGTTTCCTCTATAACCAATTGCCTTAGTGGAATAGCTCAGCTTTACGGATTTAATTTCTTAAGATTGCCAAGAAGAACCTGTTATAGTCTAGGTGTTTTTGAAAGTCAAGGGATCTCATCTTTAGAGTTCAATTTCCAAACAACTGACCTAAACTAGATTTGCTTACTCGACTATTCCATCTGTGAAGATCATTATCATCCCTGAACATCATAAACAAGGGTATAAACCAATTAGTTTTGCAATCTCATGTGCTAGTTGCCCTATTCTGTTCGCTCTTAATACGTGTCTGAATACCAAACCTTGGATGGACTCTTCATGAGAAGAGAAAACTTAGCTCGGTAAGAGAAAAATATGTAGTCTGATGTATCTTTTAAATTAGGACCAAGGGGTCTTTGTTTTGCAGGGTTCAATCTTGTCATTTGTCAAAGATTTACAACCTCAATTATTAAACAGTTTTTAATTGAGGTGATATTCAAGGAATTCAAGATTAAAATTTGCTCATCTCCTAAGAAGGAAGCATTTTATTTAAAATGTTTAAACGTCAAGTGACTTAAAAAAATGTTCACGCATAAGAAGTACGAAAGAAAAACAAGTTCAAACAAGATGATATACTTGATAATGCAACTAAATTCCTAATGGATGCCCCATATGACTCTCGATCAGAATGCCCCATTACATATTGAAAGTGAATGCCCCTGAATCGATCAGATCTTGGACCTTACGTTTCAATGCCCCACAATTCTCAGTGGTGTGCCCTGAGCTCCCAATATGATAGCTGCATACGGCGTTAATATCATGACCTTCAGGATATGGGGCCTCTCTAGGTTTGGATTGAACTAGAGTCACAAGATTTTTCTCAACTAGCGTTGGGAGTAACTCCTCATATGTCATTGGGATTGGACTGATGCAAATCTTTTCTTTCCTTGGTCCTCTCTAAGTTTGTTTAGAAGTACTAGATGGTACAACTGCAACAGTTTTTGGACTTGAGACCGTAACACCTTTGTTGGCGTTGTAGGTACTGACATTGTTGATATATCCCTCAATTTTTCCTTGTTTTATAGCTAGCTCGATCATCTCACCAGCCATAACTAGATCTGAGAAAGTTCCCGATGTAATTGCCACCAGGTGCCCGAAGTAAGGTGCCTTCAGGGTCTGTAAAAATAGCTTTTTAGTTTTATTTTCATCCAAGGGTGGATTAACTTGGACAGACAAATCCCTCCAACGCTGTGCGTATTGTCGGAAACTTTCATTGTGCTTTTTCTCCAGGCTTTGTAGCATAACTCGGTCTGGTCTCATATCGTTGATATGCTTGTATTGTTCCAAGAAAGACTTGGCTAAGTCTTTCCATGTCTTGATATGAGTTCGGCTGAGCTGGTTGTACCACCGGATAGCTGAACCGGACATGTTCTCCTGGAAGCAGTGGGTCAGGAGTTGGTCATTCCCTACATATCCTGTCATCTTCCGATAGAACATAGTGATATGGGCTGAAGGGCAGCTGTTCCCATCGAACTTCTCAAACTCAGGAACTTTAAACTTTGGTGGAAGCACCAAATCTGGAACCAGGCTCAGCTCCATTGCATCCACTCCATAATAATCATGGTCCCCTTGGACCATCTTCATTTAATCTTCTAACATCTTGATCTTCTTTTACATCTTCTTTTCCTTATCATCCTCGTCAAAATCCGGGACATGATAGTCTTCCGAATGAGTGTTGGTCGCGGAAGCTTGTATATTAGCACCAGATATAGCTTTCCCCTTGATAGCATATGAGTCCTCTTGTAATCCGGGTAAGATCTCAGGTGAGACAACCCCTTGTGGGGTAAGTGGTATAGTTACCCCTTCCGGTGAACCTACCCCAAGCTCACTGGTCTGTTGTAGGCCAACTAACTTGGCAACGATCTGATCAACCAAAGATTCTTGGTTCTTCATGATTGTATTCAAAGTACTCAGACTAATCTGGTTTATCTTATCTTCAAGTTCTTTCTACAATTCTGCCATGTTCTCATCGATTTGAGCCATTCTGGCCTCCATTTGTTTTTTTCTTTTTCAAGCGGGTGTTATGTGGATGAGGTGTGTCCAACGCTTGAGGTGGTGTATCCAGTATTTATTCCTTTTTTGAGACATTCTTCCGTTAGTTGATGTGAATGCAAAGAAAATAACGAAATGCAGAATATGTCTAAATGCATGATACATGAAATATCCGAGGCATTGATCTAAAAAATGTGTCTGTTATTATGAATAATCCTCATTGGGGACAAAAGTGTTTTATCTATTAAGAGACAAAAATATTCTGACAGCTTTTGACATGTTGACTAGTCTTCTGTATTCGTATGTCACTGGTTGAATAACATGTCGAACCACTCCGACTTCTCTAGATGGGTCGTGCCAATGTTGAGTTACTTTTTGCACTGGCCCAAGAAGTCTTGAATGACTGCATCTCTAGCATCTATCTTTTGTTGAGCCTGTCCCCAACGAATGCGTCATTGGAGCCCTCGATTGATAGGAAATATGTAAAGTCATTAGTTTGTTCCTTGAATTCGTCAGCAATGATCTCCAATTCCAGCTATCGTTTTGTAATTGTTATCTCTGAAGGGACTCCTAAGATTAGTAACCTTCATCTTGCCCCTACAACCTCTGACAGTCAGTTTTTCCAAGATAGTCTTTCATTGTGCTTGATGCAGACCCGATTCATTCTGAGTCCTTTATAACGCAGCAAAGTGATATATTCCTCAATTGTGGGCACCACGCCTTCAGGATTGAATATGACACATAGCCGCCTTGTAGACTGTCCTCTGTATTTTTATCTCTTGTATTACAACCCCTTTATCCATTAATTCAGATTATTTATGTTTAACAAACACATTTTTGGTGGATCAACACCTCTTTTAAATGATGCAGGTGATTAAAACAAAATAAAAGAGAACAAAAACAAAAAGAGTTAGTGAGGTAAATCAAAATAATAATAAAAATGAAAAATCCTACCCCACATGATATCTACCCCTCATGCTTATTATTCCTACCCGGACATGATCTCTATCCCGTAAGTTGGTTTTGAACAAGTCCTAACCGCATAAATTTCTAGTTCACATGCTTTGAACAGAAACTAAAGCAGGAAATAATTCCGGCATCCTAGGGTTTGAAATGAGGTCTTGGGGTGGGCCCTAACTCCTTGTAGTCTCCGGGTTTAGGTTCTAAAAAAAAGGTACCCGAGTTCTCCTTGCTGGTGCCCCATTGGGCTTACCAGACCCTTAGTACTAAACCCATCACAGACTTGTGTGGACTAAGTTAAACTCGAGAGGACACATTCCCTTATGCCCATACGGAGAATAAATTCACACGAAGGCATAAGGTATATGAATCCCGAAGGTTACTTGCTAGGCCCATACGATGAATAAATTCACACGAAGTCGTCGCTTTCACCCCCACTTAAAACGGGTTCGGAGCTCGGGTATAGAGCCTTTAGATGAAAAAAAGAAAACTTTGAAGGCTGAAATCATGAAAAAACGATTAGTCCAACTATTTACTCGAAAATAATCAAAAGTAAGTAAAAAGGATCGAAATATTACCTTAAAATTTAAACTTACCCTTTTCGTTAAAAAGACAATTGGAAATTACCTTAGCCTGACTCACTTACCTTCCCCAGTGGAGTCGCCAAGCTATCGCAACCATCTTTCAGTTGGGCCCCGGAATTGGGCTTCGACTTAGAAAAATGTGGATTGGAGTCATCACCGATCATTTATTTAAAAATAAATGGGTTGATCGGATACCCTATTTCTTACCTGATCTGCGTCTTACCAGAAATATGTCAGGCTCGGGAGTCGGTTACGGTCAAGGAAGGATTAGCACCCTTGAACCGCCCTTTCGGTACTACGTAATTTCCAGTTGTCTTAATTAAGAAAAATAACAAGTTAAATTAAAAGGTAAAGTTTCGATCCTAATTACTTACCCTTGATTGATTTGAAAATATCCTTTAAAAAATTGAGAAATGTGTTAGATAAACAAGGTAAAAAAAACAAATAAGATACAAGGAAAAAATAAAATAAATAAAATAAATAAGTAAGATAAGAAAAAAAATAGTAAAGTAATAATTATATATAGTAATATTTGAAAAAAGGAAAAACAAATATATATATATATAAAAGTATTAATAAAATAAATAAGCTATATATATACACCAAATACTTAAAAATAGAAAAGCTACCCTCCCAATTCACCGAAAGTGAGGGGGCTTTAGTAAAAAATAAGACAAAAAATGGGCCCTCTAGGTTAGTAGTATATAATATAATGTTTAATAATAATAATGATAAAGACACAAGGTTTTTTTTTAAAAAAATATATAATAATAATGAATAAAAAATGAAAATAATAAAAATAATAAATATATAAAGTTATAAGATATATTACATAAATAAAGAAATAATCAAATAAAATAATTAAGAATATATATATTTAATAATAGGTATATAATAAACTATTAAAAGTATAAAAATATATACGATTAGATAAATATAATTACAATATATATATAGTAATATTAGACTTATAAGTAAATATTAAAGAAATATATATATAATAATAATAACATAAATAATAAAAATAAATGAATAAAATATCCATATAATAAATAAAGGGACTAATATAGATTTTTAAAAAGCTCTTCCCCTCCTTTAATCGAAAATCAAACCGGTTTTTAAAAATAAGCCTTGGGGTAGATCTAGGTTCGAAACTTCGAAACCCCACCCATTTTGGTCATCGGCGCAACCCACGTTTTGGGTTATTCGAACCAAATCTCTAGAAAAATAACGTGCACATGCAAAAGAAAGAAAAAAGGAAATGCTACCTTTTTATTTCCTTTTCGAATCCTTTACAATAGTTTTGCCTTTGTATCTTCCCGTGCTTTCCTCTATGTTTTGTGTGTAAATCGTGTGTTACAATGGTGAGTTACAATGGCTATTTATAGTGCTTGTGGATCCTATCTTTAGGAATTTAAATCTTAGTAGAACTCTATCTTATTTTTAGGAGTTTGAATCCTAGCAAAATTTTATCTTATTTTTAGGAGTTTGAATCCTAGTAGGACGAAAATGTGTGTTGACAATGTGTAAGTCTTTGATTCAGTTAATGCAAGTTACATTGTGAAACCGATCTGAGCAAAGCTTGCAACAGGGTTTTTCCCAATTTCACGATGCATTGAAATTGAGCAATCTTGAACAGAGTTGTGAATCCAAGGTTTGTCTATTTGGCCAGTCTTCAAGTTGTTGGAAATCTTGGATGTAATATCTACTGAACTTTGAACTGGACAGGAACAGAATATGCTGAACTTGAAAAATCATGTGCTGGAGGACCAAGATCTAACATTAGAAATAAGTATTGCTGGCAGCCTGTCTCCTACCAATACTTCAGTGCAATCTGTTAATTCCAATGAAACAACAATCATCAATGGTACTGGTGCTGTTTTGCCCAAAAAGTCAGTCACAACTGGACGGAATAATACATTGATGTCCGGTAAGATTTCAGAGACTGCTTTGCTTGATGAAAAAGCATTGTTGCCCTGCATTGTTCGCACAATTCCAAATGGAGGCAGAATCAGGATCAATTCAACGGTTAGTACTTTTGTGGTTTGCTAATGATTTTACTTAGGTCAACTTACTATAGCATTTAAGTTGTGCACAAATGGTTTTGACTTATATATTTGAATTGCAGCTACCAAATAGGTTGGGGAAAATGCTTGCACCTTTACATTGGCATGATTACAAGAAAAAGTATGGAAAGCTGGATGATTTTGTAGGCAAGCACTTTGAGGTTTGTTTAATGTAGCTTTTCACATATTTGTATGCTTATAAAATTGTAACATCTTTCTGATTTCAGTTATTTGTGATCGATGGAGATTATATTCAGCTTCGAGAGGGAGCACAAGAGATTATAGCAGCCACAACTGCTGTTGCAAAAGTCGTTGCAGCTACTGCAGCCACGTCTCCTCAATCGACCTTTTTTCCTTCTGTTGCCTCCGATTGTGTAGCCTAACCGACTAAAGAAAGTTCTCTCATAAATTGCTTCTGACCATGTGACAAATGGGAATGATATTTTCAAAAAGCATGAAACAATCTCTAAAAATGCAGTTGATGATCATTCAGAGCTGTTAGGAATGAAAAATCAGCATCCAAAATGGCATTTCTTTTGTGTGGCTGTGATAACTCTATAAAAAGGTCACATTTTGGGATCTTTTCACTTAAGTTATTGAATGTCTAAGAGCCCATTTAGAACCATATAGATGCATTTAGGAGCATATAGTTGCATGTGGTGGAATTCAGTTTTCCGCGACATTTTTATTTGTCTTCAGTGTTGCCTTATGGGAAATGTGTTTGTTTAATGATGTGCAGGAATTGAGAGAAAGGAAAAGAGAAAAGGAAATGTCGTGACATAAAGAGATTGCTGAGCTAAATAAAAATGCCAAGTTCGACAGGCATTTCGAAAGCGCACAAGGTGAAAGAAGATATTTTTCAACCAACTGTCCTCGACTCTCCGTGTCCTCTGCCCAAGAAATCCACATCGAAGATCCGCCTGGAGGAGTCAGCGCTGCAACAGCTGACCCTGCTGACCGCGTCGCCTGCTCTGCAGATCCTGTCTATCCTTAGGCTGCTACAGCATGATCATGTCTGGTACTCAGCCAGCCACACAGGCTGGACCACTGCCCGATCCTCACGTGAATCAAGCATAGTATGGGGTATCCTAGGAATTTTAACACCAAGTCCTAGGGTTTTTCTCCCCTTATAAATAGAGGATGAAGCCACAATGAAGAAGATTTTGGTTTCACCTAGATTTGAGCTTAAAAAGTTAGAGAGAGAATGTCTCATCTTTCTCCGGCAATCCTACTTGCCGTGGCATTTCTTTGTGACAAGCTTGAGGGAGTAGCGTTCTAGACATTCGAGAGGAGCTAGTTCGTTGGGGGCAGTTCGTGGTGGCTGAGGGAAGCTCCGGCAGTGCACGTCGAAGGATTTTTCTTCTTTCCTTTGTTCTTTGCTTTAATAATTTATCACTTGGGTTGTAAGGAACAGATAAAACTTGCTTTGTGCTTGTTTATTTCGAACCCCACCATGAACTAATCCTATTTGGTGGGAGTTCATTTTGGATGTTTAAGTTTCATTTCAATGAATGGTTATTTTTCTATGCTATAATATGTTTTGTTTATGAAGCTTGGTGCCTTAAGGTTGTAGGAGCTACGAGAGTAGCCATTCCTTAGGAGATTCTTAGGATTCGAGAGAATACCTAGGTAACACATCCTTAGTGTTCGAGAGAAACTAGAGAGGAACCACATAAGCAAGGGGTTCTAGATAGTAACTAGGCCTAATCCACCTTAGAGATAAGGCTAAGATTTCATTCAACTAAAAGGAGTTGTGCATGAGCGATAGGTTAGATGTTAATGTTGCCGCAAAAAAGTATTGCCAAGACATATCTTGTTATCTAAACCAATAGGATCACTGCAGGGGTTTACGCCAACCGGTTTTGCATGGGCATGTTCAATCTGTCGAGTCCCTTACTAGAGATAGCATAGAGCACCTTAGTATACTCTGTCGGGAAAAAAAGGCATAGAGATAAGATTGTTCGGAGAAGTAAACTTAGATTTTCCAGAGTGACTCCTATCACTCATTCCCATAGTAGCTTGTCGTGTGAGAAAGACAAAGTCCTATAAATTAAATCAAGTATTTGCATTTTATTTTGCCTTGACATTTCTATTTGTTCCCACGCATCACAATTTCATTCGTCACGACATATCCAATTACTACCACACCACCATCATTCCATTTCCACATCAGTCATTCCATTTTGCCACATCATTATCATTTGTATATACTTGCAATTCCATGTGGAGACGATTCTCAACTTATCACTTTATTACTTGTTCGATTGTGTATACTTGCACATATATCCGCACTCATTTATAATACTCATACTGAGCGGACAAGTTTTTGGCGCCGTTGCCGAAGATTGGCAACTGGAAGTTAATTAGTTTTTCCATAGCATTTTTATTTTATTTGTTCAAATTTTTTTGTATAGTTTTACTTGTTATTTTCCTTGTCTTTTTCAGGCTTTTATTTTACATACTCAACGTGCTCAAGCAAAGATGTACCAAATTGGAAATCAAGGAATTGGTTAAGAGGAAGATCAGAATGCTGAGGCAATTCCAAATGCTGGGAATGCAGCTAGGCCTCATAATATTCGAGATCATTTAAACCCTATCATGGACGATCTAAATCCCGAAATTGTGGCACCCATGATTCAGGCAGCCCACTTCGAGCTCAAACCAGTTATGTTCGACATGTTGGACTTTTTGGACAATTTGGTGGTGCTCCTCATGAGGATGCAAGACAATATGTTAGAGCATTTTTGGAGGTTTGTGATTGCTTTCGACAACAAGGTGTGCATGAAGATGCACTGAAATTGAAGTTATTTCCATATTCTTTGAAATATCACGCCAGGGCATGGCTCAATGGATTACCTTCCGGCTCGATAAGGTCTTGGGTTGACTTGTGCAAAAAAATTTGCTACGGCATAATCAACCTGATATGAACAATCATCTTAGAAATGTCATAGCATTTTTTCACCAAGGCAATGAAGAGTCTATGTATGAGTGTTGGGATCGATACAAAAGTTTGCTTCGTAAGTGCCCCAATCATGGATTCCACGACTGGACTCAAGTTGTGATGTTCTATAATGGAGTTAATGCATCCACGAGGATGATGCTAGATGCCTCGGCAAATGGGACATTACTTGACAAATCACCAACAGAGGCATTTGACATTTTGGATAGGATTGCCAACAACGATTATCAATTTTCATCTACAAGGCTTGGACTTGGACGAAATCATATGGAGCTTTCGAGCTAGATTCTAAAGATACGATGTCCGCCCAACTTGCTGCTATCACCAATATGTTAAAGAACTTACAAAGGCTAAGCGAGGTGAGAGAAGTGAAGGCAGCCAATTAAACATGTTTATTATGCCACGATAATCATAATGAGAGTGAGTGTCCGATCAATCATTAAATCCATCAATTATGTGGGCAACTATAATTGAGACAACAACAACCCTTATTCTAACACATATAATCATAAATGACGTCAACATCTAAACTTTTTGTGAAAAAATCAAGGAACCAACAACTATAGTCAGCCCGCTAGGCAGCAGAACTTCAGTGACTCCCAAGGTTTTCGATTCCTCTCGGGATGCCTGTTATTTGTTGACTTTACTCTTGATTAATAAAATCTTACTTATAAAAAAAATATATGGGAGGCGGTTGAATTAAAGAATAGAGAGAGAAAAAGAAAAAAAGAAACGCCTTTAACTATTTTGTCTACTTGTGTGGTGCGAATGTTGGAAGCATGGAAGCAAAGCAAAGGCCGAGAATGGCGGCACCCCATAACCTTATTTCCTGAAAATCTAAAACCCCATATCATCCACGCCACACTCTGGGGCTATACATATCACCTGGTCACTTTAGACATATTTGTTGGTTTTCTACAAGATTTATAAGCTGGTGGTCTCCTTCGATGAGGAAAAGGAAAACGATACTCGTTACCATATAATCTCTGCCTGCAATTTCTTCTTCTTTTCTCTTCCCCCACTGTCTGCGTATTCAAAAGGGTAATAGAGTTGTGAAGTGGTTGGGGACCTTATTTGACAGTTTAGGGGAGATTCGTGGTTTATTCGATGAAAAAGAGCAGTTTCCTAAATGGGGAAAGTGGTTTCATTATGAGCATTGGCTGGAGTGTAACGTTTAAGACAAGGCAGCCAAAGATAGTAGAGTAGCATTAAAGCTGTTGATTTAGGTGTGAAGCTTCCAAGTAAGTAGTATATTACTCCATTATTAGTACCTCGGAAGATGATCATGGCTAACTAGGAGAATCATCACCGTCCATTTCCATCTTATGGTGATGATCCCAACATGCCTAAGACCAGTAATATATACGATGTTTTAGCTAGTAGTGATTATGGTTCGCTGCTGCTGCTGCTGCTGCTGCTGTTTCTAGTGCCGGTGCAGTTGGTGTAAGGATTCTGCAGCCTTTTGACATTTCCCCCACTTCAAGCTCTACTGCTCACACCACCTTCAAATCCCCAGGTAGAAATTTTCTTGCTTTTACTCTTCTAGTCAATGCAAAATCCATCATGTCTTTCCTCCTTATTTTCTAAATGAAGCAGAAGGAAAAAACTTGACATCTTTATTCAATGAGCTAGGCAGAGAGTAAGTTTTGTCTGTTTGATGGAGACAGATTGAGGATGGTTGATTTGTGTAACAGGAGGAGGGATGGCGGCATCTTTGGACTTTCCTTTTACATTTTCACAGCGGAAGGAGCTTGAGAGACAAGTTAAGATTTACAAATACATGATCGCTTCCGTTCCTGTGCCTCTTGATCTCCTCATCCCCTCGGTTTCGGTTGCTTCCCACTCTGCCTGTAATCTCTTTTCTTTTCATCGATTTCTTTTGTCTTTATTGATAGCTTATGACTCCGATTGTGAAAAATTATCTTACTTTGCTGTTTTATCTGTGTGGGCAGTGGGTGGTGGTGCTCTAAATCCAAGGTTCGCAGGTCGAAGGGATGTTGAGCCAGGGAGGTGCAAGAGAACAGATGGGAAAAAATGGAGGTGCTCTAGAGATGTGGCGCCTGACCAGAAGTACTGTGAGCGACACTTGCATAGAGGTCGTCCACGTTCAAGAAAGCCTGTGGAACTTCGTAACAAGAGGACTCGTAATACCACCGATGGTCAAGCTCTTCCTTCATCTTCCTCCACCATTCTCGCTAACAATGCTTCTCAGTCTCAGTTTGTTGGAACTCTTGCTCACCCCTTCCAGCAGATCCAAACCACCTGGTTTCTTGACAAGCCAAGTTTAAAAGCTGCAACTTTTTGGCTTTTCACCTCTGTTTCTTCCTACAAAGAACCCAGGTGAGTTCAACAACCACGTTTGTGGTTTTTTTTAAGCTTTTATCATGCTTTTCTTTTACCAATTTGGGCTTATATCCCCCCTCATTGTAGGACCTCGGACTGGACCACTAATGAACTCATTCCCCTGGCTGACCAGCAGTGGCATCATCTCATGCAAACAGGGGCAGCTACTGAAGGTTATTTGTCCAATGCTTATGACAAGGAACCTCTAGACTTGATCTCGTGTCCAAATTTCAATGTTGTACATCAACAACGCAATAGTTGCCCTTGGTTTCTCAACTCTGAAATAGTTCCGCTACAGAAGTCCGCTGAAGGTACACGTAGAGGCTTTATTGATGCGTGGTCTACTGGTGTATCAAGTGACAACACTGGAGCTGAAGCCTCCGTTGCCTTCGACGGGAAACCCTCTCTTTCATCACTTTCCCTGTCAATGGGAGTCAACAGCATCACTGATAATGAGATGGGGCCTATCCGTATGGGGTTGGGAGTGAGCGAGTATGATGAGAACCATGAATATGCTTCCAAATCACACCTATCAAGTTGGTTAGCACCTGCCTCCACACCTGGTGGCCCACTAGCTGAGGTTTTATGGCCGAGCGCCACCAAAAGCAGCTCTAACCTATCATCTCCAGTCACCGGAAATGAAAACTCTTGTAGTCCATCGGTGACTGTATCGTCTTCACCGTCTGGTGTTCTACATAAAGCTCTTGCTTCATTGTCTGATAGCAGTGGTAGTAGCAGCCCAGCACTTAGTTCCAGGGTCAAACCTGAGATCAGTTTGATGCTGGCTTAAAGGAAATTATCTCCCTCTTGTCCGATATCAAATTTTACTACAAACGGATTTGTCCTTTTTGTTTTTTTGTATGGTCTAAATGAATCACTTAGTTGTTGGTTTATGACATATAATCCTAACTTGGTTTCTCAATTGCTCAATAGTTGATGTTTGTAAGAACTTATTACTATGATTATGTTAACTCGCTTTGCCAAGATTGCACCACAATTTGCCAACTTGTCATTTCTATTGATGTGCTTGAATTTTGCCCCAATCTCACGAGGCCAATTGCTATTAAGGATACATGGAAGCCCAAATATGTTCAAATAAGGACAAGTCCAGAACTTTAACACCCTCACTCCCGACTTTCAGGATCCATCTCCAAACTTCCCCAGCGTTTTTCTTTCATGAGCAAAGCATGGCATCGGCTCTCTCCCTTCATCTATATATATTCACCTTCTTCCTTTCTCTTCCATCAGTTCAAACACAGCCATCGGCAAAACAATAAACCTCTCAATTCTCCAAGACTGTCATAGTAATGGCTTTAACTTTGTCTTGCTCAGCTTCAGCATTGGTATCAGACAGGGCTAATCTGCCTTATTCCACCAAAGCTATAATGCCATGCTCTGTATCTCTTCCCAACAAGAATTCTTCCAACAGCTGGTTGTCTGTTGTAAGGACACAGGCTACAGGTGATCATAACAAAGACACGTCAGCGGACGTGCACGTTAACAAGGATAATAAAGGACAAGGGACAGCCGTTGAGAAGAGGCCTAAACGATCGGCCATGCGCGTCTCGCCTTTTGGTATGTGTATTAGCTCAGTCCTAACCTGATGCAATTTTTTATACATTCGGAGAATCATAACATGATCCATCGATGGCAGGTTTGTTGGACCCCTTGTCGCCTACGAGATCAATGCGTCAAATGCTGGACACAATGGACCGGATATTCGAGGATTCTATGACATTTCCTAGCATGGGCCGAAACCTTGAGACATCAACGACAATGAACATGAGATCAAGATGAGATTCAATATTCCGGGGCTCGTGAAAGACGACGTCAAGGTCTCCGTGAAGGACGATATTCTGGTTATAAAGGGAGAGCACAAGAAGGAAGAAAAGAATGATGATTGGAGAAATAGGAACTACAGCTCCTATGATACTCGTCTCCAACTACCAGACAACTGTGATAAAGATAAAATCAAGGCAGAGGTGAAGAATGGAGTTCTCTTCATCACCATTCCTAAGACTAAAGTTGAACGCAAAGTTATTGATGTAGAAATTCAGTAAAACGCTTGCTGGTTTATACCTCGTGATCTTGAGTTTGTTAGTAGCACTGTAATTGCAAGTACTAATGGCAAAAATGGTCTTTTTCTTTTTCTGCTGAAACGTACTGCCGATTCCAATTGCATACCCATTTCAGAAAATAGTTGCAGAAAAACAAGGTTTGTGATGCAAATAAGACAACACCTGCTTGACATGATCTAATGTTTCTAGTTTCATCTTGAATTTTGTTTTGTATATACTTTTTGAATTAATTATTGATATATGATAAATTCAAAATCAAATTTTGAGGAGGTCTATTACGGGACGATTCTTTTAATTTAGTTTGTCCTATTCATAAATGTTAGAATTTGGACTCCAGACATTTTTCTTAAGAAATCTAATATTGTATCTCATTAAATCAACTGATTGTTAGATTCTTTAATATTTTATTATCCAATTTCAATCTTGATCATAGACTACTCGCATTAAACATCTTATTGTTAATTTCATCCTAAACTTTTTTTAGATCATTGCATCTTCCCTTCTTTAATTATTTTTAACTAAAAGTTGAATCAATGTCACTTCATTTCCTTTCGATCAGTCTTTGGTGTCATTCATCTATATTATTATGGGTAAACTACGTGAATGTTCACTAAAGTTCGAATAAATTTTTGTTTAAACTTTCAAAAGTTATAAATTGGTCACCAAAGTTATAGATTTGTAATAAAATGATAATTCCACGTTAAAAACCGTTAATATTTGTGACAGAAATATGAGTTGGACCTTTAAATGCTTACTTGCCCCGTTGACAGCTGACCTGACACGTTGACCGATCACTAATTGATGGAAGTTGTTGACCTTTTACGAAAATTGCTTCTTCTTCCCCTTCCCCATGTCCCGACTTAGTTCAAGTTTCGAACCAACCAACCTAGTTACATTGACCAAAATTCTCAACCCACAAACCATATGGCTAGGTTTATTAGCCTCACACTGATTTCGATGAAACAAACGAGTTTAGCAACGAAACTGACCAAGCTTTATCGAGGTGTTAGGCAGCGTCACCGAGAAAAATGGGTTGCCGAGATCCGACTGTGTTCGGAAGTAATAACGGTGTCAGTATACATCATTAAAATATGATTTTATCATATCTTAGTTAGTATGTCAATGTCCAGCTCATATGATCATTATTTTTTTAACAAAAAAGGATGAGTTTGAAATATATGAATAGGCGGGTGACCTAACAAAACAATGTCTTGTAATTGGAGGACCGTTTTATAACTTTCAATAGTCGGTGACACAAAGAGTATCACCCTATAGTTGAGGGACCATTTGTGTATTTTACCCTTATATATAATATATTTATATTAATATTAAAAGACGATTTTACCTTTAAAATACAATACACATAGGGATGGCAAAAAAACCTGAACGACAGAAAAAATCGAAAACCGAATTAAACGGTCGGGTTCGAGGATGATAAATGGGGACGGGGACGGGTTTGGTAATCCTCATCCCGATTACCCGAAACCCGGCCCGATAAATATTAAAAATAATTATTTTATATATATATAATATTAATAAATTAAAATTAAAATTAAAATATATATATATATATAATATTTATATATTTAATTTAAATATATATACCCGACACAATACCCGTTTAAATAACCGTTTATGCTAAACGGGATATCATTTTCCCCGCGGTTTTCCTCGATTACCCGATGGGGATCCCCGTTTAAATCCCCACAATTTTTTAAGCGGGGACGGGGATCAATATCTGGCCCGTTGCCATCCCTAAATAAACACTTAAAATCCAAACCCTAAAATATTTTATATACTTGCCCTTTTGAGACACCAACTCCGTTTCTTCACTCTTTCAGTCCCACTTCTTCTCACCCTTACAAAAAAAAACTAATTACATAAGATTATTTCATTAACCTATACTAATTGGCATTCAAATACCTACCCCTTTCTTATCTAATCTACTTATGTTTCTTTTTATGATACATTCATGTCAATAATTTCTATCAGTCTTTTATCAAATTTTTATTCATAAATACACCTTTCGTCAAGTGGACTGTGTAACATACCCACCGGATCTTTTTAACTCACGTTTTAGTTGAATATATTTTAAATGATAAACGAGTATTTAAATTATGCATTTTTTATTTTGATTAAAATAAATACCCATTTTTCATTCTTTTAAAAAAGAAAAGGCAAAAGTATAGAGTAATTGTAATTAAATCTCGGAGAAAGAGTTTTGGTGAAAACACATACAATATAACCCACCTTATGATTACAAATAGTTATGTAAATGAGTCGAGTTCGATTTTAACTCAAAAATTTATGAGTTTAAAATTGTTAAATTCAACACAAATTTGGAATTAAAATTGATGTTCGAATCGAGCTTGAAAAACTTAAAATTGAAATATTCTCGGACTTAGTTTGATTAAAGCTAGAACTTGAGCTCGATTCAAGCTTGAATCTAAACAAGTATATTAAAATTTTATATTGCATTTAAATATATATATATATAAATATTAATAATAATTTAATTTTAAAATTAAATTTTTAGTATATTATTTTCGAATTGCTCGCTATATTTTTGAGTCTAATATTAAATAATTTTTTTGACTCGTTAAAAAATCAAGTTCGATTTCAAATCGAATCATTTAATAAAAGCATGTAACCAATTTAGTAAAATTGAACAAAAATATCTCACTTTATATATCATCTCAGTCATAATTACAAAGTATCACGTTTTCCTTTGTGTAAGTATTTTGGCGGTGGATGTGAATGTTCCAAGGGACCACGTCATTAACAATTCCAACCGAAATAAATTCTTTTTGTATGACGTTTTATTTTAGCATAACAAAAGATTATTTCCACAAATAATTAGTACATAAATAGTGAAATGAATCGTGCGATCAAACTAAATAGAAAAATGAACTTAACACATGTTTTTATATATAAATAAAAACATTTAATTTTATTTTTTAAAAAAGTAAATATTTAAAATTATATTAAATGTTTATAATCGTAAATATAAATTAAACATATAATTAAGACATTTTTATAACTGTTGGTATAATAAATTAGTCAATGTGATGTAAGAAACATTAAAGAAAAATATTAAAAACTAATCCAAAAATTAAAACTAAATATAAATACGAATATATCCAGCTGCATCAATAGTAAATTATAACAAGAGATTAAATTACTGAAAGATCATCGATAATTATGAATCAGTATTGAGCACCGTGAGAAAACTATCTCCGAATCTAAATCACGTATCAAATTCATTTGAATGACTAAAGCATGATAAATCAAAATAATAATAAATAAACGTGGTAAAGAAATCAATCTTAAAATCAGGTTATGAGTTCCCGAAGCATCGGGGATTGTAATGAAGTTGGTACGTGAGAGAGATAAACATATGAAGCAAAGGCATTATGTGGTTGGTGCGGCCCACATAACGTGGCTTATTTTCGTTCCATTAAGCTTCAAATCTTAGCTGCCAATAGGATTATCCTTCACTCCTCATTTAACATCTTTTATTATTCATTACATTTATAATTAATTAACTTTAATATAATTTTTTAATATTTATATGTAACATATAAATCATTTGTAATTATAGTATATTATTATCTAATTTACTGAAAATAAATAAAATTACATGCTCTCCTCTTCCAATCACAATTCTAAACTCTATCCCTGAAGACCCTTATCTTCTAGTGTAGTGTAGTCTGTGGTTGTTTAGCGTCTTGAATATCTAAATCCTAAAGCTAAGTGGGTTCCCCTGTGGACATGCTGCCAATTGAACTTTTTAGCCAACATGGATAAGATCATAAAGCCCTGGTTGCACCGACGCCTCTTTTTGTAAATACAATTATCCTATAAGATATTAGTACCCCAAAGTTAAGACAATGGTATTATTAGTTAATTCCTTTATAGCTTTTACTTCTCTTCATCCGCAAGGCACCTGCATTCCTTTACCCTTATTTCTATCATAATTAGAAACCCAAATTTTTGCTCTGCATCATCTGAAAAACACTTGAGATTCTCAAACGCAAATGGCTTCGGTTACAGTGTATGCAATAATCCCAGCTGTAGTAGCCGCTGCAGTGGGGATTTATTCTTTTGACCGTCATAATCATTCTGGAGCCAAGGTATTTATTTATTATAGCACCACTTGCCTTTTCCATTGCTGTATACAAATTGTGTTTTGCTGCTCAATCGTATGGATTCACATGTTCAGGAACTTGGAGGCGGGGTTCGTTCATCCACAGGGAGTATGCCGGCAAAACCTAACCAAAAGGTGCACACCACGCCACTGCCAAGGGTGGCACCACTGCCAAGGGTGGCACCACAATTTGACGGCTTGCACTGTTTTGAAACCCTGGTGGGTTTTTAACGTTGGATAACCTCGTACATCATGCTGTGCTGGAGGTTCATGGCGAATATTGAAGACATTGATGGATGTTGTCCAACATATTGTTTGCTCCTTTTCTTATCTACCTTATAGCATATTTATGGAATATTTCCTATAAAGATTGGGAAGATTATGTTGGTTCATTCATTCAGCCATTGTTTGCCTAAATTTACCAAGAAAAGCAAAATATGTTGAATTAGTGATTAGACGACCAGGTTGAAAGTGTTTTCACTTGCATATGAACACAATTCTGGGAAAATTTTGTTTAAACATAACTGTTTTGTTGGATGCCTAATCATACCAGATGAACTGATGAAAAAGGTTTCGGATTCTCATCGGGGAGGGAGGAAATAAATGGAAATAGTGATTACCGACGAAGAATCGTGATAAAAAGCTGATCAATTCATGCTATATTGTATTACAAGCTTTTATACCATTCCTAAATGAAAGTGACTGAGCATAACAGATAAATAGTTATGAGCCTGTGGTTCTGCTGCTTCCATGTGAGAATTCCCGGTGTTAGTTTATAAAGCCATCAATGAATGTGATGTTCATAATATACATATAGGTAAAACATAAATATGCAACCTCTGCCTCTATCATTAAAAAAAATTTAAGCCCTATGCCTTGCGGCACTCTAATTCAGTCCATTTCCCCTGTTTGCAAGCCTTCTACCTGTACCAAAGATAAATACCTTGCTCCACACCCGATGATCCAGACTACAAGCTAGAACAATTAGACTGCCGTATATTAGGGCCCTTGAAATGTTCGGAGCCAGAGGGTTTCCGGAAGTGTATCCTATAACAGACTTCGATAGATCTACATTGCTTCCCAAAAGATCTCAAGTACTCAGCACTTATTTTGGTGTTGATTTGAGCCATGTACGCAGACTGAGATAGCGAAGATAGAGATTCTCTTTCTTTTTGGTAAGCAAGCAACCCGGGCTCGATTTTCTTCACCATTGCCCACATCCCCTGTCGCACTCCGAGCTTAGCGATTTCCCATGTGATGCCCATATCTTCATGTGCAAGAGTAACACCTCACAGGCAGTCAGTTGGCCATTACCTCTTCTTGATTCCACTGGACGTATGACGAGAAAACTTAGGGTTCTTTGTTTACTTCAGAATGATTAAGCGCTGAATGATTCAAATGCTGAATGATTCAGAGACTCTGTATGTATTAGCTCTGAATGTGACATGCTGTTTGATAATGACTCTGAATCATTCAGAATGTACTTTGATGTTGAATCATTCAACACTGTTTTGTTGAATCAGTCAGCACTGAATCATTCAGAGGTGAGAAACAAACACGCTGAATACTGAATGGTTCAACATTCAACGCTGAATGATTCCATTCAGAGCCAAACAAACAGCCCCTTAGTTTTCATCCATTCAGCTCTAGTAAATCTATGAATCTAAGGATACTGATCCTAGCAATTTTCAGCAGTTATTTGCTTCTAACTTATGATAATCATAATGTTAATGATCCAGTGTGCTTCGATTACAAAAGCTTCATGTGAAAAACTAATGGCTCAACCGAAAGAAAGAAGACGGGCATACCTGCTCGGATGTACCAACTTGAATAGTACAAGTCCACACGTCTAGGTTTGCTACGTTGTGGAATCGAAGGGCTTGAAACTCCCTGAAACAAAATAATTAGAGTTGAAACCACAACAACAAATATGGCCAATGTAGGTGGAAACAGAAGAAGAAAGAAGGGCAACTTGAATCAACCTTCATTTCAAGATCCGTGACATTATTTCTCATAGATTCTTTACCTATTTTTATTCTTGACCAAAACATTGATGATCATCTTCCTACACTATTCAGAAGAACTAATTTTCACTAACAATCTTACAGCCTTGAGTTCAAATCATCAAACGAATTTTGTCCGGAAATTCTAGCACTCTGTCGAAAACATTAAACCGATTTTTCATACTTTTGTCACACAGTAGTAGGATCCATCTACTTCCCATATCCGTCGACTATTTCCTGTCACTGCAAAAGAATGGAAACTGAGCCACAAAGAATTAGAAAAAGAAAGTATAATAAGCATTGAAAGGCAAGATGTTGACTATCGGTTAGAGTATATGATATCAACAAGCACGGTGATCGCACAATAAAATAGACACGGAAAACCCTTTGGGGAATTAGTTGCAGAACAAGATGCCTCAATTTCAAGGAAGTCTACCTTTCTTATCCACTGAACAACCATGGTCCCTGTTGTTGAACGTTCTTCTATAGTTGCAGAATATGCAAGCATGTCATCCCACTTGGGTCGGAACTCATCGTCCCAGAAGAAGTCCCTCACCATCTTTGCAGTTGCATTCTCGAAGACAGTTTTGGTCAGTTACTGAGGAGGACCAGTCTAACAAAATCCATGTATATATAAAAGATTAGCTTATCAAACATAAGCAAAAAGTGCCTACATTTGGGTCTCTCCGCCATGCATGGTAGCTCATATTTGGAGTAGAACGACCCATCATATGTATCCATGTAGGACCTCCGTCCCTCATTTCAACAAGCTGCCATAAATGCTTCAAATCCTCCTCCGATACGACACTTGAACGACCTTCATTAACAATTGATGTGGAGCATCTGCTACTAAAAATATATACGTATACGATCAACAAAATAAAAACTTGCCCCAACTTAGTCAAAGAAAAATCAAGCTCCAACATAAAATGTAAAACTCTGAAGAAATTTTGAAGGGAAGCTGAAGTACCTGCAACTTTCATATTCAGAAGGAGAAACAGAGAGCGGTTTCCCTTGGTCTCCATTATCAATGGCCCAAGATTCACAAGCGTCTGACTGCATATTCAAGGAGCTGAAACATGGCGACCAGGGCAACGAGAATTCCAGTAATTTGGTTAGAGCGCAACTCAATTTCCGTGTTACCTGGCCCGCCCACATCAGCTTCCAAGCCCAACCAACTAATATTCCTACTAAAAACGCTATCCAAAAAGGAACCAAATACAACATCGTATCTAGGTAGAAAACTCCCAACAATATTAAAGATTAGTATAAGATTAGCCGATCAATCCATAGTCAAACAAAGTACAAGGAAAATCTGAGGAAGTCTTCAGGGAAAAAAACCAGCAAGTGTAGATATGGCGACAAAAGGGGAAAAAGACAGAATTTAAGGTTGGAGCTTGATGAAGAACCAGACATGAGCTTAGCGGTTGAAAGTAGAAAGATGGGTTCATGATTTTGATGATGCCATGGTGAAAGCGAGAGTACGGAGAGGAGAAGAGAAAGGACAAAGGGTCCGCTTTGGCTTTTTGTAGAAAGAGAAATAAGAGGGGGAAACATGGAAAGTAAGAACGGTTGAGAATCAATAATTTGTAACCATTGGTTCTAAATTCCAATATCCTATGATTAACAGCTAAAAAGGAATGATATTTGCAACGGTGGAAGTGGACTGAAACGGGACGTTTTTTTCAAAAAAAAAAAATTATATTTATCAATTTAACACCGATTAACTATATTTCTCGATCTAATATCCTTTGCAGTAAGGCGCCCCCGCGATGAGCCTTATGCTGACATGGATGCACGTGTGTATGACGCGGGGCAAGTTGGTAATTAAGGATATAGCGCGGTGCAGGGGCCGCGCTTTACCTGTGATTCTGACACGCGTCAGAAAGACGCGGCCCCTACGGCGCGCTATACCTTAATTACCAAATTACCCCGCCTGTTCACACCCACCATCCCTCCCTATAAATACCCCATTCTCAATCACTTTCATCATACTAAATACCCTCAACTTCTCTCAAATATTCTCATATTATCTTATTAAGATATTTTATTATATTTAGTATTTTTTAGTAATTTATTTAATTATTTTAATTGTTTAATATTTTATTTAATTAATTTTTTTTGCAGATATAAAATGGAAGGCATTTTACTTTGGTTGGATGAAAATCATATATCTCGACACTTTGCTAATACGGTAACATTTTAACGTTTTAATTTAATTAATTAATTTATTTAATGCATGATTATTAATTTAAAAATTAATTTGTGTAATTATTTATATTTTAGGAGAGAGACCGTATATTAGATCATTTTATTAGGAACCTTAAGTTAGTTATACTTACTCGTGTAATGCCGTATTTAGTAGAGGCTGGATTCGGTCACCTAGGTAGATATCATGGTCACTGTAAGATAGAACCATACCTTATTTCTGCCTTAGTAGAGCGGTGGAGGCCGGAGACCCACACATTCCATCTTTCGTGCGGAGAGTGCACAATCACGCTTGAGGATGTTTCTATGCACCTGGGGCTTCCGATGGATGGAGGTGTGATATCAGGGATAGCTTCCGTTCTTGGACTACTTTGTGTCGGGTTAGTCTAGGACGTGTCCTGAAAATTTTTAACGGTGGACGGATACCGTTAAATTGGTTAGATGCCAATTTTCGGGAGTTGAGCGAGGACGCGTCTGACGATGAAGTTAAACAGTATGCACGAGCATGCATACTGCAGCTGATAGGAGGGTTGTTGATGCCGGACAAATCGCGTAACCAAGTTCACTGTATGTGGTTGCAACATCTTGGCGACTTTCATCTGGCCAGATCACTCAGTTGGGCCTTGGCAGTTTTGGCTTGCCTGTACAGGGAGATGTGTCGAGCCATTGACTACAGGCGTAATGCTATCGGTGGATGTCTCCTGCTGCTGTAGTCTTGGGCATGGTATCAATTGCCCTTTTTATGTCATGTTGTCAAGAACACATTCGTATTTCCGCTACTCCTGAGGTAATTATAAAACTGATTTTGTATATTAATAATTTTATACAGTGAATAAGAAATTATTTTTCTTGAATAGGTGGTCTACTGATAGGAAAAATCATCAGGAGCTACCTGATGATTTAAAAAAATTTAGGGTGTTAATCGATTAGAAGGCTGTCACACATGTATTAATTTTAATGTTTAAAAATCAATTTTAGATTATAGTTATATAATTAGATTATTATTTTGATAAAAATTATATATATTTGTTTTAGTTTGAATGGGTGTCATATTCTACTGATTATGTGAGGGTGATGATCCCACCTGAGTTGAGGGGCCCATCAGATATTTGGATGGCGACGGTCCCCTTGATCAGTTATGCAACCGTCGAGTGACACTCCACTGATTGCGTTCTCCGACAATTTGGTTGTTTTCAACCAATTTCGAAAGCACCTCGCAATATGGATGAGTTGCATATCACAGATAGACGCGGCAAGACAGATACAGATTGGCTGGTGAGGCAGCATGCGTGGGTCGTGTTATGGGAGGATCGACGTCGGTGCCTTCCCCGTAGAGAGCCCATTTTACTTGACCTCTTGATGGTTGCTGACGGTTATTACGAGTGGTTCAACAGTAACGGGAAACTGTTTCTGCTTCCTGAGGATGCAAGAGGGTAAACATTTCCACGACGTCGACAGAGACGTTCACCGACACAACACCATCGTCCCCCGACTCGTGGACGGAGAGCAGGTGCTTCCGGTTTATCCTCAGCTGTACCAGCAGGACCTTCACAGTAGCCACCGTATCTAGCGACTTATATACCGCAACCATATATGATGCTGCTACCGCCTTTCTATTACCAGATGCCGCCACCTTCACCTGCTTTTATGACCCCGTCGCCGCCACCGTCACAGATGACCCCTCCTGGAGGCTATTATAGGTATATGTTTGTAGATCTAACTTGGGGTTCATATGCTGGATATTTGGCGGGTTCAGCCTCATCACCCATGGCCGCAGCACAGACACCTCCTGTACAGTTTTCACACTCAGCGATGTCTGGGTTTTATGAGTTTTTCCAGTTTTCGCAGGCCGGTGGGATAGTCAGTCATACACCTCCAGGATCCTTATTCTATGGAGGTGCTTCATCGTCATCAACTCCTTATCAACCTAATGTACCTACTTAGGACGACGATGACGATGATGACGGTGATGATGATGACAGCGAGGAGTCACAACCAGTGATACGAAGAAATCCTCCTCGAGATCGACAACCACCGCCCTACGGAACACATTCGTGTCGCATGCATCGATAGATTTTATTTTTATTATATTTGTATTTAGTTTATTGGACTTTTTAATTGTAATTTTTTATTATTTCTCATTTAATACTTACTTTATTTTGTTAAATTTGTTTGACTTTTTTTAATGTATTTAAGTTAATTTTGTTTATTACCATTTAATATCAATTATTGTAATTTGGTTATCATTTATCATTTAATACTTATTGTAAGTTTGTTCTATTTAAAATTATTTTGAAATACCAAATTGTTCGATAACTTTCTTAAGTTTGTCACTTATTATCTCTTTTATTATAATCACATATAACACAAATGTCCAATCTCGTATTATTGTATCGTTTTTTTATCTTCATCAGCGATTATTGAATGACATTAACTTGAAGTAAATGCAAACTAAAGTACAAGAATTATTATTTGATAAACAAATACATCATTTCCTCATCAATTGTTACTTGATGGCAACAGAAGTGGACATGTTTTTCTAGTGTGTCCTGGGTTTCTACAATGCTCAAATATTCTGTCTTGTCTAGATCTTTCTCGAATATACATATCGCAATGAATTTGATTGGATTTTGGACGACCACACTCCCTCAATAAACTCAGATTTGGTATAATCGGAAGCCAATCTTGAACCTCATCAGGGTCTTTTCATTACCTATGGGGGAAACTCAAATTCGTATACCTTAAAAACTTCAGATAATAGGTATACAGGATCCACAAAATAGTTATAGTCTTGATGTGTATGCGAGCAAGCTGCTATCAGATGAGAGAATGAATACTTAAGAGCTTGAAAAAACCCGCAGTCGCACATTCTGTCCCTTAGATTTACTCTTAAAGACACAGCTTCAATCCCTTGAAGAGGTCGCGGTAACTCTGTGACACGAAACATTTCATGCCTTCTAGAGAAGCTTGTTACAGACATTTCATTTGATGCAGAAATTTTTTTCTGTAGATCTGTAACTAATCTAGGGTGATAGACATGACCGCTTTGCATCCAGGTTTGAGCTTGTCCCCTGAGCTTCGCAAAAAGCACCCCTAAACAAAAATATGTAGTCTTTACCAAAGTCGCTACTGGTAAGTGACGTGCACCCTTTAAAGTTGAATTGATTGCCTCTACCAAGTTGGTCGTCATGTGTCCATATCGATATCCACCATCATATGCGTTCGTCCATATTTCTTTATCGATGAGGCTGATGTAATCCTATCCTTCCTCTTTCTTCGCACGCAAATCTTGAAGTATTTATTCAAACGTTCGAGGAAGTAGTTCGTAACCTGATCAAAAAATGTATAACTTACTAACTTGCTTTCTTTGCAAAATTAAAACGATCGAAAGAAAACAAACTACATCAGTTTCACTTACCCATGCGCACAATTAATTGACGCTCATCATTCTTCTTGTACCTTCCATGGTAGTTCGCAACAATGTGTCAGAGACAATACCTATGTTGGACAAAGGGTGGTTGCCACATTGGACCCAAAGACTCCATTTCTGCTTTGATCTTAGCTCCGCGATCTGAAATGACACAGATGTTTTCCCTCGTGATAACACGTACACGTAAATTTCGGAGGAAAAAAGCCCAAGAATTTGTATCTTCTCATTCGACAAGAGTAAAAGCAACTGGAAGAATGTTGTGATTGCCATCTTGGACAACTTCCAATAATAAAACTTGCTTGTATTTTCCATACAAGAAAGTCCCATCGATATGGACCATAGGCTTGCAGTATTTGACAGCATTAACGTACTATGGGTAAGTCCAAAAAACCCAGTAGAATTGGCATCGATCACGGAGAACTCGATCATTATGGTATGCATAGGAGGTTTCGAAGTCCATAATTGTCCCAGGATTCAACCTCCGCACTAGCCTAAACCAGCCTGGAAGTTCGTTGTAAAATGCATTCCATTCGCCATGAAGTTTGACAATGGCATTTTGTTTTGCCAACCAAGCTTTTTTATAGGAGACAATATACCCATACTGCGATTGTATAACTGAAATCAACACAACAACAGCTATATGAGAGCTTGCTTTTACCTTGGGCATGATGGCTTGGCATATCACTTTAGAGTCCAATTTGGGATGATCTTGGTTGACCCCTCTAGCAAACATGTGTGAGGACCGTTGTATACTGTTAGTTCTCATCTGTTGTTTTTCCTCTTCCTTTCCGATATGCGAACCATCCAATTACATCCGTTTTCGTGTCGTGCATAGTAACATACATATTTTTCTGTCGTGGAGCGGTCGACTCTCGATTGAACAGAATTACAGATATTGTAATTTTTTATAGCCATCATCATTTCTTATTTCCTTGAAAACTCCATGCCTAAATATAACTCACCATTATTTTTTGATGAGTAATATCCATAGTCTCCGAGATGAGGCATATCCGTAAATTCTGGCCCATACATTGCACCATGATCAACTTCATACATGTATGCTGGAGGGTCAGTTTGTGTCACATTTGCTGGAACTTCATCCACATCATCATCATCATCGTCATCAGAGTTGAATTGCGGTGATTCTGGGTGAATGAATAGTCCAGTCTCAGCACCATCCGCACCAGGCTCACGAAGCGGTTCTTCTGGTGGAGATGATGGTTCCTCCATGAACTGGAAGGCATATCGACATTCAGATCGAAAAAGCTCGCAGTCGAATACCTTCCCTAGAGCTTGAAGCCATCGTGTCAAATGGAAACTACACAGATGGTTGCGTCGATGTCATCTCCATATTAAGGTCAAACGGATTTGCAGATGAATGCCTTCCCCTTGAACTGGACGCGATGTTGCCATACGGATTGTTCTTCAACCCACCTCGGTACATTAAAATCATTACACATTACTGTCGTTGGGTTGTCAACTTGATCAACTTGTTCAGCCAGCTGATGCAGAGGGATCCGAGACAGATGATGCTGAGCTGTCAGATTGCACCTTGATGGCTCTGAGATACTATGAGTTGGCAGATCAGCGCAAAGGCGGGAATTGATTGTGATATGTTCTCATCTGTTGTTTTTCCTCTTCCTTTCCGATACGCGAACCATCCAATTACATCCGTTTTCGTGTCGTGCATAGTAACATACATATTTTTCTGTCGTGGAGCGGTCGACTCTCGATTGAACAGAATTACGGATATTGTAATTTTTTATAGCCATCATCATTTCTTATTTCCTTGAAAACTCCATGCCTAAATATAACTCACCATTATTTTTTGATGAGTAATATCCATAGTCTCCGAGATGAGGCATATCCGTAAATTCTGGCCCATACATTGCACCATGATCAACTTCATACATGTATGCTGGAGGGTCAGTTTGTGTCACATTTGCTGGAACTTCATCCACATCATCATCATCATCGTCATCAGAGTTGAATTGCGGTGATTCTGGGTGAATGAATAGTCCAGTCTCAGCACCATCCGCACCAGGCTCACGAAGCGGTTCTTCTGGTGGAGATGATGGTTCCTCCATGAACTGGAAGGCATATCGACATTCAGATCGAAAAAGCTCGCAGTCGAATACCTTCCCTAGAGCTTGAAGCCATCGTGTCAAATGGAAACTGCACAGATGGTTGCGTCGATGTCATCTCCATATTAAGGTCAAACGGATTTGCAGATGAATGCCTTCCCCTTGAACTGGACGCGATGTTGCCATACGGATTGTTCTTCAACCCACCTCGGTACATTAAAATCATTACACATTACTGTCGTTGGGTTGTCAACTTGATCAACTTGTTCAGCCAGCTGATGCAGAGGGATCCGAGACAGATGATGCTGAGCTGTCAGATTGCACCTTGATGGCTCTGAGATACTATGAGTTGGCAGATCAGCACAAAGGCGGGAATTGATTGTGATATGTTCCTCATTGGGGCCATTTTGAGTGTGCTTCAGTCTTTTGGCCATAACTTTGGCTACGGGTGTCAGAATCGTGCATAAGACCCCAATCCGGAAAGCTCTTTTCGACGTGCACGCTGTCCATATTTTTTACTATTTATGATAATATTTCGATTGTCAATTAGGAAGTCATTTTAAATCCAATTTCGGTCGGAGTTTTTGCAATTTGCTTATTTTATTTTGAATTTCAATTTAGAGTGATTTTTGGGATTTTTCTATTTTTGGTAAAATTCCGATAAACAAGATTTTTGGCTATAACAGTCTAGCTTGTGGACTGATTTTGGATAGTTTTTTATTTTATAATATTTTATTAAACTCTAGAGACTTTTTCTCTGGTTTTTGGGCGAATTTTCTCTTGTGAATCACCTGTTGGAACTAGCCTACATGATAATCGTTATTCTGTCTGGCGTCACCAGCCCATAGTGGGAGCTTAATGATTGACCCCGAACGGCATGCAATTGAATAAAATTTGCATACATCTCAATATCGACGTCTGAATAATTACTTTAAGCTTCAACCATCATTTCAACATTATCATTGTTCAAAAGTTCGAACGCTGTATAAGTTAATGGCAACAATGATGTTGGAAATCTGTACTGCAACGACGACATTCTTCTACTACTTCCAACATGAATCTTCCTCGAAATCTTCGTTATCAGCTCCTCAAGAGTTATGTTTCTCTTCAATAATATTTTAACACGCTCATTTGATACGAAAACAACGCCTTTTTCATCTTCTCAAATTTCACCATCATAATAAACAATAGCTGAAAGTCGCGCCATTCTTTGAGTTTAAAAGTGCGACAATATTATATCTGCAAAAAAAAAACAACTGAAACAATGCTGCTTAAATAAATAATATATGAACGAAAATATAACAGAATAAAATTTTTAAATATAAACGTAAATAATTTAAATAATATAATTTTATATTAGTACTTGTATCGCAAAACTATTTCGACGTATATTATCGCTTTCTAATTTTACAAACACAGAAATTAATTGACAACAATTAGTATAATATTTTTTTAAATAATCATAATAAACAATAAATATAATAAAAAATTATCACAAAATTACCTTATAACGAAAAATCGCACGAAATTCTGAATAAAATATGAGAAAATTGTTAGAATTATTGACTCGTTGACGGAATTATTGTATTAATTTATAAGTTGAGAGGAGAGATGTGAGGAGATGTGAGAAACTTAACCCGGGGGAGAAGGATATTTATAGCCGAGAAAAGTTGTAATATTATACAAGGCGCGGTACCTGCCCCGCGCTATATATAATTATAAAGGTCAGGCGCGGCCCCTAACCCGCGCTATACCCTACGTGGCGTAAGGAACGCCCCAGGGGCCGTGCTATACCCACATATATATATGTCAGCATAAGGCGCGTCGCAGGGGGCGCGTCTTACCCCACGTGACGCCAAAGCAGCGTATAGCACGCCTTACTGCAGGGGGCGCGCCTTACTGCAAAGGGTGTTAGATCGAGAAATATAGTCTGACCGGTGTTAGATCGGTAAATATACCGGTCACCGGTGATTTTTTTTGGAAAAACGCCCTGAAATGGATCGGAAACAACAAACCAACCCACACTTTTGCTTTCTCTTCAAGATATAAATAAAAAATTTTTTTACAACCTCATCCAGTGTAAATAGGTACTATTAATGGATGAGTATTATTAAATTAATTTATAAAATATTAATGTATAATTATAAATTAGTTAAAAATTTAAATATGATTTAATTAAAATATAATATTTATAAAACATTAGTTTTTAAAGTAAAATATATTATTGAATACCTAACTATTTATTCCTTTTCATTTTAACTACTGATTTTTCAATTTTATCAATTGAGTCACCTAACTATTTAAATCTTGTCAATTAAACCACCTATCGTTAAATATTAGCGGATGAGATGATGTGACAGTTAATACAATTTGCATAATTACACATTTAATCCTCATTACTTACACATTATATTAATTTGGTCATAACTGTTAATTAATTCAATAATCTAATCCTCAATTAGATGGTGGTGACATGAGTCACCATGTGATTGGATTTTTTTCTTAATATTTTTTATTTAATTTAATACTTTTTTCATTCAATCAAATTGTGCCACGTGTTACCAATTGAATGAATATAAAATAAATTAAATAAAAAATCATTGTTGGTGGGGTTTAAACCCAAGACGTGAAGAGAAGAAGCAAACACCCCAACCACTGGGTTGCACCATTCAAATGATATCACGACATAATATATATAGTTAATGTCAATAAAAAAAAAGAAAAATGACTTAATAAGAAATTCAACAAGGAATAACTGAATAATACGATAATATGATATATATACACAAATATTATAATTGATTAATATGTGAATGTATTTTATTTATATTTTAAATCATTTTAATGAAAAAATAAAAGTAAAAATAATTTTAATATATTATAATTGAAATATAACGAAGAGCTCCATTGACATAGAATTTTTCTGATAGTTAAGGACTTATCGTAATAAGCATTTTAACTTATGCATTGACTTGTTTATATCCCGGTTACAGTAAGAATTTTATATTTTATTATTTATTCATTATATATTTAAAGGAAATTTTAGGGGAAACTTAATTAGTCTATTTTAATATAGATTTGTTAAATAAGGTTAGAATCTGATCGATGTTATAATATTTTAAAATATAAGATTTAATACATTTCAGTCCAATAAAATTATAATAATGAAGATAATTTATTAATTTAAAATATTTAAAATGATACATTTCAATTATAACCTATTTATTTTAATTTTTACATTAAATGCGATTTAAAATATAAATAAAACATATTTATTTATTAATCAATTATAATATTTGTTTATATGTATATTTTATATTTTCATACTATTCAATTATTTCATGTTTGAATCATTATAAGGACATTTATTACTATTAACTATATTATAAATTATATAGATTATATTTTGTATACTAAAAAAATTTAGTGATCCAACTTAGTGGTTAGGGTGTTCAATTTTTTTGCTTGCATCCCATGTTCAAACCCCACTTATTGATTTACTTTATTTTTCATTCATTCAATTAGTGACACGTGTCACCATTTGATTGGATAGAAAATTTATTAAAGAAAAAATATTAAAAAAAATCCAATCACACAGTGACATATATCATCAGGAATTATTGTATTAAATTATAAGTTGAGAGGAGAGATGTGAGGAGATGTGAGAAACTTAACCCGGGGGAGAAGGATATTTATAGCCGAGAAAAGTTGTAATATTATACAAGGCGCGGTACCTGCCCCGCGCTATATATAATTATAAAGGTCAGGCGCGGTCCCTAACCCGCGCTATACCCTACGTGGCGTAAGGAGCGCCCCAGGGGCCGTGCTATACCCACGTATATATATGTCAGCATAAGGCGCGTCGCATGGGGCGCGTCTTACCCCACGTGACGCCAAATCAGCGTATAGCACGCCTTACTGCAGGGGGCGCGACTTACTGCAAAGGGTGTTAGATCGGAAAATATAGTCTGACCGGTGTTAGATCGGTAAATATACCGGTCACCGGTGATTTTTTTTTAAAAAACGCCCTGAAATGGATCGGAAACAACAAACCAACCCACACTTTTGCTTTCTCTTCAAGATATAAATAAAAAAATTTTTTACAACCTCATCCAGTGTAAATAGGTACTATTAATGGATGAGTATTATTAAATTAATTTATAAAATATTAAATTATAAAATATTAATGTATAATTATAAATTAGTTAAAAATCTAAATATGATTTAATTAAAATATAATATTTATAAAACATTAGTTTTTAAAGTAAAATATATTATTGAATACCTAACTATTTATTCCTTTTCATTTTAACTACTGATTTTTCAATTTTATCAATTGAGTCACCTAACTATTTAAATCTTGTCAATTAAACCACCTATCGTTAAATATTAGCGGATGAGATGATGTGACAGTTAATACAATTTGCATAATTACACATTTAATCCTCATTACTTACACATTATATTAATTTGGTCATAACTGTTAATTAATTCAATAATCTAATCCTCAATTAGATGGTGGTGACATGAGTCACCATGTGATTGGATTTTTTTCTTAATATTTTTTATTTAATTTAATACTTTTTTCATTCAATCAAATTGTGCCACGTGTTACCAATTGAATGAATATAAAATAAATTAAATAAAAAATCATTGTTGGTGGGGTTTAAACCCAAGACGTGAAGAGAAGAAGCAAACACCCCAACCACTGGGTTGCACCATTCAAATGATATCACGACATAATATATATAGTTAATGTTAATAAAAAAAAAGAAAAATGACTTAATAAGAACTTCAACAAGGAATAATTGAATAATACGATAATATGATATATATACACAAATATTATAATTGATTAATATGTGAATGTATTTTATTTATATTTTAAATCATTTTAATGAAAAAATAAAAGTAAAAATAATTTAATATATAATTGAAATATAACGAAGAGCTCCATTGACATAGAATTTTCTGATAGTTAAGGACTTATCGTAATAAGCATTTTAACTTATGCATTGACTTGTTTATATCCCGGTTACAGTAAGAATTTTATATTTTATTATTTATTCTTTATATATTTAAAGGAAATTTTAGGGGAAACTTAATTAGTCTATTTTAATATAGATTTGTTAAATAAGGTTAGAATATGATCGATGTTATAATATTTTAAAATATAAGATTTAATACATTTCAGTCCAATAAAATTATAATAATGAAGATAATTTATTAATTTAAAATATTTAAAATGATACATTTCAATTATAACCTATTTATTTTAATTTTTACATTAAATGCGATTTAAAATATAAATAAAACATATTTATTTATTAATCAATTATAATATTTGTTTATATGTATATTTTATATTTTCATACTATTCAATTATTTCATGTTTGAATCATTATAAGGACATTTATTACTATTAACTATATTATAAATTATATAAATTATGTTTTGTATACTAAAAAAATTTAGTGGTCCAACTTAGTGGTTAGGGTGTTCAATTTTTTTGCTTGCATCCCAGGTTCAAACCCCACTTAATGATTTACTTTATTTTTCATTCATTCAATTAGTGACACGTGTCACCATTTGATTGGATAGAAAATTTATTAAAGAAAAAATATTTAAAAAAATCCAATCACACAGTGACATATATCATCATTGGATTGATGATTAAATTTATTGAATTAAATAAAAGTTCGGACTAAATGTGTAATTGTACAAATTTTATTAACTGACACGTCCTCTCATCGATTAATATTTAACGACATGTGGATTGATTGACAATATTTAAATAATTAGGTGACTCAGTTGACAAAATTAAAAAATTAGTGGATAAAGTATAAGGGATAAATAATTAAGTGGTCAATGGTATAGTTTTCCCTAAAAACTAATGTTTTATAAATATTGTATTTTGAATAAATTACATTTAGATTTTTAACTAATTATAATTATACGTTTAATACTTTATAGTTTAACATTTTATAAATTAATTTAATAGTGCTAATCATAACGATACTCATACATACTCGTCGAGCGTGGCAACTTCATCCTATAAATAAGTAGTTATCCTTTTTTAGTTATCACAAATTTTATATAGGTATATATTATAAAGGTGTACGTTGTTGAAATTCTATTGACACTTCAAGGACAAAGTTTACTCCAAAAGTGAGTGGTTGAAGCTTTGTGTTTGAAGCTTTGTGTTTGACGACTGATTTGTTGTTGTAGGATTTTTGAAAATATTTTTGGTTGAATTAAGGTATCGCTAAAATTATTTCTCAAGATGATGTGAATGCTATAGAAATCGGAGAGTCGTCAGGAACAGAGTGCGTCTTCCGGGAAAGACACTGGGAACACAATGCGTCTTCCTTGTTTTTGTGTTGTTGAATAAAGATGAAGACGCACTGTCTTCCCAGCGACTTTCTGAAGATGCATTGTCTTCCCGGCGACTTTCGATAGATATTGTAGCATTCACACTAGACTAGAAAATAATTTCGATGAGACCCTATTTCAACTAATACTTTTTTCACAACATCATAGGAGCAATTCAGCTTGAGTTTGACACTTTAAAAATTAATTTTTTACCTAAATATCACACAATAAAAAGTATTTCTTATATATATATATATGAGATTATTTTTTGGAAATCACATTTTGTATGCCGCGAAGTTATCAAAACTATAAAGGTTGGGCTGAAAAAAACATAAAAAAGAAGAAAATATATGAACAAATTATATGAATTTTGTCCGAAAAGAATAAACACGTACATACCGGCACATGACATATTGTATAGATATGAAGTTTTTCAAGTGTTTAAATATAACATTTTAAACATATATTTATTGAGTGATTGAACATAAGAATAAACACGTGCTCATGCTCATGCTCATGCTTGTGCTTACATGTTTTCAATATGCACCATTTGAGTTTGTTATTTTTGGACAAAATTCGTATAATTTATTCATATTTTTGCCTCTCTTTTCCATATTTTTTTTTTCATTTCAGACCAACCTTTAAAGTTTTGACTGACTTCTACCACATTAGTAGAAGGAGTTTCTTGCAAAATGCGTCTTATGCTTATATGAAAAAAAATCAATATGGGAATTACTCAATTTTAAGTGTCAGAATAATAAATAATGTTTTAATAGAATATATTTAGATAAGAAAAATCTTGAATGAAAATTGCATCCTTTAATTTATAACCTAACAATACAAATAATTATTAAATTATGTTAAAATAATTTTTAATTATATAAACTAATCGTTAAATTTATCAAATTATTATAAAATAGGCATAATACTTTATCAAAGTACCAAATTATCATTAAAATTTATCGAATTATTATAAAATGATCTTTAAATTTATCGAAATTTATTATTATTTGGTAACATAAAATAATCATTTTATAACAATTTGATAAATTTAATGATCATTTTGTAACATCTAAAATTTCAAAAATAAAAAATTATTTTAATATAATTTAGTGATCATACTTATATAGTTCATCCTTTATAATATATCCAAAAGAGTTTATATACATTTTTTTTTTACTTTACTTTAACATTCAATTTGATATCTTAGATTGATTTCAATGCTCAATTCAATATATAATTTCATACTTAACATTTTTATCCCAATTAAATAATTATATCTTTTACTTAGAACACATATGTTAAATATTTATTTGATGAACTCATAAAATAAACACGGTGGTAAATGATAATGTTGTTCTCTTTAGAGTCACGTGTTCGAATAGTTATATATGTTAGGTGTATATATGATGTCAACTAATTAAAAAAAGTTATAAACAAATATTTTCTTGTAATAATTCAAGATTATTAAAAAAATATTCCATATGATATTAATATCAATTTCAAAATTTCAAACTTCAATATTGTAGTTGAGGAAATCCACTGTCCCTGTCTCCTTAGAAGCATTCCTCATAAATATCTTTAAACTGCAGCAAATAGATTTTTAGCAATGAGTCGTGACAACTGTAGTTTCGATGTCAAACAAAATTCATTCTTCTCGATTAATAAATAAATGAAATTCGCAGTAATCCACATGGACTTAGAAAATTATAAATTTCTATTCGATTTATTTATGTCAGGCGTGATGTAGTGAATTGGGGGGGTTTGATAAAAAAATGATTAAGTAATAAAAGAGTTTAAAAAGGTGATTAAGGTAAAAAATGAGAAAATAAAGATTATAAATAGATTGGGTAAAAACAGCCTCAAGTTTCGCTTTGACTCAATTTCCTTTAGATCATCGAATTAGATTTTTCCCTTTGGGATTCACGTTGGTTACTTTGTCTACAAGGATTATCCTCGTGACTATTTTGTAACCGAATACCCAAGGCAATATTTGATTCCGGCTTCAGAAATTGATCTAATCAACATCAGTTGTCGTAGATCAATTACCGTTTAAGTTCATGGCGACCGACTCGGATTGTTGTTTCTATAACCGTCAATTCCGATCTCAATTCCCTCTTGGCGAAGCTATCTCACCAATTGTATTCCTAGGAAGTCGAATGTGCTTTCTATAAGCCGAATCTTCCTCTCACATGTTTAATTGCAACAACAATCTAGACCAAAGTCTATATTTGATTTTGAAAACTGTTTTGATTTTTAAAAAATAAGCGCAGAGATTGAGAGAGATATTCCGAAGAGTCATCGCTTCAACTCTCGGCTTATGAAAAATTTAGCTAAGCATGACAAAAGTCATACTTAGCATATTTTAAAAAAAACAAGCTTGAAAATAAAAGAAAAATGAAAAACTTGAAAAGTAAAAATAAAAGAGAAATATTTTATAAAACTAGAAAGAAAAGAGAATTGTAATATGAGTGATGAGTTTAGGCTTATCCCAAGTGGGTATTTATAGCCTCTCAAAGCCTAAGGATAAACAAAGAGAATAAAATAAAATAATCATAAAGATAATTGTTTAATTTAAATTCAAACTTAAAACTAGTCTCCTAATGCAACTATGCTCGTCCATCTTCTAGAAGGCGTTCGGAGGAAGTCTTCTAGAAACTGTCGCTGACTGGACCTTTTAGAAACCGCCACGTCAGACCGCGCCGTACCCAGATTCGTGCCCATGTCTCCAGCCGTGACCAAATAATAAAAAAAATGCAGAAAGCGCCCGTTTTGTCACTAATTCTGGAAAGTAATGGCATGCACAAAAACAAGCATAACACGACCAATTCAGCCGTAATAATTCCACAAAATTGAAGAAATAATGTGCAAAGATTAACGATTCTGAGCACTTATCAAATTCCCCCTCATTTATCTCATGCTTGTCCTCAAGTATGATTAATCAAACTAGTAAAAATCTCATTTACCGTTCTTCGTCAAGTTCATGTTCGAGGAAGCAAGGTAGAGACCACAACAACTATTCAAGTCAAGAAATCAACCAATTGAACATCATCAATTGGAACAAGTCAAGTGTTATCGTAATATCCATTCATTCATTAATCTCAATGCTTATAACCCAACACCTTACTGGGATTCACTCAAATCACTCAATGTGTTTGGGGTAAAGAAACGCTCAATGTCAGAATCGACATGATATTACCATAGTCCTGCAAGTAAATCAAATCTCCACTATTAATGAGAACATGATGCATAAATCAAAGGGACTTTTATTGGTTGTAACGGGGCTTAGGTAAAGGTGGGGAAAAGGCTAAATATATGGCTAAATGTTCAAGGCAAGGAACTAACAAATAATAATTTCAACTCCATCAAAACAAACATTAAGCGCAACAAGATAAAAAGATAACCTATTAAACAAAAAAATTTCTTTTCGAAATACATTGAATTTTTTCCTTGTTGTTGTTTCGTTCTCTATTCTTTTTCATGTTTTTTCTCTTTTTTTCTTTTTCGAACATCTTTTTTCTTTTTTTTCGAACTGTTGTTTTTTTCTCTCTCTTTTTTTTCGATGGAGCATACAATGGATTAACGGTTCACTTGCCCTGAAATAGGTAAAAAAGAGGGATAAAATAAAAGGCTCGGGTTTATAAATGTGGTGAGAACAAAGAAGCGGGAAAAGACTCAAAAGTGGTTAACTAAGGGAAAAAATGCATAAGTTGGCAATTTATTGGGGAAACGGAATAGTTAATCCTAAGGTGCCTAAATCATTTTTAAGCATCATGTTCATGTGTAATCTCGACAGTATTTAACATGCAAGTTCTAGAATATCAATGCCAAATTCGACACACTCAATTCAACAAAATGAGAGCGAAAATGATATCCTCGTAACGGCTCAAATATCGCCAAATTGTTTCATGCATTGAGCTAATCACATTTCAACCAACGAAGTCATAGAATATCACAAAAACACCAACTTATCACAATTCATGCCATTCTCTATCAAGAACATCCTAACCTAAACAATCATGTGTTCCCAAACAATCATGATATTCCAAAAATTTTCAACACGACAAAGAAATTCAATGAAATTTCCGACAAATCCAACCAATACCTACTAGCATCGAAACATAAAGATAAGCAAAGGGGAATTCAATCTTACACTCTACTCCCCCTCACTTAAAGCGTTTTGCCTCAAAATGTAAAATTAAAGTGCAAGAGAATGAATATAGTACTCCCCGGATTTAATGTCGACCACAGCCACGGCCTCGTTTGCGATGGGAGGTGCTAGGATGTAGGTAGGAGAGAATCTCAGTGATGTTCATCTTGATGGAGTGGAGGCGGTCGTGGACTTTATCCATTGAGACTGCATATCTGCGCGGGGTGTTGCAGGTGGCGACACCGGTGTTACGACGCATGAAGACTCGCTCGTTGCGAGGAGTGAGGACACCTAGTGGAACAAAGTATGGTGCACTCGGGGTTCACGCAAGTACGCCCATCAAATCCAAGCATCGCTCATCTAAAACATCTGTAGAAAAAGCATAAGTAAATCGTGTTACGTCAAAATTAGCGATGTGAGAAGCTAAATGAGTAATATAAGGGCCAAGGATAAGTGGACGATTGGATCGAATAACGATTTCAAAGGCTTGAGCAAACCAAAATCCTAAGTTCACATGCTCGCCGGTGGACATGCACCATAAAAAGAATAGCTCAACTCGGCTTAAGGATGATGATGATTCGTTCCGGCTGGAATAATTGTAAGCAAGGAAACGATGGATATAATGCAAGGTCGGGTCATGGATAAGATGGTCTCATGTCGAGTGAGCGTTGAAAATGTGGTCGGCTAAACTGGTAAGCGCCTCATAGGCCATATCGGCATCGAAACTCTGCAGAATCTTAAGTAAAGCGGTTAAATATGCATGATTCGTGACATCCATCATGAACCTCATAGCAAGATTAAATTCTGATATATACATTGAAAAATAACTTCCACATAGTCGGAATGTAATAACATTAGGCGAATTAACATTAAGCAGACGTTGGGGCAAAAAATTAAAAGTGGCATAGAATTCAAACACAAGTTCATAAACGTTCCACAGTTAGTCATCATATATAAACCCCAACCAATGGCAGCGAAATATGCGTGAACAGACTCACGTAAATGCAATGTTTCTAAAGTTTGAATCGGAATGTACTTAGCTACACGGAAAGGGTGATGTCTTACCGACTCGAAACGTACCAATTCGTCATTGGAAAATTGCAAATAATCGTGCATCGTCTCTTTGGGAGGGACAACGTATGACCGACCCCTTCGGTGTTGCTCCAGGTTTTCATGGGATGGTGGTGGGCTGTCAAAAGCATCCCCGGGCTAGGTGAATGATTTGACGAAACATCACACCCTCGGTGCTACCGAGAGCTCGACGTCGCAAGTGATGGATCGGGAGGTGGAAAACCAACAGTGAAGTCCTCTGTAAAACAGTAAATTGGATGGTACATTAGTAACGGTTGAATTGAAACAGGATTAGAGTTTACATCGGGAACGTTATCTGATGCCGCCGAATGCATCAGAACTGAAACATCACACACGGGCTGGGGTATTTTTTCTGCTTTGTGCGGCTGTTTACTTCTCTGTAAGTTCCAAAATTGGCACTGGTCGAATGAAATTTCTGTAATTCTTCGTCGTTTAAGTTTGAATAAAAATATTCGGTTCCTGCAAAAATAAAAATAGAAAATAAATTAAACATGCTTGATCGAATAAAAAATAAAATAAAATAAAATAAAATAAAATAAAAATAACATAAAATAAAAACAAAAATAAAAATGTAATGAAATTGAAAACAATGGGTTGCCTCCAATGAAGCGCTTTTGTTTAATATTCTTAGCTCGACGATCTGATTCAGACTACAGGTTCTTCTAAGTCGAGATCTTCAATTAATCAAGCTTCGCTATTCACATAATACGGTTTAATTTTGTGTCCATTGACTTTAAATCGATTGCCCGAATTATCTTCAATTTCGACTGTGCCATGAGAAAATATTTTAGTTACTGTATAAGGTCCGCTCCACTTTGATCAAAGTTTACCTGCAAAAAGTTTTAATTTTGAATTAAAAAGAAGAACTTTTTGTCCGACAGAAAAAGATTTAAAAACAATTTTTAGATCATGGAATTCTTTTGTTTTGTCCTTATATATTTTTGGCGTTGTCGTAAGCATATCTCCGGATTTTCTCAAGCTCCTCTATATGTAACTTCCGTGTTTCGCCAACCGTTTCTAACTCCATATTACATTGTTTTACAGCCCAATATGCCTTGTGTTCTAGTTCGACGAGTAAATGACACGGCTTACCGAATACAAGGCTATATGGCGACATACCGATAGGTCTTTTATATGCAGTTCGATAAGCCCACAAGGCGTCAATTAATTACAAGCTCCAATCCTTGTGATTTGGCTTAACTATTTTCTCAAGAATCGTCTTTACTTCACGGTTTAAAATGTATACTTGTCCGTTCGTTTGTGGATGATAAGTCATGGCAATCCTGTGATTCACTCCATGCTTTTTCATAAGTACATCAATTACCCTATTGATGAAGTGTGTGCCGCGATCGCTTATTATGGCTCTTGGTGTACCAAAACTTGGAAAAAAATACAATTCTTTAGAAATTGAACAGTAGTTTTAGCATCATTTTTTGAGTGGCTTTAGCTTTTACCCACTTCGAAACATAATCAACCGCAAGAATTATATAACAATTTTCAAAATAAGAAACAAAAGGAACCATATAATCAAGTCCCCAAACATCAAATATTTTGCATATATGTACAAGATTAAGGGGCATTTTGCTTCTTTGACTCAAATTACCTGCATGTTGACAATTATCAGAAGAATTGCAAAATAAGTAAGCATCACGGAAAATATGAGGCCAAAAGAATCCACATTCCAAAATTTTATGAGCAGTTCGCTTCGGTCTAAAGTGTCCACCACACGAAAAAGAATGAAAAAAATTTAAAATTGATCTTACCTCGCTTTCAGGAACACATCGTTGAATTACCTGGTCTGAACAATGCTTCCAAAGATATGGATCATCCCAAATGAATAAATGAGATTCTCTTTTAATACGGTTTACTTCGGCTCTCGTCAAATCAAATGGTAATTTACCTGTAGCTAAATAATTAACTATATCTGCGAACCAAAGTATTGACTTATGCGCCATCATCAAGCTTTCATCCGAGAATTTCTCTCGAATGGGAGGATCAATTGTAGTGATTGGAAGCCGACTTAAGTGATCAACCACTAAGTTCTCACGTCATTTCTTGTCGTTGATTTCCAAATCAAACTCTTGGAGGAGTAAGATCCAACGGATTGGTCATGGTTTCACCTCGTTTTTGCTGAGCAAGTACTTCAAGGTTGCATGATCAGAGAAAACAACAACTTTAGTGCCAAGAAGATATGATCTAAATTTATCTAATACAAAAATAATAGCGAATAATTATTTTTCGGTCGTTGAATAATTCTGTTGTGCGGAATCTAAGGTACGAGACGCGTAAGCGATAACGTGAGGCTCTTTTCCAATCTTTTGTCTGAGCACAACTCTAACACTTCCATCCGAAGCATCATACATAACTTCGAAGGGGAAGTCCCAATTTGGCGGTTGGACTATGGGTGCCGAAACTAACTTTTCCTTTAATACGTCGAATGATTCTTAACATTGTTGGTCGAAATTGAGGGCTTTATCCTTCTGTAATAACTCACACAATGGTTGCGCCACCTTAGAGAAATCCTTAATAAATATATGGTAAAAACCTGCATGACCAAGGAAAGAACGAATTCCCTCACCGTAGTGGGGTAGGGAAGTGAACGTATTATATCAGTTTTTGCCTTGTATACTGTAATTCCTTTAGATGAAACAATATGACCTAGAATTAAACCCTTATCAACCATAAAGTGACACTTTTCATAATTCAAAAAAGGTTAAATTCTAGGCACCGACGCAACACATTTTTTAGATTTAATAGACACTCATTGAATGAATTACCGTAAACAGTGAAGACGTCCATGAAGACTTCAATACATTTCTCAATAAAATCAGAAAAAATACTAATCATACACCTTTGGAATGTGGCAAGTGCATTGCAAAGTCCGAAAGGCATACATCGATAAGCGAAGGTGTCGAAGGGGCATGTGAATGTCCTCTTTTCTTGATCTTCAGGTGCTACTGGAATTTGGAAGAAACCTAAAAATCCATCAAGACAACAATAGTGAGATTTACCGGCTAATCGTTCTATCATTTGATCTATGAATGGAAGGGGAAAATGATCTTTTCGAGTTAAAGAATTCAACTTCCTGTAATCGATGCAGACTCTCCATCTGTTCTGAACTCACGTTGGTATGAATTCTCCTTTAGAATTTTCGATCACAGTAACTCCTGTTTTTTTAGGAACTACATGTATCAGACTTACCCATTTACTATCCGAAATTGGATATATAATATATGCATCAAGGAGTTTTTGTATCTCTTTTTTTACCACTTCCATCATTGGCGGATTTAGCCGGCGTTGACCTTCACGTGTTGGTTTTGTGCATTCTTCGGTTTTAATTTTATGCATACAAGTAGATGGAATCAGCCCTTTGATGTCGGCGGTGATCCATCCTATGGCTTTCTTGTGTTGGCGCAAAACCGTGATTAAGTCCTTTTTTCTATTCCTCAGATAATCCTTTTGATATGATTACTGACAGAGTGTTATTTGCTCTGAGGTAGGAGTATTTCAAGTGATCTGGCAACGGTTTCAGTTCAACTTCGGGAACCTACAAAATAGAAAGTAAGACTTTAGGCTTAGAAGAAATCAAATTCAATTCGGCATGATCAAAATTCACGTTTTCATCATGATCTTCTAGCTCTCTGCATAGATCAAAGGAAAAATTAGTCCTTAAAAATTCATCAGCCAAAGGATTAATTAAATCGACAGAGTTTAAACTTTTCACTTTATCAGGATATCTCATTGCCTTATATACGTCAAATTTAATGATCTCACCGTCAAATTTAATAGTTAAAATTTCGCTTCTCACATCAATTTTCGTGTGTGCAGTGCTTAGGAAGGGGCTGTAACATACGAGAAGTATGAGATTTTGAATGAGTCGTGGGCGGAGATACTATTTCCGGAGATATAACATGGTGTTATTTGATTTAATCAGGGTAGGAAAAGAGTGCTTCTTTTCTCATGTTTTCAATTGCTTCAGCTCTGCTGGGTGGTTTTGCTTTAATATGGGATTTGTGTCCAGTTTACGATATCTAAGCTTTTAGTTTTTACTTTTTCCAGGCCTTGAGTATTGCGTGTTGAGTCTTGTTTCAAATAAGAAATTAATTAGAGTTTTATTATGCTACATTTGGAACTGAAAATGATGTATTTCACTCTCTTTTGAGCAGTTTCTGCTGTTCCTGATGGCTTGAAGGCATGGGAGATGCTGAAAGGAAAACCCCATAAGATTGATCTCATTTTGACAGAAGGGGATCTACCATCTATATCTGGATTTGCACTTCTTACGCTGATCATGGAGCATGAGATTTGTAAAAGCATCCCTGTTATAAGTATGACTTCTGTACGGTTCCTGCTGGGATTTTCTACCAAGGGTCCATGACAAAGTAATTGAAACAAAAATTCCATTTTTATTTGACATGATTTTGCAGTGATGTCCTCACAAGATTCAGTTAGCACAGTATACAAATGCATGTTGAAAGGGGCTGCCGACTACCTTGTTAAGCCAATCAGGAGAAATGAGCTGAGAAATTTATGGCAGCATGTATGGAGAAGACAATCTGTATGCTTACTTCTTACACTTCATATTACTCTCTTTTTTTACAGTTCCTCTGATGCTATAATTTTCCGTTTTTTCTGATCCTGTTTTGTTTAAATCAGTCGATAGTTGGTGGAAACTTCCCCAGAGATGAGAGCATCGGATACAAACATGTTGAAGGCACCTCTGAAAATAATCCAGCAAGGAAAGCTGAGAGTACCGACATGGAAACTATGCAGGAAGTTTCAGCCATTGTAAAGGAAAGCTCTCAATCTAAGGAATTGCAGATGCACGGAGCTGGTTATGCCGTTGTTGATTCACCAAGAGAAGTTATTGACTTCATGGGAACATTTAATATAAATATCAATGTTTGTTCAATTAATAGCACAAGCAAGTTTGATTCTTCTCCACACCTGGATCTTTCATTGAGAAGACGTTATCATAACTTTTTCAAGTACAATGTTACTCGAGAAAGGCCTATTCTCTGGCATCCAAATTCATCAGCCTTTACAAGGTTAGTTTCTTTTGTATTTGCCATATCATCTTGAAAATTCAACAAAAAAACTTTTGAAGATTTCTCGGACAAATTGATTGAATCAATTTCCTTTTGCATGTCTCAAATACGGTAATTTCGTATTTATGTTGCTAATCATACCGATGATCCTTAATACAGGTACACTGGCAGACTGTCACAGCCCTTGCATTCAACATTGACAAGAATCAGTAAGCAAAATAAAGAATCCGGGACTATTTCTGAGACTCTGTTGTCCGATATCATTTCCGAGTATAATGCTGATACTCCTAATCCCAAACTAAACTCTCAAAGAAGCATGATTCCATTGACTACTGCGGCTACTGATCAATTGGAGCAAGCTGAAGTAGCCGCATCGTGCATGGAACAGAGTATTTCCTGCCCCAGTATCAGTGAGGGATATGAGATCGAATAGCCGGTGTGATGGTCATAATTATGTAATTTTTTCAATCTATTGTGCTCAATCAAGTTCATCCCCAATACCAAGTCCAAGCTCAGCCAACCAACAGGAACCTGCCTTTCGTGTGAATCTTTTCCATCAGTCCAATTTCGAAACTAATTCCTTTGAACAGTTTTATGACCGACTTGCCTCTGATACAAATCAGTCAACCAACAAACCTTTTTATATGCCGGATCAGAAGTTGGATTCAGTCGAGGATAAATGTCATATTTCTCTTTCCACTAATCAAAGTGGAACCAACAGTTTCTGTAATGGATCCTTAAGTCAACCTAATGGTATTGCATACGGGAGCACCGGTGCAAGTAACAATGTTGATCAGGTTGCTACCATACAAGCTTCAACAGAAAGAAAGAACGATAACGATTTTCCAAATCCTACTGGGAATTGACACCATGCTATGGAAAGAGAGGCGGCTCTAACCAAGTTCCGCTTGAAACGGAAGGATAGATGCTATGAGAAAAAGGTACAGAGTTATCATCAGTTACCATCATCGTGTATTTACCATGTTTATTATTTCTTGCTCTCTAAGATACTCATAATGTTGCATGAAAGTAATTTTCTGGTCCAGTTCTTCAGATCTCAAATTAAAATGAATAACCATTGTCAGATCTCATACACATAGGTTGAGCAACTTAGAAGCAGCTAATATTTCACACCGGATGCATTTTACAGGTTAGATACGAGAGCCGAAAGAAACTCGCAGAGCAGCGCCCCAGAGTCAAAGGTCAGTTTGTTCGTCGACGGCTGGTTGAGTGTCATTATCAGAGTTCATCCGATGGTTCAGTTTCAACACACAGATGTTAGACTTTATGACTCAAATTTCGTATAATGAAAATTTTAATATGCTGTACGAAATCCTCTTGTATCTGCTGTCTATATAATGAAAATTTTCTCATCTGTCCGTTTAAATTTTTTCATAATATATATATATCATTTCTTGAATTATCTTTTGACAACGCAACAACATACATATGTATTTGTTGTCCCTTAATTGGGGAAATCCCACATAGTGTATCGACGGTTATAGACATTTACTTTAGGATGTGATCGATTTAAAGTAAAAAGTTTATTTTTTATGTTGATTAAAATTAGAAAAATTAATTTAAATAAGTTCTCTTTTTCACTAAATAGATAATTTGTTTATAAGGGAATTTAAAACAATCACCATCATGATTCCTTCTCAAAGTTGAGGCTTTATGCCTTTCAAAGAAAATAACCAACACTTTGTTTATTAGTCACAGTAAGGAAATAGGAAATTTTTTTTCCACATAAGAATAGAGAAGCATAAAATTCCGTTCTTACTGTTCTCTGTCAAACAAAAAAGTATGTAATTCCAGCAAGCCCACCTTTGAGACAATCACCAAGTTCCAGAATCCAAAAGTAAAACAGTGAAGCGTGAATCTAACACAGATTCAAACATTTTTGAGAAACTCCATGATGTTGGTACCGAAAGCATTACATTTTACTTGGAAGCCTTGAAATCCAGCACCCTTTGCCAGTGCCTCAAACTCCTTTTGGGTCCTCTCTTTCCCACCAGGGTTGTGAGCCAACATGATGCAATCGATATGGACAACTAACTTCGTGGCAAGGCTAGAATCCGGGTAATCCGGAAGGATGCTTTCCGCAACAATCACTTTCCCGTTGTCCGGCAAAGCTTCATAGCAGTTCTTCAAAAATTTCAAGCAGTGTTCGTCGCTCCAATCGTGACATATCCACTGCATCAGCACATACATGTCGAGAACATTAATTTTACAAGCTACGTTTTGTGGTAGGTAAAGTTGAGAGTTAGTGGGGCACTCACCTTCATGAAAATGGCATCTCCTATTGGAACACTTACAAACATGTCTCCACCAACATGCTCCACACCTGCAGCCAATCCAATTTCAAGAACATGACGAGGAATGATGCAATCTTTAGCTTTTGAAAAATACTTGTGAGGTGTGGATAATGTTATATACCAGGATAACTAGGAGCGTCCTCAATAACATGAGGCAAATCAAAGTTAATTCCCTTTACAATGGGGTACTTGGAGACGATCATGCTGAGCGTGGCACCGGTACCACCGCCGACATCGACAAGTGTTTTTAGTCCCTCGAAACCATCATAAGTCTCAAGAATCTTCTTCATGGCAATTGTGGAGTGATCAGACATTCCCCTGTTGAAAACCTTGTTGAATCTAGGATCTGTGCCATGGTACTCAAATGCGGACATACCATAGGCCTTATTGAATGGAATTCCACCTTCTAACACTGCATCTTTCAAGTAGTACCTGAAAATAATCCAACGTGCAGTCTAATCACAATTTGATATTATCTGGAGTTAGGGTTGGACTGAAGGGAGAAGAGGGACAGTCGCTCCTAAAAATTTCAAATTCTCACATATTTTATATACATTCTTTATATTTTCTATTAATATTATATTTTCACCTCTAATATAAAATAAAATTTTATTTCCGTTCTTATGTAGAGTTTACGACAATTTCATGGAGAAAATTCCAAAAAAAAAAAAAAAAAACTCAACCATTCAATTATTTTCCTCATGGAGGGTGAACAACCCCACTTGTTCTATAACATGATTGAGGACATTCTCCAACTTAATTAACAATGCTACCGTTTTCAATTTCTATATTTAAATCTAAAAAAATGTTGGGTTTTAGGTAAGGCAGCAGCTGCCAAGTCTCAAATTTCAGGTAAGCAGATAACGAATAGACTAATATATTGTAAATTACGCATAATCATATTTAAACTTACAATTACGCATAATCATATTTAAACACATCAAAAATAAGGGTAAATTATATATTTAAGTCACTCTTCATAGTTCCATTTTGATCGCCCAACTATTTTTATTTTCAAATTCATATTTAACGTTACATTTTGATTTTGTTTTAATCACCCACAATTAAAAAATCAGCGATGATATTGTATAACAAAATACAATATCATTATCAAAAAAATAAAAAAAAATCACCACGTCACCGTTCATATACGACCAAAATGGAATAAAAATATAATGTTAATATATTTTGATAAAAATAATAATTTAATGACCAAAAACAAAACACAAAGAATATAGGTGGTGATTAAATACATAGTTTAGCCAAAAATATTTTAAAAGAATTTAAGGTGCGGAGATTACCAGCTCTCCATAAGGACCTTGTCCTGATTCATGAGACTTAGGGCGGAAATAGAGACACCGTCTTCATTCTTGGTCAAGAATTTGCAGACAGGGCCAAGGCCGTAGAGTCTCTCGACTTTGCCATCGGGAAGATTGCGCAAGGAGCAAGTGAGGATGGAGTAGCTGGCCAGGAGGCGCAAGATGCGGTCTAGCATAACAGAAGCATCAGGATTGGTGGTGGGGAGCTTGGAAGCCACTTCCTTCGGGGAAAGGAAAGCACCAGGACCAGCTTTGGCCATGATCTCCAGCAGGTCGAGTTCTATGGCTGATTTGAGGACCATAGGTAGGACTGATGCGCTGGCCAGTTGCATGGCGAACAAGTTGGCTTCCTCATCAGAGACCTGAGTGGGAGTCATTTGGGTTTCACCGTTTGAACTCATTGTGTTCTCTGATTAGAAGAAAGTGGAGATTGCAGAGAAGGAGATGTTGGGCGTGGTTGACAACACAAAAGGGTGGTATATATATAATGTTTTGTCTCAACAACCTCGCTCATTACACCACAATTTCCATCTACGTGTAAAGTAATGACCCCACACAATGGCTGTAAACGAGTCGAATCTAGATTCAAACATTATTGAACTCAACTTAAGAAGTTTAGAATTGAGTTATTTTCGTTTCGAAAGTTCGTAAATTTAAATTTATCAAGTTCGATTCAAATTAAAAATATTTTAAATTCGAAACATTATTAGGTTTAACACAATTGAACTTTAAACTCCTGATTTGAGTTTGAACTCTTGCGAGTTGCAACACCGAGTTGGGTCAGCCTCACCTCGCTCTTACTTTCCACCTTTTTTCATGTTTCTCTGGTCAAAGCGTTTCGAGTTTATGTAGATCCGAGATCCCCCACAGCGAGAATCGTAGGAATAATCTGGCAGATCAGCTCAGGATTTTGAAATTTTAGTTCAACTTTTTTTTTATTATAAAAAAATGGATTTAAATTAAATTTGAGAATAATTTGGAAACGAATCTAACTCTCCTTTTAAGAGTGCTGTTGTGTTATCCGACTGTTCTTCAGTCATGCCTGGTTATTACTTGATCTGAGGAGCTTGGTGGTTTTCTTGTGCGGATCGTTCTTCTACAGCTCTTGATTTCTTCGTTGGTGAGATCTTTCCTCGTTCAACTCTGTTATTTGATTTTGTTTTTCGTTTGATTTGTTTTTTGCATTTGGTCAAGTTTTGCTTTGGAGTTTCTAATTTCTTATTCTTGATCTGTCATTTTCTTATGTTAAATCGTGTTTTTGTCTTCGCATATCTGAAATTTCTTTCCTGTGAACTATAAGAATCTCTCGATTCAATCCGTTTCTAGGTTTTTCTTTTTCCAGTATTTGATTTTGTTTTTCGTTTGATTTGTTTTTTGCATTTGGTCAAGTTTTGCTTTGGAATTTCTAATTTCTTATTCTTGATCTGTCATTTTCTTATGTTAAATCGTGTTTTTGTCTTCGCATATCTGAAATTTCTTTCCTGTGAACTGTAGGAATCTATAGATTTATTTGCAATATATATTCAAAATGCTATTCATCCATTAATAAATAATCTCGTTCTATCCTGTAATCTAGTTTTGATTATGTATTAATAGTAGGTGTATCTCTGTGATTGTTTAGTATTTTTATTTTGGTGCATCTTCTGTCTTTTTTGGATTCCTTTTTCATAGTTCCTCATAGCTTCGGCTATAGATGATTACTTGAGATCATGTCCTTATTTTCGATCCCATAAGGCGTATAGGGGGCGGGCTCGACAGAGTGGTGTCAAGGAGACTAGACTTAGAGTTTGTACGTTGAATGTAGGCACATTAAATGCTAGGCTGTTGGAGCTGACCGACGTACTAAGTAATAGGAAAATAGATTTTGCATGTATTCAAGAGACTAGGTGGAAAGGGGCTCGCGCCAGAGAGTGTAACAGGTACAAACTATGGTGTTCAGGCGTAGATAACGCTAGAAATGGGGTGGGTATCTTGGTATCCTCTAGGCTTAAGGAAAATGTAGTTGAAGTTTATAGATACAGTGATAGGATCATGATAATTAAGGTTATTATAGAAGTGGAAGAGGTGAATGTCCTTTTAGTGTACGCCCCACACATTCGCCTAGGAGAGGGGGAGAAATGCTGCTTCTGGGATTCGTTAGATGATGTTCTTAGGAGCATTCCTGTGGACCAAAGAGTTTTCATAGGGGGAGACTTCAATGGCCATATAAGTAGTGCAATCGACGGGTATGACGGTGTTCATGGGGGTTTTAGTTTTGGTAGTAGGAAGGAAGAGGGGCGTACGTTGCTTGAATTTGGTACTGCATATGATATGGTGGTCACTAACTCCTTCTTTAACAAGAGAGATGTGAACTTGATTACGTTCCATAGCGGGGGACATTGTACCCAAATCGACTACGTCCTGGTTCGAGATCGAGATCGTTGGGCTTGTATTGACTGTAAGGTGTTCCCTGAAGAGACATGTGCATTACAACATAAATTGTTGGTTTTGGTGTTATGCGTACGCCACGGGCAGAGCACCCATAGGAAGGCTAAATTAGGTAAACCTACGATCCTTTGGAAGAACTTACATGGAGCGACTGCTGATGACTTTAGGAGTAATGTTTTGTCTCTTACAGGTTTTGGAACTACAAACTCGAATAATGCATATATGTTATGGAAAAATATGTCAATTTCCATCAGAGAGGTGGGCAAAAACACCCTTGGGTTGTCGACAGGGAAGGTCAAGGAGCATAAAGAATTGTGGTGGTGGAACGAAGAAGTCCAAGCTAAGGTGAAGACAAAGCAAACTTGCTTCAAGGAGTTTCTACAATGCAATGACGACGAAGAGAGATTGAGAGCTAAACAAAGATACAAGGGGGAAAAGCGGGAAGCCAAGAAAACAGTGGCTAAAGCAAAGGATAAGGCATACGAGGTAATGTACAAGAGATTAGACACCAAGGAAGGACAAAACGACATCTTCAAGCTTGCAAAATCCAGGGAGAATAGGAAAAATGATCTAGGTAGCATTAGGTATATTAAGGACAACAATGATGTTCTTTTAGTGAAAGATCATGATATTAAGAGGGTTTGGGGTAGTTACTTCTTTGGCTTATTTAATGACGGTGCCTCTCCCTGTACAGATAGAACTGTTGATGGGTCAGCCGACCATCATACTATGGCCAATGACTGCCCTACAAGTAGGATTGGGAGTGAGAAAGTCAAAATGGCTCTTAGAAAGATGGGGAGGGACAAAGCTGTCGGTCCATATCAAATTCCTATCACTGTGTGGTTGGCCCTAGGAGAAGAGGGAGTTAAGTGGTTGACAAACATCTTTAATATTATTTTAGAGACTGCCAAAATACAGAGGAGTGGAGAGAGTCTACGGTAATACCAATCTATAAGAATAAATGAGATTCCCAACGTTGTGGTAACTACAGAGGTATTAAACTACTCAGTCATACCATGAAGCTATGGGAAAGGGTGATAGAGGCTATGTTGAGACAAGTTATTAGGGTTTCGGAAAACCAATTTGGCTTTATGCCAGGCAGGTCTACTACGGATGTGATTCATCTACTTCGACGGCTTATGGAGAAATACAGGGGGAAAAATAGAGATCTTCACATGGCGTTCATTGACCTTGAGAAAGCGTATGATAGCGTTCCCCGTGATACGATCTGAAAGACCTTAGAAACGAGACGAATCTCATCTGCTTATATCCGGGCGATTCGTGATATATATTGTAGATCTACTACATACATCAGGACTACAGTTGGCGACATAAAGGCATTCCCGGTGGAAATCGGACTCCACCAGGGGTCGGCTCTTAGCCCTTACATATTCGCCTTGATTATGGACGACATTTATTGTGCGACACCAGATGGTGTCCCATGGTGTATGCTTTTCGCTAACGACATTGTCCTAGTTGCTGAAATAAAAACTGAGCTGAATAGTAGATTGGCTACCTAGAAGACTGCTTTGGAAGAAAAAGGTCTAAGGATCAATATTGAAAAGACATAGTATATATGTTCAAACTTCAGTGGGAACCAAAATGATGAAGATGTAGAAGTATGCATCGAAGGACACGTTCTCCCCTCAAAGGATTGTTTCAAGTATCTAGGGTCTATGATACATAAAGATGGAAGTGTAGATGATGACGTTACACACTGTATAAAAGCAGGATGGCTAAAGTGGAGGGCTGCTACTGGAGTTTTGTGTGACAAGAAGGTGCCTCTAAAACTTAAGGGAAAATTTTATAGAATGACAATTAGACTAGTGCTGTTGTATGGATCAGAATGTTGGGCAATCAAGAAGGATCACATAAGGAGGATGAAGGCCGCAGAAATGAGAATGCTTCGATGGGCATGTGGTAGGACTCTGTGGGACATGACACCAAACTCTGCAATTAGGATGTCCTTGGGGTGGTGACTGTATCCGAAAAATTGAAGGAGGTAAGACTACGGTGGTTTGGGCATGTCCTTAGGCGACAACTGTCGGATGCGGTTATAAGGGTAGAGTCGATTACAGTAGAGGGTGCCAGAAGGAGAGGACGACGAAGGAGGAAGTGGTTAGAGTGCTTGAGATCATATTTGAAGGATTTAGCCCTTACCGAGGACATGACCTCTGATAGGAAAGTATGGAGACTTAAGACCAGGGTAGCCGAGTTGTGTGGGTCACATCCATAGGGTGTAGCATCTTTTTCTTCTTTTTAATGCCTTTGTAGTAATTTCCATGACTTCTACTTTTTATACGTTTCTGTCATTGGAATTTATGAAGGATTAGAATTAGGGTAGCGGAGTAGTGTTGCTTTAGTTTAGGTTTTAACCCATTTGACTTTATTACTTCTCATAGCTAGCTATCGATGACTTCTGTGTATCATTCTCTTCATGTTTCCTCTTTTTAAATTTAGCCGGGAATTACGTTACTTTCTATATGCAGAGATTTTTACACAGAGATTTATTTGCAGGAATTACTTCCCATTACAGACACACGTATAAAGATTGCATATGATGACTGTTCAACTATGTATTTATTTATTTATTTATACATGCATTGGATTTTTATCTTTATTTTTAATTTTCTGACTGCCAGAGGTCTTTTGCAGAAGCTGTTTTTAACCTGGCGTTGGGGGCAGCCTACTATCCTACCTACCCTTTATCCCATTACATATGGGAATAGGGTTTTATTATTGTTGTTGTTGAACTTTAAACTCAAACTTAATTCAAACTCAAACATAAACCTTAAGGACAAAAAATCTTATATTACATTTTTATAAAAATAATACATAAATATTAATTTTATTAATAATTTTTTTTATTTTGAATTGTAACGATTAAAAGCTAAAAATAACAAAGCCTTACAACATATTCAAACTCATATTATCATCATCGTATTAATATTATTATTAATTTTGAATTGTTCGTCAGCTTTTGAAATTAAGTAGCAATTAATTAGATTTAATTTGTTAAAAATTTGATCAAATTCAAGCTCGAGTCAAATGTGAGCTCAAACCAAACTCATTTAATTTAAATATTAATTAAATTTAAATCAAATTGAAATTACTCATTTACAGAAGTACCCCACAGGGCCCACACCCACCCTCCCCTGTCATTTTTCTGTTCGAATAGCGTTCCATACTTTTAGCAGTTTACATGTTTTTCCAAGGTTAATTTATAATATTTTGACACGTGTACGAAATCATTGCTTTATCATTGTTTCTTTTCCCCTTGGATTTAGGGTCATGACATTGTAGTTGATATCTTACCACCTCGGTATCGACTCTACAGCTTAGGAACAATATTTTAGTCTTAAATCAATTTTAAATCATTCATATTAGTATTTATTTTATTCATATTAATTGATAAATTTTTTAATATTTAAATTAATTTTATATATTTTGATTTTCAACATTTTTGTTTATTTATAATTTATATTCAAAAAAAAAATTTAAACATTCATTTAAACGGAGCAGTGAAATTAGATAGATGGAAGGCAAAACTGGTTGTATTTAGAGTTACAACAAAGTCAGCATGAGCATGGAGTTTAGGTTCATGTTAGTTTAGTTAATTGATTAATTAAGGCCAACTATTGGTATCCTTAAAAAGATTTCCAAATTGAAGTTGTTTGTAATATTTAAATAAATGATTAGTTACAAGTAATTTTTTTTTAATTGCACGTTATATCTTCTAACGTAGAAGGCCTCCCCACCAACCCAATTAAGAAATTAAATTAAATAAAGGATTATTGATATTGCTTAAACTGCTGGTTACTTCAATTTTAAGGACATTATCAATTTAGTTACTCAAGAAATTGTTTTCTGCAATTAAATCATTCAATTTTTATCAGAGAAATCTTCGATTATCTATCAGTCTAAGTTTATAGCTATTTATTGAACACATATTTAGTTAAAAATATAATTATTTTAAATTTTAAATTTCAAATAATTTATTGAGTGAATAGAACTCCACCCAAACGTGACGATAACGTTGAGACTTAATTCACAATCACATGCAGAGACAGCCGTCAATATCATTGGGTAGAGGCAGAGGCAGAGGCAGAGGCAGGGATCATTTATTTATGGGTAAATTACATATTTAGTATTTAAGCTATCAGTTTGGTCTATTTTAGTACCTAAACTTTCAATTTTTTTCAAAAACATACCTAAAGTTTATTTTTGTTTCATTTTAATACCCCATTGTTAAAATCTTAACGTGTTCAGTACTAAACTATCAGTTTTAATCTATTTTAGTACCTAAATTTTCAAATTTCTTAACTTAAGTATGATTTAGGTACTAAATGTGTTTTGGTACCTAGACTTTCATTTTTTTTTCAAAATTTAACGGCATTTACTAAAATTAGAGATGGGTATACAGACTACCCGCTCGTTTAGCCTACGGGTTTTGACGGTGCGGGCTTAAACAGAGCGGTTTAAAAAGCTCGTAATCATAAACGGTCTTGAATTCTAAGGCCCGTGGCCCGTACCATTTAACCCGCGGGCTAACGGGCTTACCCGCGACCCGTTAAATAACAACAATTTTAAATGCTTTAAATGCAATAAAAAATAATGTTCTAATTTGCTACACCTTTAAAAATGATCCAACAACTTGAAAAGTCCATTACACTATTAAGTCTCAATAAGTCTCAAGATAAACAAGTAAATAAATAACACCATAATACCATTAAGTCTCAATAAGTCTAAAATAAAAAAAAATGCCATAACACTAATAATAAGTCTCAATAAGAAAAATCAACATCAATAATATTCAATGTTTTTTGAATCCTTGGATGTAGTTGAATCTTCCATTTTTCCAATAACCGGAGACTTGTCCACTTCATATACAATATAAGAAAAATCATAATATATTAGACAATTTAAATTTTGAAATCAAAAGTAAATTTATAAAGAAACAATTTTACTAAACATTAAGAATTGTAATATTTACCTTCAACCTCAAATCCTAACAACCAATTTTTGGTACATATTCCGGAAGGAGACAACTTCGGTATTTGTTGAGAACACCGTGACAATTGTAATATAGTTTAGGATTTAGGGCAACCATGACAAGTTTTAATGTGCTAATCGTGTAAGGGCTCTACCCACTTTTGAATTAATACATTATAATCCTCAAATATAGTTTATTATTTTAATTTTTCACTCCAATTTTATGCATTTTTTTATCACTGCCTGAGTTTTATATATTATTTGCATATTTGCATATTTTGTTACTTTACCTTTTTAATTTAATTATTATATTTATACATGGTTTAATACTTTGATTTGTTTTTTTCTTTCTGTTTTTTAAAGTATATGTATATAGTTTTTCTTATGATTAATTATTGGAGTATAATAAACGTTTTATGGCTTATATATATATATATTGATGGTATTAATTATAAATGGTAAATACATATATAAAAAGATGGAAATCTTTTTGCTTATGTTATCATATTACGTTACCATATGTATAATTAATATGCTCGAACTTCAAAATTGGATATCATCAAATTAAAACGTGAATTGGGCTTCATATTTCAGTGCACATAAAACATAATTGGACTATGGCTAAAAGGCACATAAAACTTGAATTGGGCTAAACGTGAGTTGTCTTCCGTAAAACATAAAATAAATTGAAAAAAATAATTAAATTAGGTGGGCTACCCTCAGAGCCCGGGTATACCCATTAAAACCACGGGTTTAACGGTTCGGGCTAATAAGCCTGCAATTTAAATGAGCTTTACTTTTTGAGGCCCGAAGCCCACACGGGCCGTGGGTTATACAGGTAGCCCACGGGCCTTAGCCCATATACCCAACTCTAATTATATGAAACAAAAACTAAACTTTAGGTATGATTTTGAAAAAATTGAAAGTTTAGGTACTAAAACGGATCAAAACTGATTGTTTAGGTACTAAATGTTTAGGTTACCCTTATTTAATTATTTATTTTTTTGCTCATTCATTGATATTTACCACGTCAATAATTATTATTATTAATGAAATCAGCCCTACTTCTTGTTTTTAGGTGCAAATTTATATTATGCCGTACAAGACATTCACAATGACTTTATATATATATATATATATATCGACTTTTAACTCTGTGTTAGTGTCACCAACCTCTCCTTTTAGTAGTAAATTTTACGTATAATTAAAGAAAATGATTATTTAGTGAGATTATTTTACTCTAAAAAATGAATATACACAATAAATGTTACTATGGGTCATACCGGATACTGTACTTGAAAAATATTGAGATTGGATAAATATAAATCGTACTTAATTGGGTAAGCTGTATGTATAGTCATTAAACTATGGGAGTGATTCTATTTTGACCACTAAATTATGAAATTTATCAATCAAATCATTTAATTATTTAAATGATATCAATCCAGCTATTGACCCTTTAATTGTTGACAAAAATGCCGACATGATAATTAAATAAATTTGTATAATTACACGTTCAATCCTCATTACTTATATATTCTATCAATTTGATTGAAATTCAATTTAATTCATAGTAATGAGGACCAAATTAATATAATGGATAAGTAATAGGAATCAAATGTGATTATACAAAGTTAATTAATTGTCACATCAACATTTCCATCTATAGTTAATACTCAATGACTTAATTAATACCATTTAAATATTTTTTTGAAACGATACTATTTAAATATTTAAATGATTTTTGAGAAAATTAATAATTTAATAATCAAAATACAACCTTATATATTATAATGATTTAGTCAGATAACAACTTCAATCTCAACTATTGGTAACAATGCTTTGCATGGAAAAAAAGAAAGTGAATTTAAATATCCAACATTCAAGATTTCTTATTTGAATTTGCTTGGAATCCGAAAAAATTAATATAAAATATAAAAATCCAAATGGAAACTTAAATATTAGGGTTGAAAAATACTTTAATGTAGAGAGGGTTTAGCATTAATATCTCACCGTGATGAATTCACGTCTTGTTATTTATTTTGATATCTCATTTTTTAAGTAATTATTTATTTTATTGATTGTATTTATCTTGAAATTTTGTTTATATGTATTTTATATTTGAATTATTATTGTATGTATATCCATTCTAAAAGTTATTTATGAATCTATACCATTATCTGTCGAATCTATATCCCTCTCATCAGAATTCACAAGTAAATCATCATTGTCTATGCTATAAAATGTTATAATATGTATAAGATATGGTTAGCTAAGCTGTTTTGGTCCAACGTTATTGTCCTCACCAAACCTACAACCTCTCATTACATAAAATTTACTAATATCTACTCTCTCAATAATGATTAATGATGGCGACCTCTGAACCTCATTTGCTCATAAATTATTCCTTTTTAATAATTAATGTTAATAGTTATGAATAATTTATAAGTTTTTATTTAATTAAGGGTTTAATGATGTATACTTTGAGACAATGTCATTGAATAATTAGATGACGATATTTCAATTACTTTTTTTTAAAAATAAGTACAAATAAATTTTGAAATAATATTATTCTATTCACTAATTATATATAGAATTTATATGCTATTTAAATATTAAATATAAATCACTAACAAATATAATAACCTTAAATAGTAAATCCTAAAACCAGATTCATGCACTGGACCTGGAGGATTACAACGTGACACCAAATACAATATGAGTTGCATTCAATTATTATGTAAAACCGGTTAACGATAGATATTGCTTCTTCTTCCGCAATCGCTTGCTCCCATCCATTTTTGGATGTCATTTGAAGTCTTTTTGTAAAGGCAAATGCTTCAACAGTTTTAGCCTGTTAGCATGATGAGTCAGCAACAATGCACATGCTGCTCATACTGTTGTGTGTACTTAGTTTACATGGTGTGTTAGTTAGCAGCCTCTTGAAGTTGTTAGTGGCAGTTTAGGTTGTTAACATCAGTTGTGCAATCTGTTAGGCAATCTGTTAGGCTTATGTTAGTTCTTAGAAGATGCATATAAACAGCAGAAGCATTGTATCTCAACACAGTTTTTCACAATCATAAATGCAAGAATAATTCTCCTTCATCTCCTTTTCTCAATATGGTATCATTCGCCAAACGGTCGTGACCTTGTTATTTGTCCGCTGCATCTTTTCCTCCTCCGTTGCCGCCGGCTTTGTTTCCAGCACCGCTTAAAATGGAAGGCCGCCGGCGTACGAAAACTAAACCAGTCTGTTGGAATCATTCGTTTCTTTTTTGTCCGTTCTCAAGATCTCTCGCGATAGCCCAAGCAGATCTGATTAACAACAGCCCTGAAATCAAAGAGTCGTCCCCTAAAGTACCAAAACTCAGTCAAAACGGAGTACATGAAGTTATCCAAGGTTCAGTCACGCTCTTGAAAGTAAAAAGACTCTCTGAAAAAGCTGTTTTGCCGTCTAGAGGCTCTGCTCTTGCCGCAGGCTACGATCTGTCAAGTGCAACGGATACCAAAGTGCCTGCTAGAGGAAAAACATTGATTCCTACTGATCTAAGCATTTTAGTGCCTGAAGGAACCTATGGTCGCGTTGCACCAAGATCTGGTTTGGCTTGGAAGCATTCCATCGACGTGGGAGCTGGAGTAATCGATGTAGATTACAGGGGACCCCTTGGGGTGATTTTGTTCAACTATTCGGATGTTGGCTTTGAAGTGAAAGTGGGTGACAGAATTGCCCAATTGATTATTGAGAAGATCTTTACACCCGATATTTTGGAAGTTGAGGATTTGGATGCTACCACTAGAGGGACTGGGGGATTTGGCTCCACTGGTGTTTAAATCTATGGGTTTTAGGGCTCGTTTTAGAGGGCTAAGTTTGGTGGGCGGCTCTGGTTAAACAAAATGCTTTTCTTTTTACTTATGGATATTTTCTTTTGGAAGAAGCCATGAATGCATAATGATGTATTCGGTAATAGGCAGAGCAATGGAATTTTCCTGATGGGTAAATGGTGTAGCATAGTATTTTTTTTCTGGTCTTGTATAATTGAAAGAGCAATGAAGAAGAAAGAAATGAAGGTGAATAAGAAGAACGAAAGGAAGCATTGCACTTTTGATTTAAGTGAACGAAAGGAAGCATCAGCACTTTCGATTCAAGAAGAACGAAAGGAAGCATGGCACTTTCGATTCAAGTGAACGGAAGGAAGCATCCGCACTTTCGATTCAAGTGTTCATCTTTTCATCAAGAAGGTTGAATGTTAGAAGTTAGTTGTAATTAGTTTTTAGAGCTTTCTGTAATAGTGTGTTCAAGGTGAGAAGAGAAGAAGAAGAAGAAGAAAAAGTAGAGGGAATGTTAGCATGATGAGTCAGCAACAATGCACATGCTGCTCATACTGTTGTGTGTGTGTACTTAGTTTACATGGTGTGTTAGTTAGCAACCTCTTGAAGTTGTTAGTGGCAGTTTAGGTTGTTAACATCAGTTGTGCAATCTGTTAGACAATCTGTTAGGCTTATGTTAGTTCTTAGAAGATGTATAAACAGCAGAAGCATTGTATCTCAACACAGTTTTTCACAATCATAAATGCAAGTATAATTCTCCTTCATCTCCTTTTCTCAATATAGCCGAGTGTGGTCCATCTATATTTCGAGAAACCCCGCCAACCACTATTCCATTATGGTTCCTAGTCACAACTCCAGTTGTTGCGTTAACAACCATTCCATTATGGTCCCGAGTAGAGCCAAATTGAAAAGTTTGAAGTCCTTGAAACCCATACCTCCATCTTATTTAGCTCGATAATTTTTTTCCCAAGCAATGAGAGCCCATCCCTGAGCATCCTTTTTACCCGACCACCAATAGGACCTTATGCGCGAAGTGATTATATCAATAATTTCATTGGTAGGAGGTAACAAGTCATGATATAGGTGGGGAGGGCTTGGACGACGGGTTCGAGAAATACCTCGTCCATCGAAGGAAAGAAGGTTTGTGGTCTATCCTTGGATTCTTTTGACAACTTTATCGCAAAGGTATCCTAAGGAGTCGAGCTTATTGCGTCCTACCGTTAGAGGCAGTCCAAGATAGTGGATCGGATCAGCTTGCTCGTGCACTCCCAAAGCAAGCACAATGTTCCTTCGGTCTTCATTTCTTGTTTTTGTACTAAAGAAAATCATAGACTTTTCATAGTTGATTTTTTGCCCGGATAAGGATTCGTATAAATCTAGAACTTCTTGAGTGGTTTGGCGTCGTGCAAAGAATTCTTCATGAAGAGTAAGCTGTCATCCACGTAGAAGAGGTGATGAACCCTTGGGCCACAGATGATAGTTCGAATTCCTTTAATAGTACCACGACATCGCTCGTCAAGAAGGATAGCCGAAAGTTGTTGCGCTCAAAATAAAAATATATAAGGCCGAAGAGAATCGACTTGCCTGAGTCCTCTTTCCGAATTTATACATGTAGGTTCAGTTCTGGGCGTTTCGTTATTTCATTTAAAAAGTGTGGACTTAGGTATGTTGGCCTAATATTTCATATGTCCAGAACTAGCAGAACTCGCTACTACCTAAGAAGTTTAATTTCGATCGGTTGTGGGCATAACTATTCCATTCAACTTTAATTTGTTATCAATTTATTATTAAATTTTAAATATTTTAATTTTAACATTACATTTTTATATTAATTTTTGAATTAGTAAAGAAATTAAATAATTGATTTATATTTCTTTTCATTTAAAGTTTTTTTTAAAAAAATTGAGCGAACTTCTTTAGATCTTTCAAATTTGAGAAAGTTCTTTAGATCATCAAGGGTTAGGGTTTTGAACCTTAAAATATCTTCAACCACTGCCAACTTTTTCAGCTTTCCATCCGCCGCTCAAGCCGAGTTCCATCTTCGCCGAGAGCCTTTGACGTCGGCCGCCTGCATCCACAGTGACATAAGATAGCACTCATCAATCAGCAACTGTGAAAAACAGAAAAAAACCCAATAAATAAAATAAAAGCAAATCATGAGATATCCCGAGGCATTCAGCTCTATCACAAGCTGAAAATAGGGTATCCATACCCTATTTTCTCAAAAGCAGAAGAAGAACCCACTGACAGCCATAAAATAAAGAAGACAGAGAAAATATCAAAAGGGAAAAGCATTCGGGGTTTGAAAAAATCAGAGAAGAAAAATAGAGAAAGAGAAAACCGATAATGAAAAAGGACGAGGGTATTTGTGATAAAGAATGGAACCAAACACCGAACAAAATAAAAAGAGAAATAGAGAGAGAAGGTTCTTACCTCTGCTAGAAACCGTGGAAGACGAGAGGTCGCCGGATCTCTTGGTTTTCGAAAGGTAATAATCTAGATCTAGGGTTCTTGAGAGATTCTTGGCTAAAAGGGATTGGGTTTTGGTTTGAGGGCGAGAAGAGAGTTTATTTGTGGGTTGATTATCATTCTCGGCATCGGGCGACGTCGTGCGCCATCGTGGAACCCACTGTGGGACCTGTCGATCGCCGTGGCCTTTCTTTCTTCAGTTGAGAGAGTTGAGAGATGTAACATCCTGAAATTCGGGCTAATGACTAAAATGAGAATTTTTGAAATTTGGGGATCAATTTAGGAAATTAAAAAGTTTAAGGATTTCTATAAGAATATTTCAATATTGGATATGGTAAATATGAAAGGATTATAAGGTTATTATAGTAATTTGGCTTGGAGGATATTTTTATCTCCCTTATTTAGGAAGATAACACGTGGGGATGGGGAGAGTTTTCTGGAAAGCTTATTTCTTATTCTTCATTTTTCACGTTGGTTTCTATTGTTTAGGGTAAGTTTGATTTTAGTTGTTGATTTCTTGAATATTAAGTAGATTTTGATTATTTGGGTGTTATATAAGCTTAAGTAAAGCTTATATAAGCTTAAAACACCAAGAATATAGAAATAGAAAGGAATTTCTATTAAGAGTTTAGAAATGAACTTTTGTTATAGAAAGGTTTTTGAAGTTCTAAGGATGTATTTAACTTGTCAAAGGGTTAATTAAGAAGTTAGAGGTGATAGAATTGAACTAAGAACACATGGAAAAATTTGATGAAATTCTTTGATTAAAGAATTATGGTGAATTATGAGGGATAGTGAAGTGTTATAATGTTATAAGAAGGTTTACATATGTATAGATAAGTTTTATGGTATAAGGAGGGGTTAATAAGTAGAATTTGAGGACAAAGTAAGAATTTTTGGGCTCAAAATGTAATTTCTGGGTTGTGTACATCGATGCATCTTCAATGTGTATCGATGCACTCTCAAATAAATGAACATCGAATGCAATTAGTGCATTGATGTATAAGGAGTGCATCGATGCACCCCCTTAAGATTAGAACGTTGAAGGTGATTTGTGTACCGATGCATGGATAGTGCATCGATGCATATGTTAAAGAATGCATCGATACACTGTAGAATGTACCGATGCACTTCAATGAGAAATGGAATAAATCTTTCTTTCAGTCTAAGAAATTATAGATTATAGTATATCAATGGAATACTGATAGTATAAATATATGATTGTGTAGACATCGATCGAAAGAAAAGTTCGGATAGGTCGGCAGAGTAAGATACGCAAAGAAAACAAGAGCTTAAGAGTGTTTATTGAGACCAGGAGAGTACATGATAGTAAGTGTACGTTATGTTAAGGAATTAAGACTTGCGATGAGTTTAATTCCGATATTATATGATATAAGTAATAAAGCATAAAAATGTAGTGATATGGTGTTAGATATATGGTATATGAGTAAATGCATATGTCTAATTGTTGAATGCATCTTTATGTGTGAACTATGTAAATGCATGTATTTATGATAATAGGTCATGTGATCATGAGATATATGATAAAATATATGTGAAAGTAATACGACTCATATGTGTTTCTATTAGAATATTATATGATATGTTATGTATGTGAAATGAATAATATGAATACATGTTAGTATAATAAGATAGATTAGATGTTATACTTGAATGAAGGGATTATATGAGAACATGTATATGTGAATATGTGTTATGAGATAAGAATCATGACTATGAACTATGTGAAAAGGAATACAAGTAAAAGTGAAAAGCTATGTGATAAGTGAATGTGAATTACATGGAAATATGCTATGTGAAAGTGAACTATGTGCCTACGTGAAATTGTGAAAAGATATAAAAAGTAATGCCCATGTCATGTGTTATGAGAGCTATAGGTATAGTTGGCATGCCAAGAGTCGAGGGTTCTACGTGGTCATTCGGGACATATATGTAATTCTTTGGAACATATATGTGGTACTTCGGTACACTTATTTGGTCCATTATATTTTGTATATGTTCTTAAGGAGTGGTCCTTCGGGACACAGTGGTCATACGGGACAAATTCTACGCTCCCCTAGTGGGATTTATACGAGCTGTGGTGACAGCATTGTGCACAACCTCTATGTACTCACATACCTTAAGTTCTCAATAGTATGCATGAGCTTTGAAAAGAAAACATAATTTGATATAACGATATGTGTGTTTCTCGTGAAATGGTATATGTGATATATGATATGTGATATGTATAAGTGATAAGTTAGGATCATATGATAATAATGGTAACAAGTGCATATGTGTAATGATGATATGAGATGTTATATGGTTATGTATGATATGATCATAGTAATCATTCACGTATTTTTGTGTTTGAAATTATATTATACGTTTATGTTCAATATATGCTCATATGATGGAATTGAATTAATGACAAGGAAATAAATAAGGATAAACATGTTAGTGATGAATTCAATAGTATATAAGTATAATGTGTATTACATAAGATGTTCATGCATTTGTTAGTTTACTTTATGTATTTACATGTCTCACTAAGTCTATGACTTAGCGTGTAAGTGTCTTACATGTAGGTGTGGATAAGTCAGAAGATTAAGCTTTGGATCCGTAAAGCAACATATCTTCGCGCAAAGTTCAGATCAAAAATATTTTGTAAAGTATGCCTTGTCATATAATTTAGTATGTTGGCATGTAACTAAGTCATTATATATGTACGCTCTGATGGAGTCTGTTAAGGTTTTAAACAAGTTTATGTAGAAGAATTACTTTATAGAATAAAGTTTTAAATTTTCTATGGTTTTTATAAAAGTATATGCTTTGACTGGTTAATTTGACACCTCGAACTCGTATCCAGGTCGGGTACGGTTTGTGGGTGTTACATTTAATGGTATCAGAGCTAAGGTTTAACCGATTCTAGGCTTAAACTGAAGTAAAAAGTGTTTTGGAAAGGTGTACTTGCCAACAAAAAATAAACGTTTCTGATCTGATAGAGTCATGAGTATTATATTTTCTAATAAAGTTATATTGTTATGTATTAGATGTCTGATCGTGAGAGTCCTCGAGGTGAAAGGAGAAGTAATAGACCTGAGGGTAGTAGCAATCCACCTGCCCTGGCCAGGCATGGTGAAGAGCGAACACCTCCAGAAGTACCAGTGAGAGATCGAGGGTTATTTTTCGGGACTTTAAATGCTATTTTGTCGCGTTTTCAAACCTCTGCTCCCTCAGCTCCTCGAATGAATATAGCTAAGGAATTGAAAGGTTTAGGAACACCTGAGTTTAAGGGTGAAGCTGAGAAAGATCCAATCGCTGCGGTTTTTGGTTGAACGATGTCAAGATTATGTTGGATGGGCTCCATTGTTCTGATGTGGAGAAATTAGATGGAATAGTTTCTTTGTTAAGGGGACAAGCTAGAATATGGTGGACCAATGTCACTATGAGATTAAGAAGTGATCAAGTGACTTGGTTATTCTTCTTGGAAGAATTCAAGCGTAAGTACATTGCTGATCAATATATCAGGCAGCTGAAACAAGAATTTTTGAATTTAAAACAAGGGAATTATACAGTGTATGAATACGAATGTGAGTTTAATAAGTTAAGTCGTTTTGCTACTGAGTTTATTCCGACTGAGAAAGATGTGTGAATGGTTTGTGGAGGGTTTGCGCCCTAGGCTAAGAGAGTTGTTGATAGCCTTGAATTTGTCATCGTTTCAAGAAGTGGTTAATCGAGCTAAAGCTCTAGAGAGAGCTCAGAATGAAAGATTTAAAGAACAGAAAGTTCAGAAGTCCAAAAGAATGGGTGCTTCGTCGAGTTCCTCGCTATCAAAGAAAAATAGAGAAGGAGATTCTCCAACTCCGGAGATGTTGGAATCAAATGTTTTTACTGATAGCAGATCAAATATCAGTCAAGTCAGGCAATGTTTATATTGTGGAAGAAATCATACAGGGGTATGTAGAGTAATCTCTGGAGCTTGTTTTAGATGCGGGGATATTGGATATTTTATTCGAGATTGTCCATTTATGACCGAGGAGAAGATGCAGAGAGAAAGATCTACTGCGGTATCTCAACGAAATAGAGGTAGATGTCGTAGAAGAAATCGATCGGAGTCATTCAATCAACATGATATACAACCACTTGTCATGTTTATAATTTAAGGACTGATGAAGATTTCGATGACCCAGAGATTTTGGCAGGTAAATTTCAATATCGTGGTAAAATATTTTGGTTTTAATAGATTTGGGAATCATCATAGTATTCAGTAAGTAGTAATTAGAAAGATAATTGGAAGATTTGAGTAGAAGCAAGAAATAATGAATTGTTAAGAATTAATAGTATATGGTTTCCAAGTAAATAAGTTGTATGAAGGTTGTTTATGGAATGAGTAAGAAAGATATATATATATTGAGTATCGAAGGAGAACTGTATATGAGAATAAGGTTAATAGTAAGGGTAAGATAAGAATTGTTGAGTATTATAAAGGATTGTTTCATCTCAAGGTAAAGTGAAAATTTGAGGACAAATTTTCTTTAAAGGAGGGGAGATTTGTAACATCCTGAAATCCAGGTTATTGACTAAAATGAGAATTTTTGAAATTTGGAGATTAATTTAGGAAATTAAAAAGTTTAAGGATTTTTATAAGAATATTTCAATATTGGATAAAGGGTAAATATGAAAGGATTATAATATTATTATGGTAATTTGACTTGGAGGATATTTTTATCTCCTTATTTAGGAAGATAACACGTGGGGATGGGGAGAGTTTTCTGGAAAGCTTATTTCTTCTTCTTCCTTCTTCACGTTGGCTTATATTGTTAAGGGTAAGCTTGATTTTAGTTGTTGATTTCTTGAATATTAAGTAGGTTTTGATTATTTGGGTGTTATATAAGCTTAAGTAAAGCTTATATAAGCTTAAAACACCAAGAAGAGAGAAATAGAAAGGAATTTCTATTAAGAGTTTAGAAATGAACTTTTGTTATAGATAAGTTTTTGAAGTTTTAAGGATGGATTTAACTTGTCAAAGGGTTTATTAAGAATTTAGAGGTGATAGAATTGAACTAAGAACACATGGAAAATTTTGATGAAATTCTTTGATTCAAGAATTATGGTGAATTATGAGGGACAGTGAAGTCTTATACTGTTATAAGAAGGTTTACATATGTATAGATAAGTTTTATGGTATAAGGAGGGGTTAATAAGTAGAATTTGAGGACAAATTAAGAATTTTTGGGCTCAAAATGTAATTTCTGAGTTGTGTGCATCGATGCATCTTCAATGTGTATCGATGCACTCTCAAATAAATGAACATCGAATGCAATTAGTGCATCGATGCATAAGGAGTGCATCGATGCATAAGGAGTGCATCGATGCATAAGGAGTGCATCGATGCACCCCCTTAAGATTAGAACATCGAAGGTGATTTGTGTACCGATGCATGGATAGTGCATCGATGCACATGTTAAAGAATGCATCGATACACTTTAGAATGTACCGATGCACTTCAATGGGAAATGGAATAAATCTTTCTTTCAGTCTAAGAAATTATAGATTATAGTATATCAATGACATACTGATAGTATAAATATATGATTGTGTAGACATCGATAGAAAGCAAAGTTCAGATAGGTCGACAGAAAAGATACGCAAAGAAAACAAGAGCTTAAGAGTGTTCATTGAGACCATGTGATACATGATAGTAAGTGTACGTTATGTTAAGGAATTAAGACTTGCGACTAGTCTAATTCCGATATTATATGATATAAGTACTAAAACATAAAAATGTAGTGATATGGTGTTACATGTATGGTATATGAGTAAATGCATATGTCTAATTGTTGAATGCATCTTTATGTTTGAACTATGTAAATGCATGTATTTATGATAATAGATCATGTGATCATGAGATATATGATAAAATATATTTGAAAGAAATATGATTCATATGTGTTTCTATTAGAATGTTATATGATATTTTATGTATGTGAAATGAATGATATGAATACATGTTAGTATAATAAGATAGATTAGATGTTATACTTGAATGAATGGATTGTATGAGAACATGTATGTGAAAGTGAAAAGCTATGTGAAAGGAATACAAGTAAAAGTGAAAAGCTATGTGATAAGTGAATGTGAATTACATGGAAATATGCTATGTGAAAGTGAACTATTTGCTTACGTGAAATTGTGAAAAGATATAAAAAGTAATGCCCATGTCATGTGTTATGAGAGCTATAGGTATAATTGGTATGCCAAGAGTCGAGGGTTCTACGTGGTCATTCGGGACATATATGTAATTCTGTGGAACATATATGTGGTACTTCGGTACACTTATTTGGTCCATTGTATTATGTATATGGTTCTTAAGGAGTGGTCTTTCGGGACACAGTGGTCATTCGAGACACAATGGTCATTTGGGATACAGTGGTCCTTCGGGACATAGTTGTCCTTTGGGACACAGTGGTCCTTCGGGACACAGTGGTCCTACGGGACAAATTCTACGCGCCCCTAGTGAGATTTATACGAGCTTTGGTGACAGCATTGTGCATAACCTCTATGTACTCACATACCTTAAGTTCTTAATAGTGTGCATGGGCTTTGAAAAGAAAACATAATTTGATATAACAATATTTGTGTTTCTCGTGAAATGGTATATGTGATATGTGATATGTATAAGTGACAAGTTAGGATCATATGATAATAATGGTAACAAGTTCATATGTGTAATGGTGATATGAGATGTTATATGGTTATTATGATATGATCATAGTAATTATTCACGTATTTTTGTGTTTTGAAATTATATTATACGTTTATGTTCAATATATGCTCATATGATGGAATTGAATTAATGACAAGGAAATAAGTAAGGATAAACATGTTAGTGATGAGTTCAATAGGTATATAAGTATAATGTGTATTACATAAGATGTTCATGCATTTGTTATTTTACTTTATGTATTTATATCTCTCTCACTAAGTCTATGACTTAGCGTGTAAGTGTCTTACACGTAGGTGTGGATAAGTCAGAAGATCAAGCTTCGAATTCGTAAAGCAGCATATCCGCGCAAAGTTCAGATCAGAAATATTTTGTAAAGTATGTCTTGTCATATAATTTAGTATGTTTGCATGTAACTAAGTCATTATATATGTACGCTCTGATGGAATCTGTTAAGGTTTTAAACATGTTTATGTAAAATAATTACTTTATAGAATAGAAGTTTTAAATTTTCTATGGTTTTGAAAAAATATATGCTTTGACTGGTCAATGTGACACCTCGAACTCGTATCCGGGTCAGATACGGGTTGGGGGTATTCTATTTAATGGTATCAGAGCTAAGGTTTAGCCGATTCTAAGCTTAAACCGAAGTAAAAAGTGTTTTGAAAAGGTGTACATGCCAACAAAAAGTTAGTTTCTGATCTGATAGAGTCATGAGTATGTTGTTTTCTAATAAAGTTATATTATTATGTATTAGATGTCTGATCGTGAGAGTCCTCGAGGTGAAAGGAGAAGTAATAGACCTGAGGGTAGTAGCAATTCACCTACCCTGGCTAGATATGGTGAAGAGCGAACACCTCCAAAAGTACCAGTGAGAGATCGAGGGTTATTTTTCGGACGTTAAATGATGTTTTGTCGTGTTTTCAAACCTCTGCGCCCTCATCTCCTCAAATGAATATAGCTAAGGAATTGAAAGGTTTAAGAGCACCTGAGTTTAAGGGTGAAGCTGAGAAAGATCTGATCGCTGTGGATCTTTGGTTGAACGATGTCAAGATTATGTTGGATGGGCTCCATTGTTTTGATGTGGAGAAATTAGACGTAATAGTTTCTTTGTTAAGGGGACAAGCTAGAATATAGTATACCAATGTCACCATGAGATTAAGAAGTGATCAAGTGACTTGGTTATTCTTCTTGGAAGAATTCAAGCGTAATTACAATTGTGATCAATATATCAGGCAGATGAAACAAGAATTTTTGAATTTCAAACAAGGGAATTATACAGAGTATGAATACGAATGTGAGTTTAATAAGTTAAGTCGTTTTGTTACTGAGTTTATTCCGACTGAGAAAGATGGGTGTGGAGGGTTTGTGGAGGGTTTACGCCCTAATCTAAGAGAGTTGTTGATAGCCTTGAATTTGTCATCGTTTCAAGAAGTGGTTAATCGAGCTAAAGCTCTAGAGAGAGCTCAGAATGAAAGATTTAAAGAACAAAAAATTTAGAAGTCCAAAAGAATGGGTGCTTCGTCGAGTTCCTTGCTATCAAAGAAAAATAGAGAAGGAGATTCTCTAACTTCTAAGATTTTGGAATAAGATGTTTTTACTAATAGAAGATCAAATATCAGTCAAGTCAAACAATGTTTATATTGTGGAAGAAATCATACAAGGGTATGTAGAGTAATCTCCGGAGCTTGTTTTAGATGCGGGGATGTTGGACATTTTATTTGAGATTGTCCATTTATGACCGAGGAGACGATGCAGAGAGAAAGATCTACTGCGGTATCTCAACGAAATAGAGGTAGAGGTCGTAGAAGAAATTGATCGGACTCATTCACTCAACATGATATACATCCACCTGCCCATGTTTATAATTTAAGGACTGATGAATATTTCGATGACCCAGAGATTTTGACAGGTAAATTTTGATAACGAGGTAAAATAGTTTGGTTTTAATAGATTTGGGAATCATCATAGTATTCAGTAAGTAGTAATTAGAAAGATAATTGGAAGATTTGAGAAGAAGCAAGAAATAATGAATTGTTAAGAATTAATAGTATATGGTTTCCAAGTAAATAAGTTGTATGAATGTTGTTTATGGAATGAGTAAGAAAGATATATATATATATATATATATATATATATATATATATATATATATATATTGAGTATCGAAGGAGAACTGTATATGAGAATAAGGTTAATAATAAGGGTAAGATAAGAATTGTTGAATATTATAAAGGATTGTTTCATCTCAAGGTAAAGTGAAAATTCGAGGACGAATTTTCTTGAAAGGAGGGGAGATTTGTAACATCCTGAAATCCAGGTTAGTGACTAAAATGAGAATTTTTGAAATTTGGAGATTAATTTAGGAAATTGAAAAGTTTAAGGATTTTTATAAGAATATTTCAATATTGGATAAAGGGTAAATATGAAAGGATTATAAGGTTATTATGGTAATTTGGCTTGGAGGATATTTTTATCTCTCTTATTTAGGAAGATAACACGTGGGGATGGGGAGAGTTTTTTGTAAAATTTATTTCTTCTTCTTCATTCTTCACGTTGGCTTCCATTGTTAAGGGTAAGTTTGATTTTAGTTGTTGATTTCTTGAATATTAAGTAGGTTTTGATTATTTGGGTGTTATATAAGCTTAAGTAAAGCTTTTATAAGTTTAAAACACCAAGAAGAGAGAAGTATAAAGGAATTTCTATTAAGAGTTTAGAAATGAACTTTTGTTATAGAAAGGTTTTTGAAGTTCTAAGGATGGATTTGACTTTTCAAAGGGTTAATTAAGAAGTTAGAGGTGAAAGAATTGAACTAAGAACATATGGAAATATTTGATGAAATTCTTTGATTCAAGAATTATGGTGAATTATGAGGGATAATGAAGTGTTATAATGTTATAAGAAGGTTTACATATGTATAGATAAGTTTTATGGTATAAGGAGGGGCTAATAAGTAGAATTTGAGGACAAAGTAAGAATTTTGGGCTCAAAATGTAATTTCTGGGTTGTGTGCATCGATGCATCTTCAATGTGTATCGATGCACTCTCAAATAAATGAACATCGAATGCAATTAGTGCATCGATGCATAAGGAGTGCATTGATGCACCCTTTTAAGATTATAACATCGAAGGTGATTTGTGTACCAATGCATGGATAGTGCATCGATGCACATGTTAAAGAATGCATCGATACACTGTAGAATGTACCGATGCACTTCAATGGAAAATGTAATAAATCTTTCTTTTAATCTAAGAAATTATAGATTATAGTATATTAATAGGATACTTAGAGTATAAATATATGATTGTGTAGACATCGATCGAAAGCAAAGTTTGGATAGGTCGGCAGAGTAAGATACGCAAAGAAAACAAGAGCTTAAGAGTGTTTATTGAGACCAGGAGAGTACATGATAGTAAGTGTACGTTATGTTAAGGAATTAAGACTTGCATTGAGTCTAATTCTGATATTATATGATATAAGTACTAAAGCATAAAAATGTAGTGATATGGTGTTAGATGTAAGGTATATGAGTAAATGCATATGTCTAATTATTGAAAGCATCTTTATGTGTGAACTATGTAAATGCATGTATTTATGATAATAGGTCATATGATCATGAGATATATGATAAAATATATGTGAAAGTAATATGACTCATATGCGTTTCTATTAGAATATTATATGCTATGTTATGTATGTGAAATGAATGTTATGAATACATGTTAGTATAATAAGATAAATTAGATGTTATACTTGAATGAAGGGCTTGTATGAGAACATGTATATGCGAACATGTGTTATGAGATAAGTATCATGACTATGAACTATGTGAAAAGGAATACAAGTAAAAGTGAAAAGCTATGTGATAAGTGAATGTGAATTGCATGGAAATATGCTATGTGAAAGTGAACTATGTGCCTACATGAAAATGTGAAAAAAATATAAAAAGTAATGCCCATGTCATGTGTTATGAGAGCTATAGGTATAGTTGGCATGCCAAGAGTCGAGGGTTCTACGTGGTCCTTCGAAACATATATGTAATTCTGTGGAACGTATATGTGGAACTTCGGTACACTTATTTGGTCCATTGTATTATGTATATGGTTCTTAAGGAGTGGTCTTTCGGGACATAGTGGTCCTACGGGACAAATTCTATGCACCCCTAGTGGGATTTATACGAGCTGTGGTGTCAGCATTGTGCACAACCTCTATGTACTCACGTACCTTAAGTTCTCAATAGTGTGCATGGGCTTTGAAAAGAGAACATAATTTGAAATAACGATACGTGTGTTTCTCGTGAAATTGTATATGTAATATGTTATATGTGATATGTATAAGTGATAAGTTAGGATCATATGATAATAATTGTAACAAGTGCATATGTGTAATGGTGATATGAGATGTTATATGGTTATGTATGATATGTTCATAGTAATTATTCACGTATTTTTGTGTTTTGAAATTATATTATACGTTTATGTTCAATATATGCTCATATGATGGAATTGAATTAATGACAAGGAAATAAGTAAGGATAAACATGTTAGTGATGAGTTCAATAGGTATATAAGTATAATATGTATTACATAAGATGTTCATGCATTTGTTAGTTTACTTTATGTATTTATATCTCTCTCACTAAGTCTATGACTTAGCGTGTAAGTGTCTTACACGTAGGTGTAAATAAGTCAGAAGATCAAGCTTCGGATCCGTAAAGCAGCATATCTCCCCGTAAATTTCAGATCAGGAATATTTTGTAAAGTATGTCTTGTCATATAATTTAGTATGTTGGCATGTAACTAAGTCATTATATATGTACGCTCTGATGGAGTCTGTTAAGGTTTTAACATGTTTATGTAAAAGAATTACTTTATAAAATAGAAGTTTTAAATTTTCTATGGTTTTTATAAAAGTATATGCTTTGACTGGTCAATGTGACACCTCGAACTCGTATCCGGGTCGGGTACGAGTTGGGGTGTTACAAGAGAATTCTGATTATCTCTCTCTCTCTTATCTTGTTGTAAAAACAAGCAAATGAGGTGGGTGGCCGTTTTTGGCCTTAGATTTTATATATATACTAAGACCGAAACGACGTCGTTTCCACAGATGGCTTTTCCATGTTTTTCCAGTGCTGGGTAAATAGCCGTTTAAGACCTCCTAGCTTTGCAATCTAGCATTCATTCTTTAATGTTTAGGGGTTAATAGTTTATTTAGTTCCTGGCTTTTTGTAAATCTCACATGTGTTTTTATTTTCCGTAGGGATATTTACAGTTTAGATCCCCCTGTATTTGTAATCTCATTTCTAATTCAGTTAATGAATTCTTTGCTTTATTCTATTTTGAGCTTATGTTTCTATATTTATTTTTAGTTATGTTACTATGTGTTATATTATCTTTGTTAATGTTTGACTTTGGTTTCAATGTTTGTTATGCTTTCATTTTAGTTACTGATCTAGTGTTTTGTGTATTTTTGTGGATGTTTGAATTTGGCCACAATATTTGTAAATATATTATTTTAGTCGCTGTGTAACACCCCTAACCCATACCCGACCCGAAAATGAATCTGAGGTGTCACTTTAACTTTTCAAAACACATGTAATTAACAATTATGAACAATTTAAAAATTTTGATCAAAATACAAAATATAAACCTTAATTTAAATAAGAAAATCATTTCGCATTCATATTTACATAAAACTTTGTTATTATATAGAAATACAAAATATGTGAGTTTACAAAATCGATCAGAGCATTTCCAAATTAAACGTTTAATATATGCAAACAGTTACAATATTACAAAGTACCAACATTTAATTTGTTCTGATATAATCTTCAAAGGTGTATGCTATCCACGCTAAGCTTCACTCTTCTGCTTTCTTCAAACCTACACGTGAGGAAATCACACGCTAAGTCGATGACTTAGTGAGGCAAATACTAGAAGTGCTAACTTATTAAACGAAAATTTTATTGGTTTTTATCAAGGCATTTCATAAAGCATTTCAACTTATTTTTTCCATCTCTAAACAATATATTTAGGTGTTATTGTCTTTGTATAGCTCTGTTTTGAATGCCCAATGTATACTATTGAGAACTCTAGGTATTTCAGTATATTGAGGTTATGCACTAATGTTGTCACCACAGCTCGTAATTTACCCGAAAGACCACATAAAACCCTCGACTCTTGGTATGACAACTATACCTCTAATCCTCATACATATACTTTGGGCGATTAATCACATAATTATGTTCAATCATTATTTGAAGTGTTTCTTATTCACATAGTATCTCTCTCATGGAGTATTTTCACATTCACTTGTTCAAAGTTCACATTTCCATCATCATATAATCATAAAACATAACTTGTATAATAATTGAATAAAACATTGCAATATAACAATAAAGATATTATAAAGTTTTCGATCGAAAACACTGAGGTTGGCTTATCGCAAGTCTTCATCAATTATGTTACAAAATCGAGAAGTTGCACTTACCTTTGCCTCACTGAAATTCTAAGCCAAAATCCTTAACCCCTTCAAATTGGTACTTAATATGTCGAGCTGACCAAAAGTCGATTACGTTCAATCACTATACGAAACAGTCGAAAATCAATATCGTTCTTCGAATCATTTATATCTAATCAGAGTAACTTGTGATGCAAGAAACTCTCAATTTCCCTTTCATGCATAGAAGTATCGGTACTACCCATACAGTATCGGTACTACCCATATAGTATCGGTACTTCCCTTCAAGGGTATCGATACCTCATTAAGGTATCTATACCCATTTGACATTCTTTAATCGTATCTTAAAAATGGTATCGATACAATCCCCTGGTATCGATACTACCCTCACAGTATCGATACCCTCTTTAACTAGTATCAATACTACCCTCATAATATCGATACCCTCTTCAACTGGTATCGTTACTACCCTTAAGAAATACACAAATTATCCCTTAAAGTATCGATACTGTTCTAACGGTACCTATACTCGATGCCCATAATAGCCTTTTTTACTTTGACAATCACCCAAAATCTATCTAAATATCTTATTTTTATCCCACATTAAGCCTTTAAATTCACCCTTATACATCTACACTAACTTGGCTTTTTTATATTACTCTTAATTATCCAAAATCCGTTTGAACACTTAAATCTCAAAATCATACCAAAATTTCAAACATGTTCTTAACCAATTCTAACACTCATAACTCTTAAGTTAAATCATTGACAAGTCAAATATCTCATTAAAACTTCAAAAGCTACTATATGTCAAAATTTCATTTCTAAACCTATTTTACAATTTTATCTCTAATTTACTTTTCTTGTTGTTTTAGTCTTATATAAGCTTTCCATAAGTTTTTATAACACACAAGATTCCAATACCAACCCAAAATTTAAGGAAAACAACAAATTTCAAAATCTTACCTTTAGAGAGTGGAATCGTTTTATTCCGCAACTGCTTGTTCTCAAATGCTAGAATTTGCACCGATTCTTCTTCATATGATAAATTAGATTGAACTTCTATTTCATATGGAGTTATGATGTGTGATGGATCTGATCGATACCACCGAAGCATAGACACATGGAATACATTGTGGATCTTTTCCATCTCTGGTGGCAACGCTAACTGATATGATACTAGTCCAACTCTTTTTAGAATTTCATAAGATCCAATGAACCTAGGATTCAGTTTTCCTTTACGCCGAAAGCGAAGCACTTTCTTCCAAGGTGATACTTTCAAAAACACCTTATCACCTTATTAAAATTCAATTTCTTTTCTTTTCAAATCGGCATATGACTTTTGTCTATCTGAGGCCACTTTTAAATTTTGTTGAATCACTTGAACCTTTTCTTCTACTTCTTTAATCAAGTCTGGACCATGCACTTCTCGATCCCTTAATTCATACCAATTGAGTGGCGTTCTACACTTCATTCCATCTAAAGCTTCATACGGTGCCACTAGATTGATAACTATTATTATAGGCAAATTCCACAATTGGAAAATAATTTTCCATAATCCAACAAAAGCGATCACATACGCTCTCAACATATCTTCAGAATCTGAATTGTTCGCTTTGATTGACCATCAGTTTGAGGATGAAAAGCAGTGCTAAAATTCAATCGGGTACCCAAAGGTCTTTGTAGAGACTTCCAAAATCTCGAAGTGAACCTAGGATCTCTATCAGAAACTATTAACATTAGAACTCCATGAAGTCATACTATATCCTTGATATATAATTCGCATATATCTCCATAGAGAAATCCGTTCGCACATGGATAAAATGCGTAGTTTTTGTAAGGCGATCCACATGACCCAAATCGAATCCTTTTTCTCCTGCAACAAGGGTAAACCTGTTACGAAATCCATCGTAACGTTTTCCCATTTTCACTGAGGAATTGAGATGGGTGTAATAATCCTGAAGGCACTTGATGTTCAGCTTTCAATTGTTGACAATTTAAGCACTTTGCTATAAATTCTTCCACGGTGGGCAATTCATAATTGTCGGAGGTCTTCCACGGAAGTTGCTCTCAACCTAGCGTTGGGGGCAGCCTACTACCCTATCTCCCCTTACCCCATTACATATGGGAATATGGTCAGCTAATTCAGCTACAAATTCTGTAATATCTCTCTTCATATATGGCCATAAAAAACGCTCTTTTAAATCTTGATACATCTTGTTTCATCCTGGGTGCATATTTAAGGGATTATAATGTGCTTCATATAAAATATCTCGTTTCAGCTTGCAATCATTAGGAACACACACTTGATTTTTAAAGTATAAACACCCATTCGAATTAACCTTGAAGTTCTTGAGTCCACCCTTCTCCTTTTGATCGAACCAAGATAAACACTTATCATCTTTCTTTTACAACTCCTTAATCCGCTCTAACAATAATGACTTCAACATCAATTCAGCCATCAATCCACCATTTTCTTTTAACATGTTTCGAGCATCAAACTACGCAAAGCGTTAAACGTTTTCCGACTAAGAGCATCTGTTACAACGTTGGTTTTCCCGGGATAGTAATCGATGATTGAATCATAGTCTTTAAACAATTCTATCCACATTCTTTGCCTCAAATTTAACTCATTTTGTGTCAACAAATACTTTAAACTCTTATGATCGGTGAAGATGTAGCAACGTTCACCATATAAATAATGTCGCCAAAGTTTCAATGCAAAAACTACAGCTGCTAACTCAAGGTCAAGCGTCGGATAATTCTTTTCATGAGGCTTAAACTGTCTTAAAGCATAAACAACTACCTTCCCATCTTGCATTAAAACACAACCCAACCCATTATTGGAAGCATTACCAAAAATAATGAAATCTTTGTTTAATTCTGGTTACACCAACACCAGAGCTTCTGTCAAAACTTTCTTCAATGCTTCAAAGCTCTTCTGACAATCACGAGTCCATTCAAAATGCACATCATTTCTCAAAATTTGGTTAGAGGTAGAGATATAATCAAAAATTTTTTGACAAATCTTCGATGATAACCTGTGAGACCTAAGAAACTTCTAACTTCTGACACATTCTTTAGAATCTCCCATTCTAACATAGCTTTAAATTTTCGAGGATCTCACGAATTCCCTCAGCAGAAACCACATATCCCAAAAAATGACACTTCAGATAACCAAAACTCATACTTAGAGAACTTTGCATAAATTTTTTTATCTTGCAACGTTTGAAGAACCACACAAAGATGGACATCATGGTCCTCCATTGACTTAGAATACACCAAGATATCATCAATAAAAACGACCATGAACTGATCAAGGTATGGTTGAAAAATTCTATTCATTAAGTCCATAAACACTACATGTGCATTAGTTAACCCGAATGACATTACTATAAATTCATAATGACCATACCGAGTCCTAAACGCCGTTTTTGGAACATCTTTTTCTTGGATCTTCAACTGATGATACCCTGAAAGCAAATCAATTTTTGAAAACATTACAGCTCCCTTAAGTTGATCAAATAAATTGTCTATCCTTGGAAGATGATACTTGTTCTTTATGGTCACCTTGTTAAGCTGACGATAATCGATACAAAGACGCATCGAACCATCTTTCTTCTTTACAAATAACACTGGAGCACCCCAAGGTAACACACTAGGTCTAATGAATCCTTTATAAAAAATCTCATGCAACTAAGCCTTTAATTCTTTCAACTCCTTCGGGGCCATCCTGTAAGGAACCATTGAAATTGGTGCTGATTCTGACATCATTTCAATCTGGAACTCAACCTCCCTATCTGGAGGTAAACCATCCAGAAATACTTATGGAAATACATTAGCAATATACGCTTGGCATCCTTGCATCATTAACTTCTGGACCGACATCAATAATATCACATTAGCTAAAGGATTGATTCTTTTGCTAACCACACTAACTTCCAATCCTTCAAGACTTGTTAACACAACTCGCTTAAGTCGGCAATCCACGTTGGCATGATAATGATAAAACCAATTCATACCAAGGATAACCTCGAATTCGTTAAAGGGTAATTCCATTATATTAACAGGGAATTCAATTCCCTGAAACCATATGGGACACTCTCGAGAGATTTATCTCACCCGAGCACTATGTCCTAACAGATTCATCACAATTACTTCACTACGAATAGGTTCTAACGAAATTCTCAAGTCTTTGACCAGTTTACTACTAACATATGAATAATTTGATCCCGGATCAATCAAAACTAAAACAAATTTACTAGTTATATGAAAAGTACCTGTAATGATTTCAGGATTATCACAATCTTCAGGTTGTATACCCGAGCGGTAGAGCGTACTTCAGGTTGAGCGATATACTCAGATTGATTCATTCCTCTTCCTCGACCTCTACCTCTCATCGGTGCAACCATGGATCTCTCTGTTTGGGCAGGCTCTCCCGTCATTAATGGGAAATCTCAAATAAAATGCCCTGCCTCTCCACAGTTAAAACAAGCTCCGAAAACCCTTCGACAAACTCCATTATGGTTTTTCCCATAATGCTGACATTATTTTGGCTTGTCCACTCTGGATTCCACCGGATAAGTTTGTCTTGCTCTTCCCGGATTTGATCCTCTCCATGATGATACTGCAGATTTTTCTCTAGTCTGAGGTCGAGAACTCGAACCTCTACTCTTCTTTGATTGGGAAACATTGGACAACGCACCCGATCTCTTATTCCATTGCGTCATTTGCTCTGTAAAATTTTTATTTTGAGCTTGCTCCAAAGCTTTAGCTCGGTTCACTACCTCTTAGAAGGAAGAGTGGTTAAGCGCCAACAATTACTCTTTTAGTCAGGGGCGTAAACCCTCCATAAACCAATCATAGTAGTCATTCTCTGTAGGAACCAACTCGGCAGCAAATCGACTCAACTTGTTGAATTCACACTCTAACTCATACACCTTGCGATTCCCTTGCTTTAAACTCATAAATTCTTGCTTCATCTGTCTGATGAACTGATCCCCTATGTATTTGTTCTTAAACTCTTCCAGAAAGAATAACCACGTTACATGCTCTCTTGCAACTCTCATCGTCACATTAGACCACCAAATTCTGGCTTGTCCTCTTAATAATGAAACTACACAATCCAATTTCTCATTTCAGAACAATGGAGATCTTTAGCATTATCTTCAAGTCATGAAGCCATATATCGACGGAAACCGGACCTTTTTCAGCTTCTCCTAGACTTCTCAGCTCCTTAGGGACATTCATCTTAGGGGCTGAGGGGGCAACGATTGGAAACGCGTCAGAATCGCGTCCAACGTCTGGAAGAAGGTCCCCTGATTTTGTACAAACACTCCCTGTTGTGCATGCTCCTCACCCTACCTGCTCGAGGCAGGTGAGTTACTACTCTCTTCCATCCTATCTCCCATATCACTTCGGGAACCTTCAAAGTTCGACATCTATTAAGATCAATTTACTAAAGGTATTAGCAAGGATAACATACTGATCACCTTATCATATTAGAAAAACTTTATTAAAAGTTGACATGTACACTTTTTTAAACAAAAATGACTTTTTTCGAACTTAAAACCAATTAAACCATAGCTCTGATACCATTAAATGTAACAACCCTAACCTGTTTCCGACCCGGATACGAATCTGAGGTGTCACGTTGACTTTTCAAAACACATATAATTAACAATTATGAACAATTTAAAATTTTCGATCAAAATACAAAATATAAACCTTAATTTAAATAAGAAAATCATTTCGCTTTCATATTTACATAAACCTTTGATATTATACAGAAATACAAAATATGTGAGTTTACAAAATCGATCAGAGCATTTCCAAATTAAACGCTTAATACATGCCCACAGTTACAATATTACAAAACACCTACATTTAATTTGTTCTGATCTGATCTTCAAAGGTGTACGCTATCCACACTAAGCTTCACTCTTATGCTTTCTTCAAACCTACGCATGAGGAAATCACATGCTAAGTCGATGACTTAGTGAGGCAAATACTAGAAGTGCTAACTTATTAAACGAAACTTTTATTGGTTTTTATCAAAGCATTTCATAAAGCATTTCAACTTATTTTTTTCCATCTCTAAACAATATACTTAGGTGTTATTCTCTTTGTATAGCTTTGTTTCAAATGGCCAATGTATACTACTGAGAACTCTAGGTATTTCAGTACAATGAGGTTGTGCACTAATGTTGTCACCACAGCTCGTAATTTGTACCGAAGTGCCACATAATTGTCCGACGGACACATAGGTTTGCACCGATGTGCCACATAGGTTGCACCAAAGTGCCACATATTTGTCCCGAAGGACCACATAATTTACCCGAAAGACCACATAAAACCTCGACTCTTGGCATGCCAACTATACCTCTAATCCTCATACATATACTTTAGGCGATTAATCACATAATTATGTTCAATCATTATTCGAAGTGTTTCTTATTCACATAATATCTCTCTCATAGAGTATTTTCACATTCACTTGTTCAAAGTTCACATTTCCATCATCATATAATCATAAAACATAGCTTGTATAATAATTGAATAAAACATTGCAATATAACAATAAAGAAATTATAAAGTTTTCGATCGAAAACACTGAGGTTGGCTTATCGCAAGCCTTCATCAATTATGTTACAAAACCGAGAAGTTGCACTGACCTTTGCCTCACTGAAATTCTAAGCCAAAATCCTTAACCCCTTCGAATTGGTACTTAATATGTCGAGCTGACCGAAAGTCGATTACGTTCAATCACTATACGAAACAATCGAAAATCAATATCGTTCTTCAAATCATTTATATCTAATCAGAATAACTTGTGATGCAAGAAACTCTCAATTTCCCTTTCATGCATAGAAGTATCGGTACTACCCATACAGTATCGGTACTTTCCTTTAAGGGTATCCATACCTCCTTAAGGCACCGATACTGATTTGGCATTCTGTAATCGTATCTAAAAATGGTATCGATACCATCCTCATGGTATCGATACTACCCTCACAGTATCATACCCTCTTCAACTGGTATCGATACTACCTTTAAGAAATACACAAATTATCCCTTGAAGTATCGGTATTGTTCTAACGGTACCGATACTCGATGCCCAGAATAACCATTTTTACTTCGAAAATCACTCAAAATTTACCTAAATCACTTATTTTTATCCCACATTAAAACTTAAAATTCACCCTTATACATCTATACTAACTTGGCTTCCTATATTACTCCTAATTATCCAAAATCCCGTTTGAACACTTAAATCTCAAAATCATACCAAAATTTCAAACATGTTCTTAACCAATTCTAACACTCCTAACTCTTAAGTTAAATCATTGACAAGTCAAATATCTTATTAAACTTCAAAAGCTACTTCATATCAAAATTTCATTTCTAAACTCATTTTACAATTTCATCTTTAATTTACTTTTCTTGTTGTTTTAGTCTTTCATAAATTTTCCTTAAGCTTATATAACACCCAAGCTTCCAATACCAACCCAAAATTTAAGGAAAACAACAAATTTCAAAATCTTGCCTTTAGGGAGTAGAGTTCACGGCAGAGGAAGAAGACAAGCAAAGGTCTAGATTTTTTTCCCCACATACACGTGTTTGTCCCTTAAAAGAAACATGAGATAAAATCTTTTATGGAAGAAAGACCATATTGCCCCTCCACAATCCAAAATTTGATATCATATCCTAAACAATAATTTCCACAATAAGTCCTTGAATTTTTAAATTATTCTAATTAAACCACAAAGTTTTGAGTTCTTACATGTTGGTCACTGACCTGCTGATTGGGATGTTACACACTGTGTTACATAGGTTTAATTATTGTTTAGTCCTCCATATTTTTGGTTATTTTATTTTAGTCCTTAATATTGTTTAGGGGTTATTTTCATTTTTAATACATGTATTATTTTTTTTTATTTTGGGAATCTAGTTTATTTTATTTGTGTTTTAGTCCCTTAAATTTTTGTTTATGCTATTTTAATCCCTTAAGTTTTGGGTTTTGTTATTTTAGTCCTTTCAATTTTTGTTTTTTCTATTTAGTCCTTTATTTTACTAAGCATGTCTATTTTTTATTTATATTTTATCCTGTCATGTTTGTAAATGTATTTTAGTACAAATGTATATCTTTGTTTTTATTGATCATTATAATTTTATGCATGTTTGTATATAAATTATGTAGTTGTTGAAAGCATTCTTTGCATGAAATTTTATTTTCACTGTGTTTTTTTATAACTCATCATTGTTTAATAAACGAAAATGAAAAAAGTTTCAATGTGAGGGAAATCAACGAGGTCATCTCCCAACCATAAAATATGTGCTTTTACGAGGATTTTTCGCATAAATGTTGTTTTATATTCGATAATTTTATTTGTTTCACGTTTATTTATTTCGAGTATTTTTCATCGCTTTTAATTTTTGTTTTGTTTTATTTTATTGTACTTTATTTTATCTTGGCAAAATTTGCGAAATAACGTTTTTGCGAGGGGAATCTATGGGAAAGTCTCCTAACTACAAAGGAATTGCGTTCACGAAGATTGTTCACAATTTTTAAATAAAGTCAAATGAATAAAGGATCGTAATTTAAATATATTTTCGAGTTTGTAATTCCCGATATTTAAAAAATATATAATCATTTAGGTATCAAAATTTGGGCGTTGTGAGAGTGCTAACCCTTTCCCACACGTAATCGACCCTGAACTCTTTAAAAAAATCTTTGGTAAAAAGTATACCATTTTTTTTCGTTCCAGGTTTCCAACCTACCTAACTTAAAGGTTGGTGGCGACTCTAAAATCAAACCGTTTTCCAAATCATATTTCATCTCTTTCCCGGAAAATAAATTTTTTAAGACTAAGGGATCCCGCGGGAAAAGTTATGTCACTAGCGTTATTTCAAATACGAATTAGTGGGAAAATTGCTTAAAGTTTTTGGATTTTGTTCTGTATATATGCTTAGATCTTCAGTTTGAGTGAATTCCTTATGAAAGAAAGTTATGTAAAATGTATGACTCTTTCTAAAATTGCATGGTTAAAATACTGTCCTTTTATCTGTTGATTTATGCTTAATGTTTCCCAACTAGCAACTCCTCGAGAATCCGATTTTATCCAACGACCTCCTGCATGGCTTAAACTTGCTACTCAGAGTCTGGAGAATTAGATTAAGTTTTATGGTTCTTGCAACCTTGTTTGCATACAATTTCTTTCATTGCTCTATTTTGTAGATAACTGATTTGTTAGTGGCAGTGAGTGTCATCATTTCTATATAAACTGGTGTTATTTGTATGGATATTTCTATGCAGCCCTTATAGTTTGCTTCGAATATTGTTGCAGGTGCTAATGGAAGTTCCAAGCAAAGCAGGAGTGAGAAGAAGAGTCGAAAGGCCATGTTAAAGCCAGGCACGAAGCCATTTACTGGTGTAAGCAGGGTCACCATAAAGAGAACCAAAAATGTATGATTTCCATGATTTTCTTTTGAGTTCAAATACTGGAGCTACTTGATGATTGGTAATATAACCTAGTTTCTCTTGGGTTCAGGTGCTGTTTTCATCTCGAAACCCGATGTCTTCAAGAGTCCAAATTCCGAGACCTATGTCATTTTTGGTGAGGCTAAGATAGAGGATTTGAGCTCTCAGCTACAGACACAAGCTGCCCAGCAAGTCAGGGTGCCAGACACGGGCTCTTTGACGGCAAAACCACACAGTTCTTCTACGGCTGCTGGAGCACCGGCTGATGAGGAAGAAGAGGTTGATGAGACTGGTGTAGATCCTAGGGACATTGATTTAGTCATGACACAGGCTGGGGTTTCAAGGGCCAAAGCTGTCAAGGCTCTCAAGAGTAACAATGGTGACATTGTGATTGCTATTATGGAGCTTACCACTTAGGTTGTCTCTGTCATCTTAGTGTTTGGAACTAGTAGTCGCAGTGGCTTAGATTACCCTTTCATGGCTTCACTTGAAATTTAGTTAAATCTTCTCGGAATTCATGTTCAATGTATCTGCAACTGATTGTTTCCTTGCTCATTTCTATAATCAATTTTGCAACTTGATTAAACTGTTTCTTTTGCCGTAGAGAATTTGGAGAAAACGAATTCATGCATGATTTGATATTTGAGAACATTAGAGATGCGAATACTTGATGGAATCACGATATAACCAGACTAAACAGATAAACGAAAATTCCAAAATTATCATTCTCATTCAAACAAGGATATTCATCATCATTGTCATCAGCTTGTTCATCGCTGTTGCTGATCATGTCATAAATCCAAGGGTTCTTAGAAACCAACAGTTGCAGGCACCGGTTCTCCAACTCGACTTCCAGTTTCACATTCCGAATCCTTGGATGTCAAATGGGTGATAGCCTTACGTTTGGAAAGGATTGCACCAAACCCAAGCTGAAGATGCTGGAGCAATGGGATTGTTCAGCTATGACTATTGCCTCCATTCAACTGTGTTCATATGAAAGGAGAACGTCTATGGAAATTTTATGGGAAATTTGGGAAGGTTGTCTATGTTTTTGTTCCGAATAAGAAATCAAAGAATGGTTCCCGGTTTGCTTTTGTTCAATATGCAATTAACTGTAAAGCATGGATAGTGATAGGAAAGCTAGCAGAATGATGTTATAAAATCATACTTCGGACAAATCTATACATTTGTGAGGTAGCAAACAAGCAGAACAAGAAAAGAAAGGGTTCATATAAAATAACTTCTTTTACTAGCAGTCACGTTCCAAGCAACTCCTAACAAGACACTTGCCAATCACATTCAATTCTTAAGCACTACAGAATTTCACTCTTTGGGATCAAACAGGAGAGAAAAAGGGTCAGGGAACATCACCAATAATCTCTACAAGAACAAACTCCATCTCTATAATGGTGGAACCTTGTCCTATCCCTTACAACAATCACCCTACCGTACACCTTCGAAGCTAACTTCATAAAGGTATGGCAGTCCTCGCAAACTCGAAGATTCTTGACTATCCGAATGCATGAATCTTTTTCCCCATTTATGAGCCCATAACAAAGTGCTAACTTCTCACTATGCCATAGAACCACCTCCTTTTTTTCTTCCTCTTCTAAGTCAACCAATACACTACCGATATTTGGAGCATAGCCACCCAACTTTAATCGATTAACCACCTCGTCCAACTTTTTATATATCTCGTCTGCTTGTTTGTGATTCCTATCAGCCACTAAAAACTCGTGCACCTCATTGTTCAATTCAATCCTACTACATCCCCTTTCCTTAGATATACCTCTTTCTTTCATTAACTGCCTCAAATCCCCAACATCTTGCCACTTTCTTTCTTTGGCATAAATATTTGATAGTAGCACAAGAGCTCCGTGGTGATCTGGCTCAATTTCAATTAGCCTTTTGGCAGCAAATTCTCCTAATTCGGTCTCACCATGAATTTGACAAGCAGCCATGAGGGATCCCCAAATGACAACATTGGGTGCAAAAGGCATTGTCTCTACAATCTCAACAGCTTCTCTCAAGAGATTAGCACGGCCAAAGAGGTCAACCATACAACCGTAATGTTCATGAGTAGGAGTGATCATGTGTTCATTAATCATGTCTGTGAAGATTTTTTGGCCCTCCTCAACCAGCCCTGCATGGCTACAAGCATAAAGCACACCCACAAAGGTAACTCTATTTGGCTCAACACCGGCCTCTTTCATTTTCTGAAAGAAACCTAAAGCGTTATTTGCATCCCCATGCATAGCAAATGCATTGATCATACTGGTCCAAGATATCACATTTCTGCTTCTCATTTTCTCAAAAACATCTCTTGCTCTTTCCAAACTCCCACATCTGCCATACATATCAATGAGAGCATTATTAATAGGCAAAGCTCCTCCAAAACCATTCTTATCAACATATACATGTATCCATTTAGCTTTATCTAGTACATCCAGATGTGCACAAGCCGATATAACACCAGCATGGTCACCTGATCAGGTCTTATTCCTAGAGTTTGCAGTTCATTAAACAATCTAAGAGCCTCTTGAGGATGATCACTCTCAGCATAACAAGATATCATTGCACTCCAACACACCAAGTCCTTCTCTACCATTTGATCAAAAATCAATCGAGCATCCAGGACTCGTCCATGTCTTGAATACCCAGATATCATAGCCGTTGAAACAATCATGTTCTTGGGCATCATCTGGTCATACAATTGCTGAGCCATATCCATGCAACCACAACTTGTATACATCGTCACAAGAGCACACCTTAAATGAGCATCAACCACAAGATCATTTTGAATAATGTAGTCATGTATTGCTTTCCCATAATCCAGATTCCCGGAATGACCACAAGCAGAAAGAATACTAGAAAGAACAAACTTATCGGCCTCAACATTATCCCTCTTCATCTCCTCAAAAAGTTCCAATGCATCATCAAAAAGTTCACTCTGACAGTAGCTGTTAACAAAAGAAGTCGTTAAACACAACAAAAAGAAAAGGTAAAAGAAAACACATTACCATATCTCACCAGATCATATCATATTCAATTAAAATCGAATAAAATAGCAAATATAAGTTTACTTAAGAAGTAAAATCATAACATTCACAGTTAATAAAAAAATATTCATCTTTAAGTACTCAAAATCACTATTTACTTTACATGTAAGAACCTTGGGCCAATAGTCTTCATCAAAATTACAAAGTAACAAAATGAATTATTGTTTGATGTTGTTCAGAAGCAAGTTTTACTTAAAGTAAATGGAACATAAAAAAGGGGGCATACCCTTCTATCATAATACTCCATGCAACAACATCTCGGTAAGACATTCTATCAAACACCAACCGGGCCTCCAGGAGTCTCCTACAGCTTACATACATTCCCATAAGACCCGTCTGCACAAAAGGGTCTGAATCTAAACCTGACTTAAGGCCAAAGCCATGAATCTCTTTCCCTTCAGCCAACCCTCCAACCTTGGCGGTAGCCTTTAAAAGCGGAGGAAAAGCGAACCTGTCAATCGGTATCCCTTCATTCCTGAGTCTTTGGTATACCAAGAGAGCAAATTGGGGTTTGGAGCTGCGAGAGAGGTGGCGCAGAAAGGGGGTGGAAAGGGAAGGGAGAGGGTTGGGGAGGTGGGAAAAGATGGAGAGAGAGTAGGGAAGGGAAGGGGAAGAGAGGAGGAGTTTGAGGACGAGGGAATGGGAGGGAGGACGGGTGAACGGAGGACTTGGGCGTGGACTTGTTTGAAATGGGTGAGGGAGAGGGGAGAAGAAAGGGTTTTGAGAAGAATTCTGGGGGTTGGGATGGCTGTAGGCAGAGATATGGTGGGTTGGGAAACAGCTGACATGGAGCGGGACTGGCTTTGTTGGGGCTTGGGGATTAGATTTGAAGATGAAACGAATGCCAAGAAACAAGTTATGTGACTTCAGAGTAGTAATTTTCAAATTCCAGAGAAGCTGGATTAACATAAATTCTTGTCCTTCAGAAATGTCGGGAATTGGATGTCTGAGTCTAACCGCCGTGCAAATCCATGAGAACACTGTTTAGAAGAGTAAATTATAGGAGTAAACTTTATCATTTAATTTTATTCTATTATTTTAATCATTATTTTTAATTTAATTATTTAACTCTCAACATACACGAAAATTTCGATGATAAAAACAGTTGTTGACTCTCTTTAATTTACTTGTTTTTCTTTCTTATGTCAAAATTTTCATATTCTAATCATCGCTGGATGTAATAAGCCACAATGCTACAACGATTCCCAAATTTTTCTAACAAATTTCATAAATATATCATTAAACGATTTGGTTTCTTATTCTTTTAGCTTCATCGTCTGTTACTAGATAAATTTTAAATGGAGAGTTATAACTCTCTACCCCAAGAAATATCTCTCCACTATTAAAATCTTAAAATGTGTTAAAATTCAAACATGTGGATGTTGGCATGTCTAGAAACTTAATGAAGGATAATGGACATCAAAACAACGTGTGGAATTGAAGATTAAATGGTGTGGCAACTCATAAAGAAACTTAAGTGGCCATGTATTAAACCCATGGTTTTCAGAACCGGACCGATTAACGAACCGATCATGCTATCGATTCACTGATTCAACCGGTCGAACCGGTCTGATCGGTCGGAAGAACCAGACGACGTCATAATTATTTAAAAAATTAAATAAAAATACCAAAAATATTTAATAAAAAATAATTTTTTATATCACAAGTCATATTCAAAGCAAGTCATAACATATATAAGTTAAAAACCATAAAATTAAGTGAAACAAAATGATTCAAATTAACTACAACATAATAATTAAGGTAAAACATATTAAATAATAAATATAATTATATAACTATAATTAAAAAATAAATTTGGGGCTAAAAAAATCATAACAAAATGATATTGTTTGGTTTAATTTTTTTTAAAATAATCCCACATGGCTAAGAAACATAGAAGAGCATCCCAAAAGTCTAAAGAGAAAATATGAGAACAAAACAATCCCACATGGCTAACAAACATAGAAGAGCATTCCAACTAACTTCTATAAATAATAGAGATAATTTGACATTCAAAATCATAGAGCTTTTTGGTGAGCATTGAGTGAACTATTCTTTCACTTCAATCAAGCTCGAATTTTAGGCTTCAATCGAGCTTCTAAATTTTTTTGAGTTCAAGCCTTTTCGAGTTCAAGTTTCAATATTATATTTCGAGTTCGAGTTGAACTTGATAATTTTTAGTTCGTGAGTTTGAGTCGAGTTGAGCTTACTATTAAAGTTTTCAAGTTTGAGTTGAGCTTAGCAATACTCGAGTTTGACTTGGCTCGTTTAACAAACGATGTCGTTTGGTTTAATTTAAAAAAAAACAAAATTGGCGATTTTTTCGGTTTTCAGCCGGTTCGGTTTGAACGGTTCAGTGATTTCGGCCGGTTCACTGGAAGCGGTTCAACCGGTGTAGATTGAATCGGACTTGGCAGCGGTTCCCGGTTGAACCGGCCGGTCCGGTCCGATTTTCAAAACACTGATTAAACCACAAAAATAGCATAACAATAAAGGATTAAGTGAAGCACTTTTTCAAGTTGAAAAGTCAAAGTTAAGGTGGGAATTTCTGCGGTGCGACGGCTAAAAAACGGCGTGATCGATTAAACAATGACCGGTTAAAATTTAGACCGGTTATGTTATATCATTTAACCGAAAATATTATCAAGTACAATAACATATTAGGTAGTGCTTATATAATGTAATATGTAGCACTTATATAATAAAATAGCATTTAACCGGAAATATTATCAAGTACAATAACATATTAGGTAGCGCTTATATAATGTAATAGGTAGCTCTTATATTGACTATTTTCTAAGTAAATCGGTATATTTATACCAATAACATTGCAAATTTACCTATTACATTATAATTATCAGTTTCGATTTTTTTTGGATCGATACAATTTTAAATGTATCGACACTTTATGTATGCACCTCGTTGGGCATTCATTCTAGAAAAAAGTATCGACACAAACTTAAAAAGTGTCGATACATTATTTAGACCTATTTTCTCATAAAACCGGTATATTTCTATCGGGTACATTGTAAATTTACCTATCACATTGTAATTATCGGTTTCAATGTTTGTGGATCGATACTTTTAATAAATGTATTGACACTTTATGCGTGCACCCCGTTTGGCATTCATTATGGACAAAAAGTATCGACACAAATTTAAATGGTGTTAATACTTTATGCTGACCTATTTTCTTATAAAACCGATATATTTACCAGATACATTCTAAATTTACCTATTACATTATAATTATCGGTTTCGATGTTATTGGGATCGATACTTTTAATAAATGTATCGACACTTTATATTCTGGACAATAAGTATCGACACAAATTAAAAAAGTGTCGATACATTATGTTGACTTGTTTTCTAATTAACCGGTATATTTATACCGGTTACATTGTTAATTTACTTATTACATTATAATTATTGGTTTCGATATTTTTGGGGTCGATACTTTTAGAAAATGTATGGACACCTATTTAGCTAGTTATTGTACATACCTAAATATGTCATGTGAATTTAATGTTGTACCCACCCTTCAACTACCACTACCAATACCACATCTTATTGAAAGCACGACTGAAACATGTTCAATGAACCTTTACTTACATCTCCATCAACTCCGGGACCACTGAACTTGCACAACAAAATTTTTGCCATGGATCATACTGATGCAAACATTGTTAAGCCAACCGAGGAATGCCATGAAGTACATATGTTGATGAATTTGACAGATTGGTTGGTCAGTTCTTCTCTTCACGTGATCAAGCTTGGTACTTTTACAAGGGATTCGTACGGTAACATGGTTTAGTGCACATAAGGGAACAACACGACTTGACGTGGAAGGGAATGTGAAGACAAAAGAATTTTGTTGTTCCAAAGAAGGGTTTTGAGTATCAAAAGTCAATATTGTTTATCGTCAACGTGCTCATACGCCAATCACAAGAACAGATGCAAGGCTAGAGTCGTAGTTACAGCAGCAAATACAAACGATCACTGGGTTATAAGTAAGTCTTATCAGAAACATAATCATGCATTGTGCACACCTGCTATGACACCATTTATGCGTTATAATAGAGCTGTAAGTAAGGCTACTATCGATGAGGAAACAACATTGAAAGAGGTCGGTGTTGTCACGTCACAAGTAATGAACTATTTAACGCAGCAGGCAGGGGGCTATCATAATGTTAGATTTACACATAAAGACCTCTACAATGCACTTCAAGAGGTAAAGCAAAGGAAATCGTCAATGGGGATGTGAATGCGCTTATTGCTTACTTTGATTATAAGAAACATGATGATCCCAAGTTTTTTATTACATACTCGCTAGACGAATAAGGGGCATTGCATAATCTTATTTGGTCGGATTTTACATCGAGATCAGATTACACATGCTTTGGTGATGTAATTGCGTTCGGCACAACGTACAAAGATAATTTGTATGGTCGATCAATTATGCCTATTGTCGGTTTCAATCATCACCATAACACAATTGTGTTTGCCACTGCCATAATCGCTGACGAGAAGTCCCAATCTTTCGAGTGGGTTCTACAGAATTTTTAGAAGCCATGATGAATAAATCGCCTATTTCAGTTATCACCAATGGATATAGGCAATGCAGAGGGCTATCAAATCTATTATCCCTTATGCTAAGCACATATTATGTTCTTGGCATCTTTCTCGCAATGCACAAGCTAACATTGTGACCAAAATATACAGCAGCATTCTCAAAATGCATGGCTTCTTGGTGGACAACCGAGGAATTTGATATTTAATGGCGTTCGATTGTTTTATAATTCAACGTCGAAAAACATCATGGGTGATTGAGAAGGGAAATACTCGGCACTTATGGGCGCAAGCATATCTAACCGGTCATTTCTTTGCCAATATTCGCTCAACACAAAGGTGTGAGTCTATGAATGCTTCACTAGTGATTGTACTCAAACACAAGAAGAAATATTTAGATGTTGTTCATGCAATTGAATATAGAATTAGTAGAATGCGTATGAACGAGGTGAAAGCAGATTACTTAAGTTCCTAGACGAAGCTCTTCCAGATCACAAAACTGATCGACCTTGAAAGCCATGCTGCTGAGATTTTTACTCGCGAATCTTTTCGTGCGTTCCAAGATGAACTTCAACGGAGACATTATACCGGATTGAGGAAGAGATTCAATCCTTATCATATGAATGTCAACATTATATTTTGACAAAGTAAAAAGAAAAAAATAGGACATTTGAAATTAGTTTTGATTCTCGTACGGAAACCTAATTTACTCTTGCAAAAAAATCAAGACTGTTGAACTTCTGTGCCGCCATCAACTTCACATTTTTAAGCACTTGGATTACACATATTTTCCCGGGACTTTCATTCAAAGTAGGTGGACTAAGGATGCAAAGGCTTCTGCACCCATTTATGTTGACTTGAATGTGCCTCCAAAAGTGATGCAAATGGCAAGGTTCGCTGCTCTACGTTTAACGTCAAGTAGGTTATACTACATTGCATCAAAGACAGACGCGTCTTTCAAAACCGAAAGAGATGAGATGAAAAGACTAATAGAAAATTTGAAAACTCGTTTGGTTTGAATGATTCAGTCAACCAGAGCAGTTAGTAAACAATGTTTGCGACCCTCAACGAAAACAACGCAAGCGAAAAGAAGTACCGAAGAACAAGGTCGAGAAGAAAATTAGGCGATGTGGGCACTGCAACGGTGAGGGACATAACAAACTAACATGTCTCAAGTCAAGCTCAATTTGAATACAAGCACACACCTACATCAATTGATTTTTTCGAAGAGAGAATGGAATGACCATTTAGTCCCGCACGTGATGACAACGATCTCCATATATCGTAAGTATCAACATGACTCCATTTGTGTATAAGAAACATATACATCAACCTATTGCTAACTTTTCTTATCTCATACATAATTACATTCACATACAAAATTATAAATCTTATGTAAAATTATAAATCTTATACAAAATTAACCATGCATTAACAAAACTTCCTCTCTTAATCTATTTTGATTGTGGCTACGAGACCGTTTAATATTTCATCCGCATCATCACATAAATGCAAACAATCTGTAGACTATAGTCTCCCGCAATCATGGCGGAATCAATTCTGTAATTGGGATTATATTGGTTAATTATGTTGACTGCATAGCCAATAAACCCTGGGGGTCCAAATGGTAAACTATGAATTGGTAAGGCAAGCTTTCTTTGAGGGTTTAGGGTTTAGATCCCTCCAACGTAAAGAGTATGATTGAACATTACGTATAATAGTTGTATTCAATTGTTGAAGAATTGTTCTTAATTATTTATATAAGGATAGTTGTTATGATATACGTTCACGTTTCGGGACCAATTAGTTAGATGCGTGCAGTAGCCTATATCCTAGAGGCAGAGCACAAGAAACCTGGCACTTAAAGATTTACCAAGAGTGGTAGCTTTTGCTATGAATGAAGACCGAATATAGAATCAACTTTGCAATTATGCCTATCATGCTGAAGAGAATCTGCTGAAAAATAGATTTGCACACAACTGTAACCATTTTAAACGCTAAACCCAACTCCTCACATGGAAAATTATACAACAGAGATGTCAAGATTTCGCATAAAATGATTGACATCTTTGTTGCGTAATTTCCTATGTGAGTAGTTAGGGTATAGGGTTTAAAATGCTGCAGTTGTGTGCAAATCCTATTATTCAGCAGGTTCTCTTCAGTATGATAGACATAATTGCAAATTTGATTCTAGGTTCGGTCTTCATGCACAGCAAAAGCTACCGCTTTTGGTAAATCTTTAAGTGACAGATTTCTTGTGCTCTGCCTCGAGGATATAGGCTACTGTACATATCTAACTAATTGGTCCCGAAACGTGAACGTATATCATAACAACTATCCTTATATAAAAAAATTAAGAAAATTTTTCAACAACTGAATACAACTATTATACGTAATGTTCAATCATGCACTCCTTATGTTGGAGGGCTCTAAACCCTAAACCCTCAAAGGATGCTTGCCTTACCAATCCTAGCTTACCATTTGGACCCTGCAAGGGGTTTTATTGGCTATGCTATTAACATGATTATGAGCTTCCTTTATCCTTTCGTATTCAGTCAGACTGTAGATATTTGAATCAATTAAAATTGGATTAAATACTTTAATCCAATTACCATTTCAAGAACAATTACATGAATACATTGATACTTACTGGTCGCTTTTGATTTTCTTCAATATTAATACGCTAGGGCTCCATTTGAAGGTCATCATCTTCGCGAACAAAGATTGAACTTTCAACCTATATTCACAAACATCAAACTTTAAAACTTAACCCCTCTTTTCGAAGAACTTCTAAAAAATTAGGGTTTCGACAACATACCTATCGAACACAAAAAGGAAAAAAAGTGTCCAATCTGGAAATCAATACCATAATATCAATAAATTTACATGAATAACTGATCGTAACTGTTATGAATGTTGGTATTCGTCAAAGTGGAAGAGAAGAGAACTGTCTTTAGGGTTTGTAGATTTGGGGTTTATATAGCGTTACATATAAATAATAAAGGAAAAAAACGTGTTATTTAAAAAGTGTCGACAAAAATTTAAAAGTGTCGATACATTAAGTTGACCTATTCTCTCATAAAATCGGTATATTTATACCAGTTACATTGTAAATTTACCTATTACGTTATAATTATCGGTTTCGATGTTTTTGTGATCGATACAATTTCAAATGTATCGACACTTTTTGCCTGCACCCCGTTTGGCATTCATTCTGGACAAAATATATCAACACAAATCTAAAACGTGTCGATACATTATGTTCACCTATTTTCTCATAAAACCAGTAAATTTATACCGGTTACATTGTAAATTTACCTATTACATTATAATTATCGGTTTTGATGTTTTTGGTATCGATACAATTTCAAATGTATCGACACTTTTTTCCTGAACAACGTTTGTCATTCATTCTGGACAAAATGTATCGACACAAATCTAAAACGTGTTGATACATTATGTTCACCTATTTTCTTATAAAACTGGTAAATTTATACTAGTTGCATTGTAATTTACCTATTATATTATAATTATCAGTTTCGATGTTTTTGGGATCGATGCTTTTTAAAAATGTATCGACACTTTATGCGTGCAACCCTTCTGCATTCATTTTAGACAAAAGTATCGACACAAATTCCACAAGTGTCAATACATTATGTAGACCTATTCTCTCATAAAACCGGTATAGTTATACCGGTTACATTATAAATTTACCTATTACATTATAATTATGGGTTTCGATGTTTCTAGGATCGATACTTTTTATAAATGTATCGACACTTTATGCGTTCACCATTTTGGGCATTCATTCTGGATAAAAAGTATCGACACATTATGTAAACCTATTCTCACATAAAATCGGTATATTTATATTGATTATATTACAAAATTACCTATTACATTATAATTATGGCTTTCGATGTTTTTGGGATCGATACTTTTTAAAAATGTATCGACACTGTATGCGTGCACCACGTTTGGCATTCATTTTGGACAAAAAGTATCGACACAAATTCCACAAGTGTCGATACATTATGTATATCTATTTTCTCAAAAAATCGGTATATTTATATCGGTTACATTGTAAATTTACCTATTACATTATAATTTTCGGTTTGATGTTTTTGGGATCGATACTTTTAAAACATGTATCGACACTTTATGGGAAACTTTAAGTTTGGAAACTTTATGTGTCGATACATGTTTGTAAGTTACCGATATTTCTAAGTATGAAAACTTTGTTGTGGAGATTATAGAAAATGATTTTTAATAATGTGTTTCGATACATTTGCACACAGATGTAAAATACATTAATAACTAGTATTGATATTTCAACAATCCTCAAATATTTGTATACATTAATAAGTTGTTACCTTATAAATGAAATTTGAAATGCTCCCGATGCTTCCATTGAGTAAGTTGTTGTTTGGATGGAACAAAGGCTCGGGCTAATATTTATAGTGGAGCGAAATTTATATTGAAACTCAAACTCAAATTAAAATTTAAATTCAAACTCCAATTACATATGAAATGAATTTGAAATGCAGTGTTAAATTGAACATGAAAATTGCATAATTGATTCATACTTTTCAAGTAACATGCGTTATGAACCATCGAGCGGGTTGTCACACTTGTCACATGGTGGGAATAAAGTACTCACATGGAAGATATAGATAGATTGTTTTGTTATGCACAGCCCATCCCATCCGAATGAAGATATAAACACAATATAATCAAACCAAAAATACATAAGAAATGTATACATAACAATGTTCAAATAATGTACCTACAACGAAATTAATCCGATGAAAATGGGTTATTTCTAACGAAGTCGGAACATTAGGCACCTTCAACAAATTTTCCAAATACTCTCGTATGTTACTGCCTTTTTCTGAGGACATATATAAATAATTTTAATTATCAAACTAATGAGGTGCAATTTTACTAACAATACACTAAATTCGCATAAGCATGAATAAATTTGTGTCATACCTAGAGCATTGTCGCTCGAATGGGAAGTATCGTCAAAGGAATGTGGACATATGTAATTATATTTCTATATAAACACATAATTATTAATCAATCAATGTATGAACACATGTTTAACTGGAAAAACATATTCCATAAATGTAACTTCCGGATTATAAATCATTTTTTCCGGTGAATCATCGACCTACAGTGTATTTAGGTCGTTAAAATGAGGAAACGCGTTCCAAACATCATTGAGATCTTTACAATAGGTAACATTATCGTATGTTTTGCAATTTCCTTGATCCTGTTCACAAACAGTCGAACATAAATATGTAGGATTCATAGACAAATAAAATTAGCAAACTGTAATGACATTCATCTTACCCAAGTGAATAGAAAATGGTCAGACAGCAAAGGTAGTTTCTCAAGTACAGGGTCGATGTTATGCCTGAGATTGTAATCAAGTTTGAATGTTAACATTTAATTGTATATTAATGATTTTGGCTATAGTAATTCAATTGCTCAACAGTTCTAACCTCATCTTGGAAGACCAAATGGCAACAACAAAATTGTCTACACAAAAATGCATAAATTTATATAATCATATTCTGAGGACTACATCTACAACATGAAGAAAATGATATTAAAGTTCTACGCTTATATGTTTAAATAATGGATACAAAAGAACAGAATTAAAACCTTTTGGTTGTCTTGGGAAGTAGGCAAGGACACCATTGACATAAAAAATTACAAGTTTCTTGCAGGCGGCTTTGCAGACACGATATACTTATTTAGATCATCATAATCATCATCATCATCTTCATCATCATCTTCATTGACCTCTTGGTTGTCCACTTTTGTTAAAAGAAAATAAAATACATTTCAGAACGTGTAAATGTTTAGAAACATAAATAATTAATTACCTAACTCGTTTGATGCCGTTGACGTAATTCGTCACGCAACATGGAGACATCATCGCGCAATGATGAAATATCTCTCGCATTCCACTCACTAGGGAATCAATATGCTCCCGAAAATTGACCATGTATTCATCACCGTCTTAATTGTGACATCTTCTCCAACTGGAGCTTCTGAAGCTTCTTCCATCATTGCGTCTCCAATTGGTTGGTCATCTTCATGACCAATGGGGTCCATTTCCTCCCTCTCTTGATCTAATCTGACATCCTTGACACGCTTCCAATCAACTTTTTCAACAAAATCATATCCCGCTTTTTTAATAAATAACATGTCAATCTTGCGGGTTAATCGAACAGGGGGTCATGCGAAAAATAACTTCTTTCTTATTCAAAGATGGGTGATGACACATCCATATGATAGTGAAATTGAAATTGTTGCTCCCTTTGTGACCATATATACAATTGTATTAAATATCAGTTTAGCAATGTTTGAAGTCGTTTGGGATTTATACTTTGCTATCCACCAATAATCGCTGTCTTGAAGCGTTGAATGTTTTCACCCAGTAGGCGGATATACCAAGTGAGCATTTTGTTAAACACTCTCGACTCTACATCTAAGTGAATTAGGCTATTTTTAGCAACCCGTTGTATTGTAGTATCTAATGAATTTTCATCTGAATCCCCTTTATTCTCGAAACCTAGACCCTCTGCAATAGTATCTGGAGATATATATATATATATCCTTCCCCATGACATGAGTATTAATTCCTATTATATTAGTCTTATTAGGGTCGTGCTCTAAGGAAGAATTATTGTAGAAAACTCTAACTAGGTTGGGGTAATATTTTGGTTCTACACCAAGGAATTCAAGCCAACCCCAAGATGTAAATGTGGATTTAAAACTAACTGCATATTTATCATCGAACAAGAAACCCAGGTTAATGACACGTTCGGGACGAATCATCCTTACTTTAAAACTCCTCTGCCATCTTTCTTTCTCCGTATCGGATCTAAAGTTCAGAGTTTCGAAAGACTTGATTTCCTCAGAAGAAGCGATTGTTTGAGAAGAGGTTATGGTTGAGAAGAACTGGGTGGAAGAGCTTTGAGAAAGACCGTGCTTCTGACGCTGACGTTTTGGAGCCATTTTGGGTATGGATGTTGTTACATTGGAACACAAACACATTCAGGAAAAAAAACTCCAATCTGGAAATCAATCAAACCCATAAAATATCGATAAATTTACCTGAATATCTGATCGTCACTGTTATGAGAACGCTGGTATTCGTCGGAGAGGAAGAGTTTTCTTTTGCCTTTAGGTTTAGGGTTTATCATTTAGATTTTGTATCGATTATAATCTATAAATAATGAAGGGGGAAAAACACGCAATTTTTAAAATGGTATTGACACAAATTTAATAATTGTTGATACTTTATGTTGACCTATTTTCTCATAAAACGTTATATTTATATCGGTTACATTGGAAATTTACCTATTACATTATAATTACTGGTTTCGATGTTTTTGGGATCGACACTTTTTAAAAATGTATCGACACTTAATGGGTGCACCCTTTTGGCATTCATTCTGGACAAAAAGTATCGAAACAAATTCCAGATGTGTCGATACATTTTCTAGACCTATTCTCGCATAAAACAGGTATAATATACCTGTTACATTGAAAAATTACCTATTACATTATAATCATGGGTTTTGATGTTTCTGGGATCGATACTTTTTATAAATGTATCGACACTTTATGCGTGCACCATTTTTTGGGCATTTATTCTGGAAAAATATATCGACACATAATTAAAAAGTGTCGATACATTATGTAGACCTATTCTCACATAAAACCGGTATATTTATATCGGTTACATTACAAAATTACCTATTACATTATAATTATGGGTTCGATGTCTATGGATCGACACTTTTTAAAAATGTATTGACACTTTATGCTTTCACCATTTTGGGCATTCATTTGGACAAAAAGTATCGACACCAATTTCAAATTGTCGATACATTATGTAGACCTATTCTCACATAAAACCGATATATTTATACCGATTACATTACAAAATTGCCTATTACAATATAATTATGGGTTTCGATGTCTCTAGGATCGACACTTTAAAAAAATGTATCGACACTTTATTTGTACACCCTTTTGGGCATTCCTTCTGGACAAACAGTATCGACACAAATTCCATAAGTGTCGATACATTATGTAGACCTATTCTCTCATAAAATCGGTATAGTTTTATCGGTTACGTTGAAAAATTACCTATTATATTATAATTATGGGTTTTGATGTTTCTGGGATCGATACTTGTTATAATGTATCGACACTTTATGTGTTCACCATTTTGGGATTCATTCTGGAAAAAAAGTATCGACACCAATTTCAAAAGTGTCGATACATTATATAGACATATTCTCACATAAAACTGATATATTTATACCGATTATATTACAAAATTATCTATTACATTATAATTATGGGTTTCGATGTTTTTGGGATCGATACTTTTTATAAATGTATCGACACATCTGCTTACCTATTTTTGGAAACTTTACGTTTGGGAACTTTACTTTTGGGAACCATACTGGACAAAATGTTAGAAACAAATCTCTGTGTTTATTAATTTTGTCATTAAAAAAATCTATTTTTACCACCTACATTGTAAATTTACCTTTTACTTAAAAGTTATTGATTTTGTAGTTATTGTACATACCCTCAATATGGAATGGCCATTCAGTGCCACACATGATGACAATTATGATGACATTTGGAATAATGCAAACAACGATCTCCATATATCGTAAGTATCAACATGACTCTTACTGTGTATAAGAAACATGTACAATAACCTAGTGCTAACTTTTCTCATCTCATTCATAATTACATAAGACACATACAAAATTATAAATCGTATACAAAATTATAAATCTTATACAAAATTAACCCTACATTTACATCATCACTTCCTTTTGTTATTCTTGTGTCTCATGACAGCTTTTTTTATATCCTCTTTTAGTTGATTTTGATTGTGGCTTACGAGATCGTTTGATATTCGCGATCGATCCCACTGTCCAATAACCTATATTCAAATTGTCAGTACGTTAAGTATTGTAAACCACAACATTCAATCTACAACTTTTAACAATTTAACCGCAAACGAATTTTTAATTCCACTTACAAAATCACCAGTTGCCCTTGTATAACTGATCGATTCCATCCGCATCATCACATACATGCCGCAATCATATATGTTACAAAATTTGAATACTACACATGTCAATTATGAAACCTGCATAAATTAAGCTTTCTGTTTATGATAACATCTCATACCCATTCACTTGCTCATTCATGTTATGCTCCACAAATTTGAAATTTTTCAAGAGGTGGTTTCCAGAGATACACATTCTTCTACACAATTGTGTTTCTTATTATAACTATATAATATTTTCATCTGCATTAAAAAATATGAAGTTATGATCCAAACAAATTATGCATTATAATTAACATAATTTGCTTTCATACATACCAATCTCTTAGCATCATTCACTCTCTGGTTAGCTACTTCAGATGTAAACAAACTATCATATAATGTTGCAACATGATCTACCATATCCAACACCAATAATACCAATGTGAATTATGGTAGTTTATTGTGATCATGATCTGCAACAAATTTCACACCCAATTTGACAAAATTCAATATTCTATATCTGAAAACATCATTTACAATTCGTATGGTGTCTTACCTTCTCACAGTCGGTGAATTTCACATAGTTACACAATATGGGACCCCAAAATCTAGCAATATCCTCAACACTTACTTTTTGTTGGCATCCAAATCCTGTTTTGCAATTACGCGACAATCATTATTATTTTACCGTCTATAACACTATTTTTCAACATTTATTAATTTAACTCACCGCTAAGTGGTATGGAAGGTAGCCAATCCTCCGGAGTGACTTTTTCGAATCGTAGCATACTGTCCAGGCGAGCAAATCAATAACTTAACAAAATTAATTACACAATCAGAACATATTCAATAGGTTTTAAAATTTTTTACTTTGTACTTACCACACCGCCAACCCATTACGTAGCTTCAATGTTGCAACGTCGGAAACACTAACGAATTGATTTCCCATTGAGATTATAGAATATATGTATGAATCTGTAACATCCTCAATACCGGGTTAGTGACTAAATTATAAAATTTAGAATTTGGTGATTAAAGTGGAAAAGTTGAATAGTTTAATGACTTATTTAAAAATAATATATGAAGGGTTTTTAGTAATTATTGAAAAAGTCAAAGGGCAAATAGGTCATTAAAAAGTAAATAATTAAATAATAATTATTGGGTATTATAATACCCATGGAGCATGTGTGAAGAGATAAGTTTCCAACTTATCTTCTTCATCTTTTCCTCTTCTCCAACGTGAAGTCCATAGTCAAAGGTGAGTTTTCTGATTTCTTGATTATTTGATGATTTTATGGTTGGGTTTTGATCATTAGATAAAACTAAGCTTAAGGAAAGCTTAAGTTTCTTAAAATCAAAAGATAAAGAAGTTATGAAAGATTAAAGAAAATTGGGTTTTAAGTGAAATTTTGAATAAGGGGTTTAAATGAATTTGAAGGATGAAATTGACTTGTCATCTATGAGAATAAGAAGTTAGAAGTGTTAGAATTAAGTTTGGATAACATGAAAAATTTGGTATGATTCTTAGCCTTAAGAATTTAGATGAAATATGAAATATTTTAAGGTGTTGGAATGTAGGAATTTGTTAAAGTTGTTATAGATGAATTTCATAGCATAATAAAGATGTTATACATGAAAATTTGGATGAAGTGTTGAGGATTTTCGGATGAAATGGCCTATTCTGGGAAGGTGCATCGATGCACTATGAGTATGTATCGATGCACTAAGACAAATTTTGAAGGTGCATCGATGCATTAAGGGGTGTATCGATGCATTAAGGGGTGCATCGATGCATGGATATTTCGAAGCTATTTTGTGTATCGATGCACCCATAGTGCATCGATACACTCCTAAAGGAAAAGTGAATTTTGGTTCATTAAATTAGCCTAAGTTAGTAATAACAAGTTATAAGGTTTAGGCTTCTGAAAATCGTCTCGGAAATTATGTTTATGTAGGTATTGAGCCTAAACAAGTTCTGGAACAATCAAAGAATTATGATCGAATCAAAGCAAGGCTAAGGTGAGTGCAATTTAATTTGTGCTTATAGAACAAACATTGGCTTGCGATGAGCCAATGATAGAGTTACTATGGTAAGAAGTAACTTCTAACATGTTATATGATTATGATTTGTGCATTAGTACATAGAAATAGGTATATGTTATTATACATGATTATAAGAGCAATAAAATGAATACATGCACATGTCTATAGAGTAAGTGCATTTCTACATGTAAGTTATATGACATATGAATATGCAATACATGATACATGTGATATGATATTAAATATATGGTTACACATACATGTGGTATATGACAAAAAAGAAAGAACAAGTGATATGAAATGTATAAATGATAATGCCCATGTTATATGATATGAGAGCTAGTGGTATAGTTGGCATGCCAAGAGTCGAGGGTTCTACGAGGTCCTTCGGAACGTATATATCATTTGGAATATTTACAGGGTCTTTTGAGACATATTTGATCCATTGGAATATGTATATGGTTCTTAATGAGTGGTCATTCGGGACAAATATAGTACATAGGTCCTTCGGAAAAAATTCATTGCCCTTTGTGGGACCCCATACGAGCTGTGGTGACAACAATAGTGCACAACCTCAATGTACTCAAATACCTTGAGTTCTCAGTATGTACATGGGCTTACAAAAAGGTATAAAAGTGTTTGCATTATTACATGTTATCATGCTATTATTATTTACATGGAATCATATGTGACATGATTGAATGAATAGAATATATGTTAATATGGATATGAAATGCATTATTTTTATTATATGTTTTATATGCCTCACTAATTCATAGACTTAGCGTGTGATTGTTTCACACGTAGGTTCCGAGAAGAAGAAGAATGATAAAAGCTAAGCAAGACATGCCAGTTCTCCTTTCCAAAGATCAGTTCAGAAAAGAATTAAATAGTATGTATTTTGTAATAAGGATAATGGTTGCCATGTAAATAAAGGTTTGAATGCGATATGTTTTAATCAGTTTTGTTAAAATCATATGATAGAGTTTTGTAATATTTTAAACGTGTTTATGTAAATGGCAAATGTGTAATAATGAACGGTTAAATTTTTACGAGTTTTATGAACATTTTAAGAAAGTTACTGTAGCAGTGCATCGATACACATTGATATTCAAAAGTTTTCACTGTTCACGGTAATGTATACGGTACTGTTCATACCGTATAGTGATGTTCATAGATACGTATTTTTTAGATTTTTATAATGAAGTATAATTTAATAGAATATTATTGTATTTTCTTAAAACAACTTCAAATGTTTTGATATTTTATAAGAATATCGTTTTAAAAAGTCAATGTGACATCTTTGACTCGTATTCAGGTCAGGTACGGGTTGGGTGTTACATTTAATGGTATCAGAGCCAGGTTTAGCCGATTCTAGGCTAAAAACGAAGTCAAAAGTTTTTCAAAAGTATACATGCCAATACAAAGTGAAAAAATTTCTTATCTGATAGTGTAAGGAGTGTATTGTCTTGTTAATAGAGTTAAAATGTTATATTAGATGTATGATCGTGAGAGCTTCCAAAGTGAAGCACAAGGCAATAGACCTGAAGATAATAACATTCACCTGCCTTGGCCAGGCAGGGAGAAGGGTGAACACCTCAAGGAGTGCCTGTATAAGATTAGGGAATGTCTTCATCATGTTGAAGAATATTCTGATGTGTTTTCAATTTTCTACTTCTTTAATTCATAGAATGAATGTATCGAAATAGTTAAAAGAGTTATGAGCAACCGAGATCAAGGGTGAATTTGAGGAAGGTTCTATTGTTACAGACCTTTGAATAAATGATATGAAGATAATGCTAGAAGGTTTTCATTTCTTTAAAGTGAAGAAGTTAAATTGAGAAGTTTCATTACTACGTGGGCAAGCTAAAGTATGGTGGACAAATGTCACAATAAGAATGTTAAAAAGATCAAATGATGTGGTTAGAATTGTAGAAGAGTTCAAGAATAAGTGCATTAGTGATACATTTATAGATGAATGAAATCAGAGTTATGAATTTGAAATAAAGGGATAGTACTGTATATAAGAAAGAGTATGGATATGATAAGGGTTTATACTCTAGAAGAAAGTGTTAGCATTGGCTAACAAGATTATGTGATGAAAAATGTGTTGATAATATGAATGTGATATAGTGAAGGAAATAACGATTCTTATGTTTGAGGGAAAGTAAGGATTGAAAGAGAAGTACAAAGTAATATGAAAAGATCATGTATATAAAGTATATACAAGGATTAAGAAATGATGAAAGGTCGGATGTATATGATTGGTTAATTAGGGCTTGTGCCCTAGATTGAACAATTGTTATTGACTATACGTAAGAGTAAAGGTGATGGAGTTACAAGATTTGAATAAAAGATAAAGTGAGATAATCAAGTATGATATGGATTTGAATATGGTTATGTATTTGGATCTTATATATATATGATTAAGGTAATGAGAAGAGTATTTACAGGTTTTAAAGGGAGCTTTGAGGAAAAAAAATACAAGAGATGGTCAAGGAAGAGGTTCTGTATAAGTAAAGTGGATTATCAAAGTTACGAAGATTCGATAAAGATCAATAATCAGTGATAAGTATAAGCGATACGAAAAGAGTATGAGAGTCTGAAGAAAAAAATATGATATATGTTACAATGAGATTTTGATTTATGACGGAGTAAAGGGACAAGGAAATTAAATGGAAAAAGGAAATTAAAGGGTTAAGAATGATAAAGGTTATATGGAAGTGCAAATGATAAGTTCGATATAGAAGTACGAAAAGTGTGCAGAGTAATGTGAAAAGATTATTTGATTCCATAAAGTATATGTTTAATTACAAACGAAGAAGATATAAGGTGATGTTCTAGGTCAAATGATGATGGAATAAGAGTTTGGTTATTGTTATAAGATAATTAAAGATGGATTTATGATATGGAGTGATGGGAATGAATGTTACTGTTTATATAATGAGTGACATTATATGGATTTTAGAAAGATCAAAGGAAAATACAGAATCGAATGAGAAAAAAATAGAAATGGATGAGGTTACTGGTTATTGTTTATATGATAAGCGACAGTAGATGAATGAATAAAGGAAAAAGATTGTTGAAAAACTAAAGGAAAGAAAGAGTAAGTAAAGGAGATAACATGAGAACATTAGAAGATATGTTCTTATAAATGTGTGCAATGAAAATTCGAGGATGAATTTTTTTAAAAGGATGAGGGATTTGTTACATCCTCAATACCGGGTTAGTGACTAAATTGTAAAATTTCACAATTTGGTGATCAAAGTGGAAAAGTTGAATAGTTCAATGACTTATTTAAAAATAAAATCTGAAGGGTTTTTGGTAATTATTGAAAAAGTCAAAGGGCAAACAGGTCATTGAACAAGTAAAATAATTAAATAATAATTAATGGGTATTATAATACCCATGTGGAGCATGTGTGAAGAGATAAGTTTCCAGACTTATCTTCTTCATCTTCTCCTCTTCTCCAACGTGAAGTCTATAGTCAAAGGTGAGTTTTTTGATTTCTTGATTATTTGTTGATTTTATGGTTGGGTTTTGATCATTAGATGATAACTAAGCTTAAGGAAAACTTAAGTAGTCTTAAAATCAAAAGATAAAGAAGTTCTGAAAGATTAAAGAAAATGGGGTTTTAAGTGAAATTTTGAATAAGGGGGTTTAAATGAATTTGAATGATGAATTTGACTTGTCATCTATGAGAATAAGAAGTTAAAGTGTTAGAATTAAGTTTGGATAACATGGAAAATTTGGTATGATTCTTAACCTTAAGAATTTGGATGAAATATAAAAGATTTTAAAGTGTTGGAATGATAGGAATTTGTTAAAGTTGTTATAGATGAATTTAGTAGCATAATAAGGATTTTATACATGAAATTTTGGATGAAGTGTTGAGGATTTTCGGATGAAATGGCCTATTCTGGGCAGGTGCATCGATGCACTATGAGTATGTATCGATGCACTAAGACAAATTTTGAAGGTGCATCGATGCATTAAGGGGTGCATCGATGCATGGATATTTTGAAGTTATTTTGTGTACCGATGCACCCATAGTGTATCAATACACTCCTAAAGGAAAAGTGAATTTTGGTTCATTAAATTAGCCTAAGTTAGTAATATCAAGTTATAAGGTTTAGGATTCTGAAAATCATCTCGGAAATTATGTTTATGTAGGTATTGAGCCTAAACAAGATCTGGAACAATCAAAGAATTAGGATTGAATCAAAGTAAGGCTAAGGTGAGTGCAATTTAATTTGTGCTTATAGAACAAACATTGGCTTGCGATGAGCCAGTGACGGAGTTACTATGGTAAGAAGTAACTTCTAACATGTTATGTGATTATGATTTGTGCATTAGTACATAGAAATAGGTATATGTTATTATATGTGATTATAAGAGAAATAAAATGAATACATGCACATGTCTATAGAGCAAGTGCATTTCTACATGTGAGTTATGTGACATATGAATATGCAATACATGATACATGTGATATGATATGAAATATATGGTTACACATACATGTGGTATGTGGCAGAAAAGAAATAACAAATGATATGAAATGTATAAATGATAATGCCCATGTTATATGATATGAGAGCTAGTGGTATAGTTGGCATGCCAAGAGTCGAGGGTTCTACGTGGTCCTTCGGGACGTATATGTATCATTTGAAACATTTACAGGGTCTTTTGAGACATATTTGATCCATTGGAATATGTATATGGTTCTTAAGGAGTGGTCAATCGGGACAAATATAGTACATAGATCCTTCGGGAAAAAAATTCATTGCCCTTTGTGGGACCCCATACGAGTTGTGGTGACAACAATAGTGCACAACCTCAATGTACTCAAATACCTTGAGTTCTCAGTAATGTACATGGGCTTACAAAAAGGTATAAAAGTGTTTGCATTATTACATGTTATCATGCTATTATTATTTACATGGAATCATATGTGACATGATTGAATGGATAAAATATATGTTAATATGGATATGAAATGCATTATTTTTATTATATGTTTTATATGCCTCACTAAGTCATAGACTTAGCGTGTGATTGTTTCACACGTAGGTTCCGAGAATAAGAAGAATGATAAAAGCTAAGCAAGACATGCCAGTTCTCCTTTCCAAAGATCAGTTCAGAAAAGAATTAAATAGTATGTATTTTGTAATAAGGATAGTGGTTGGCATGTAAATAAAGGTTTGAATACAATATGTTTTAATCGATTTTGTTAAAATTATATGATAGAGTTTTGTAATATTTTAAATGTGTTTATATAAATGGCAAATGTGTAATAATGAACGGTTAATTTTTTACGAGTTTTATGAACATTTTACGAAAGTTACTGTAGCAGTGCATCGATACACAATTGATATTCGAAAGTTTTCATTGTTCATAGTACTGTTCACGGTAATGTTCATTAATGTTCATACCGTATAGTATTGTTCATACCGTATAGTACTATTCATAGATACATTTTTTTTTAGATTTTTATAATGAAGTATAATTTAATAGAATATTATTGTATTTTCTTAAAATAAGTTCAAATGTTTTGATATTTTATAAGAATATCGTTTTAAAAAGTCAATGTGACATCTTGGACTCGTATTCGGGTGGGGTACGGGTTAGGGTGTTACAGAATCATTAGGATTAATATCTTTGTCATGAAATATTTAAATATCACTCACAAAGCAATATATTTCACTTACCCCGATTCTAACCCACTATTCCATAAATAATCATAAATTGCAGCTTCGAGGTCATCAATTTCGATTGGAATATCCGCTTTTTCAACATACAATTTTGCATAAAATTTTTTGTCACAACAACATGATAAATATCAAATTAAGTTTTATTTTTATTCAACTTACCTTCTGCATCTTCTTATGGGGTGCAGGACATTCCGAATCCAAATCTGCATCTATAGCACTCTACGGTGTATAGATCACATCGACATCCTTCCTCTTCATTTCCTCCATCTTTTCTTCTTCCTCCTTCTTTTCTTCTTCATCCTTCTTTTCTTCTTCATATTTTTTCAATTCATAGTATTTTTGCTCTACATAGCTCTTCATCTCTTTTATTTCACCCTTTATTTTTTCCCCCTTCATTCAAGTATTCATTAACCACCCACTTCACCCCCGTAAGTTCACTCCTCAATTCCACAACCTCCTTCACCACTCCATCAATTTTTTCACCCGTCACCATCTTAAGTTTACCCCTCAACACCTCAACTTCTTTCACCACTTCATCTATTTTTCCTTCCACTTCCCCCTTATGCCTCTCAAGTGTCTCTTCGACTCTCTCAAGTCTCTCTTCGACTCTTGATTGTCTTTGCATGATATCAAATTGGATTTTTTTGATATCAGCCAATTCAGACATAAAAATGTCGAATTTACTCTATTTTCCCTCACCGTCATCCCCTCACGTCATTCCCCAATATAACCATCTCTTTTTCCTTCTCATCTGCCTCCACTGCCTCATCTACCTCCTTGCCAATAACCTTCAAAATTAAATTACAATATTAAGACATTGATTATATTCTTAATATTATTTAATTATATTTATTACCCTTTCTTGCTTCCTCGGTCTATCCAACTTCAACTTCGTCATCACTCTAACCGCCTCTTCCTTCCCCCATGCACGGATGCGTGCTACTCCGGTTCTTTCATAAGCCGGCATTGCCTCACAGCCCGACCAAAAATCGAACAGTGTAACATGTATTTATAATAAAATTTATAATTTTTTATAATAACTATACTATCATTTTATATAAAAAACAAAAACGTTCTTCAACTCATTTACCTCTAAGATTACTATGCACCCTTTGAGGTATCTCTGGCTGCCCTTTTTAAAGGTGATTATTAATTCAATCAATCTCGAATTAACATATTCAACCCAATTGAATTCACCCTTCAAGCCTTCATGCAAATGAGCTTCATATAGTCCTTGTTCGTTGACGTATCACCCGTTGGACAAAGAAAGATCTCGATAAGGTACAATAGAACTCGGGCCTTCAGCTCATCCCCCCCGTAAGATCCACTTTTGATTTCCTCTTCAAGTTCAGCATATGTCACCTTCTGCTTCAAACCATATTTGGAGTCAAGTGCTTTCCAGTTCTTACTCATAGAGACTTCTACAACACTTTTGCCTTTATTTCTTAACCCCAAGACGGCTGCAGCACATGGGATCCCTAGAGGAAATGAAAAATCACCATATTTAGCAATACATTGTTCGAAATCAAATTACGCCATCAAGGATCAACACAATTCCTTTCGAATAGGTCGATCCCTTACTCCTACCAACGATCCAAACCTCATTTCTCTCAACACATTCAACTGACCCTTCTCCTTAGGGTGTTTAATTAATGAATTCACCCTTTTAATGTAGCACCTTGTCGACACTTCCTACATTTTTTAACAATATATAATGTTAAAGTTCTTATATATTTTGTATCAACGTATTTACAAGTTTAATAAATACCTTCTTTTCATGTGCTTTCCTCCATTATTTTTATTCTTCACTATCCATCATTGACTGTGCGATGTAAGGTTCCTTATCAGCATCACTCATCGAATTCCATTTCTCCAACACATCATTTATCACATAATATTAAGCATAAATGTTTCTTAATCAATACATTAACGCTAAATAATACTTAATGTCAATTTCAATTTACATATCGAACCGATATGTTCGCCATCTTCCTTCATCATTTGGCATTCGGTCATACTGTCAACATTTAAAATTTGTAAACAATTTAAAGTTCTTAAATACTTTAATCCAATTATCATATCAACAATAATAACAAAAAGACATTGATGCTTACTAGAAGTACATATATCCACCCTTTGGTTGTTTTTCGAGTCTCGGCCTCAATTTCAAAGTCATCTGTGCCACCAACAATTTTTCCACCCATTGACTCCATTTTTCCTTCATATATCAATTTACGCAAATCAAATCAAATATTTGTTTCATACACTTTATTCAATATACAAATATATAGATAACTACTCTTGTGGTAAAAAGGTTTTCTTCAAAAGAATTTGAATGACCACTACAAAATGTGTCGGCATATTTATACAACCTAAAATATAATTTTCTATCTATAATATTATATACATGTATCCATATTTATTTTCTACCTATAATATTATATAATCGGTCCCAAATCCTTCTTGGCTTCGATTCGAAATCCCCAACCAAACCCTAATCCCTATTTCCTTCAAACAAATGGGAACACTCAATACTCCAACTATCGGCACATTTATACAACCTATAAGATCATTTTCTACCTATAATATTTAATAAAAGTATCGATATTTATATTTTACCTAGAATATCACTTTCTACCTATAATCGGTCCAAATGCTTTTTACTCCAAAACCCTAAACAACATATAAAAACCTTATTTTTGATTACTGTAATAATAAAAAACTAGGGTTTCGACAACGTACTTTTCTATTCGACTACAGCAACAAATAAACAAACTTCGCTTTAGAAATGCCTTCTGAAATGCAGAAACAATTATGCTTCGATTTCAAAAACTCGTATGTTCTATCTATTTTTAAGAGGATATTTAACTATGCCCTTTATATTTTCACCGGATATGTTATTTATATTTAATCGATACAACTACAAAAGTGTCGATACTTTTATGTCAAGTGTCGATAATTTCGATAGTATAATTACCTATTTCTTTGAAAGTATCGATAATTTATTACGTGTACTTATTAAAGTATCGACACTTTAAATATATCTGGTAGCGCTTTACCGATTTTGTCATTTCGAGACCGATTTTGTCATATTTTTACCTGTTATATCGTTGTGGATCGATACATTGTTATAAAGTATCGAAACTTTATAGGCTTTAAAACTACTTCTCTTTTAAATTCAAAAAGTGTCGATACTTATATTAAAGTATCGACACTTTAAATATATTCGGTCGTTCTATATCGGTTTTGTCCTTTAGAGACCGGGTTTTGTCATATTTTTACCTGTTATATCGTTTTGGATCATACATTGTTATAAAGTATCGACACTTTATGGGTGCTAAAACTGCTTCTCTTTTAAATTCACAAAGTGACGATACTTATATAAAGTATCAACACTTTCAATATATCCGGTTGCTCTATACCGATTTTATCCTTTAGAGACCGGTTTTGTCATATTTTTATCTGTTATATTGTTGTAGATCGATACATTATTATAAATTATCGACACTTTATAGGCGCTAAAACTGCCTCTCTCTTAATTATCCAAAAAAAACTGCTTCTCTTTTAAATTCACAAATTGTCGATACTTATATTAAAGTATCGACACTTGCAATATATCTGGTATCGCTTTACTAGTTTTGTCTTTTCGAGACCGATTTTGTCATATTTGTACCTGTTATATTGATGTGGATCGATACATTTTTATAAAGTATCGACATAAACCACCAAGCTAAGTTTTTCGGTTGCCAAATTTTTTAATATTTCTTTATGATTTAGACCTACTACATTATTATTACTCAACATTTCCTGTAGCACTAAACCAAATTTGTTAAATATCTTTTAATGTATCTGGTAATGCCGTATATTAGCCGTATATCAACCTTGATTATGAAGCAAAAATGAGGTGGCAAAGCTTGGAAAAAGGTGAGTCTGACATCAACAAAGCTACACCATGGCAAGAAACAATGGAATTGGCTACTAATGCCTATATATAGGCTTAAATGATTGAAGTATGGAATACAATACATGAGTGTAAGCAAAAACAAGAGTGAGAGATTGGGATAGCTTAGCAAAGCTTTGACAGCGAGTTGTGTTTGTGAACTAACCGCAGTTAGTGTTGTGTTAGTGTTTGTATTGTATTTGTAATTTGGTTCATATTAATAATAGCGTGTGAGTTATCAAGTATATTGAGTGTCTATTCACGCTTCCAACAAGTGGTATCTAGAGCTTAATTTGAATTTAACGTGGTGGAGAAGATGACCAATATGAAACACCATAAATCCCGAGATTGACAAAGTTGAATTATAGCAATTAGAGTATCCAAATGAAGGCACTACTTGGTTCCCAAGATTGTTGTGACATCATCGAAGAAGGTTGCGTCTCGAAAATACAGCAGTAGAAGCAACCTTGCCAAATGATGAGAAACGGGCAATGAAAGAAGTTTGTAAAAAAATAAAAGGGTGTTGTTCTTTATTTTTCAAGGAATAGACGAATCTACCTTTGAAAAAACTTTTGATACAAAGACCGCAAATCAATCGTGGGAGATTTTACAAAAATCTCTTTAAGGTGTCGAAAAAACAAAAAATGTACGTTTACAATCTCTTAGAGCTAATTTGCAATGTTAAAAAAATTAAAAATACAAAAAACGTAGATGATTACATTAGCCGTGTGAAAGCGGTAGTAAATGAAATAAAGAGAAATGGTGAATCGCTTAATGAGGTTCGAGTGATAGAAAAGATTTTGCGATTCTTGACAATAAAATTCGACTATGTAGTCGTGACAATTGAAGAATCAAAAGATTTGTCTCAAATATCGATCGATGAGCTTTTGGGTTCACTTCAATCCCATGAACAGAAGATGAAACAAAATGAAGATACTGAAATTTAGATCACGCTTTGCAAAGCAAGATGAATGTCAATGAAGGTGGAGCTAACAACTACACACGAGGCTGAGGAAATCAAGGTGGTTACCATAGAAGAAATAGAGGTGGACAAGACGTACGAGGATGTGGTGGACGATCATATGACACGACTAAAACAAGTGAAAATTATCAGACATCAGGTCATAGACGAGGATTTAGAGGTCGAGACAGAGGCAGATATCAACAAGGAAATAAATTAAAGGTACAATGTTATAATTGCAAAAAATATGGTCATTATAGTTATGAGTGTTGATCAACTTCTAAATAAGGAAATAAATCAAAGGTACAATGTTATAATTGCAAAAATATTTGGTATCTTGATAATTGAGCGAGCAACCACATGTGTGGTCGAAAGGAACTATTCGTTAAGTTTGACGAAACAATCCATGGACGAGTAACATTTGGTGATGACTAACATGCAGAAGTCAAAGGCAAAGGCATCATGATTACTAAGAGAAATGGTGAAAAGAAATACAACTCAGAGATGTGTATTATGTACTAGCTTTAAAAACAATATTATTAGCCTTGGACAACTTCTTGAAAAAGAATACAAACTGGAGATGAAGAATCGCTCTCTTTCCATAAAAAATAAAGATGAAGAATTAATTGCCAAAGTCGATATGACTCGAAACCAGCTATTTACCATCAACATCGAGTCCGGAGAAGTAAGGTGCATGAAGACTGATAAAAATGATTCATGGTTTTGGCATCTACGATATAGACATATTGGATTTTTGGGCCCGAAGCTCTTTATCGAAAGAAAAATATGGTGAAAGGATTGCCAGAGATCAACCATACAAATCAATTATGCGAGGTGTTGCGTGTTGTGGGTACTATAAATTTATACGCAAATAATCTGTAAGTATATACAATAGCTCAAGTAATAAAGTGATGAGTGAGTATCGTCTCCACAGGGATTGGTGGAAATTACAAAGTTTAACCAAAGCAAATGCACTACTCTATCTAAGTATAGTTAGTGATGATATGTACCAATGGAGAATGTCAAGGCAATGAAAAGTGTGTGTGGATGGATGTGGATTGATAGTTTTATGGGGTAGTAAATGAAAATGTAGTTTCAAGAGCATATTATAATGTTGAAAATGATAGAGATGTCAAGGCAATAAAAATGGTAAAAACAATAAATAAGTGATAGCTTGATAATCCTCACACAACAAGCTTCTACGAAAATGAATGGTAGGGATTGATTTAAGGATGCTAAAATTTATCTCTCAAGCAGATTTAATCTATCCAATCTTTATTTGCTCGACAGGGTTTGTTGAAAATGCTCCTGCTATCTCTAGTCAAAGGAACCTAATAGAATAGAATGCAACGACATCTCATCTTAGTTTCAACTATGGCAGCCTACATTATTGATAAAAACTACCCCTCTTAGTCATTGAAATCCTATCTTAGTCTTTCTCAAGCACTAAGGGATTAGGATATAGTATTATTATGCCTGTTCTAAGCTTAAAAAAAATACTTCACCCCATTGTTTATGTGGATCTTTCTTGTGTTTCTCTCGAATACTACAAGTAATAATGATTAAGTTTCTCTTGAACACCTAGCCTTCATCTAAGTAATGGACACTCTCATGCCTCCTACAAACTTATAAGATGAAGCATTTATAAGCAAAACAAGTAAATGCAAAAGATAATTTTTAATGCAAAAGGTAAATTTTAATCTACCATTAAAATAATATCAATCAGCCATAAAATCAACCCTACCAAATAAGGTTAGTTCATGGTGGGGTTCGAATCATCCATGAAACAAAACATGAAATTCATCCATTCTAACAACCCAATATCAAATGGAAAATAACAGCAAAAGAGAAGGGAGAAGAAGCCTTCGACGCGCGCAGCCAGAGCTCTCCTCAACCACCACGACTCGCCTTAACTTGCCTAGCTCGCCACTCCTTGGAGCTCGTTAATGGAGAAACACCACTAGAGAATGGAATGAAGGATACGGTGGAGAAAGTGAAGAAAATATAGTTGAAGATAGTCAATCGTCCTCCTCTCCTTCTCTCTCATATGAGGTGTATATATAAAAAATAATATCCAAGGGTAATAATGAGTTTTAACATTCCAATTACCCATCATACCCCTAGAATCATTCCTTGAGTGTGAGTCTTATCCTCCCAGGTGGTAGTGGTCCCCAGCAGGCGGTTATAACCATTAGACATGTGCCTTACCAGTTGTCCTTTTATAAAAATATATTTTTGTCCTTTTCTACGATACAAATGCCAAGGCATTTCAATCTACTTCAGCAACGTGTGACGTCACGACATTCCTTCCTAGTGCAACTTTTTTCTTGTTATTTCTTGTACAACATAAACAACCACACATTCCCCTAATACAACACATTTACATGATAAAATGGAAATACCACCACTAATGAAATTATATGCAACTACATGATCCTAAAATGACTAAACTGAGCTTTTAAACAAACAATAACTTAAGTGAAAAATACCTTAAAAATAGCCTTTTTAGGAAGTTATCACACCCTAAACTTAAGCTATTGCTTGTCCTCAAACAATGGATAACTCTTAACAGAAACATAATGTCATGGCAATGTTCAGTAGCGAAACTGTCAAGGCAAAAATAGAATTTCAACCCTCAGAAAAATTAGGCTTCAACATGTTAGACATATCAAGAATTCAAGTACTTTCCCTAAGTCAAGAGTCTTTGTAGTAGTGTGTGGATGATTGATCTAATCTACTTAACAAATTTAAACAATTTTTAATCAAGTCCTCTAGTTTTTCCCTAGCATTTACTTATTCATTAAGTACATTTGTACTCCCCTTTTTACTCTTTTTTTTAAATCTTAATTACTTCTATAAGGAAAGTCAGCCCATCACACCTACATTCCCACACTCTAGGTGAAAGAGAGCATACCTTCTACCCCCAAGCTAGTTAATTAGAGTCATCCCGTGATTACTTTCATTCACGAATATGCATTTAGTTGCCATTTATTCAAGAAAGTTCCAGGCAATACCACAACAAATAGGAGTGTCCCTCTACAGCTATGACGAAGCATTTATTCACAATCTCATATATAAGGGAGTTATCATTGATTTATCATTTAAGCACAATACTAAATTTCGATGCCAAGACTAACCAGAGTTCATAAAAATTTTCTAAATTTCCTAAGTATAGAGAACATATAAATTGTGTAAGAATAATTCACAAAACATCAAGCCTTAGAGTCAGTTCCATCATTCCTAACAGTCATTTTCATTCAATTTCTAACCTAAAAGTTCATCATCATTGGGTATCACCAAAACATTTTTTTCTAACTATCTTACTAATTACTGATGCCATGGCATAACGTTTTGCTAATACTATCACGTACATATTCTACAAAGAACACTACCTCCCCCAAACTTAAGGGAAGCATTGTCTTCAATGCTTAAAGAGAAATAACTATAAAAATAAAACTATATGACATACAATGGAATGCAAAATGAATGCAAATAGAGGTACCTCATGTTTTCTGTGGTGGTATTGTCGTGGAGGTGCTGGCAGCTCCTCGTCTTGTACGCTTGCGAAGTGGTACAGGGCTGGAATATGAAGATGTAGAATAATAGTGAGAGATGTGGATGCGTCCAGCCGACGTCTTTGTACGTTGTCTACTGCGTCGTGCAGGAGAGGTTCAGGTGCAAAAATTGGATTGGGGGTTCTGTCAATTTGAATAACAGGTGAGTCTGGGGTCGAGGATCATGGAGGGTCTGGAATCGGTCCATCAACAGGGGGATCAGCTTCATCTAGTTCTTGAGATGCCTCAACATTGAATGAATACAGAGTTTCATCTGGAAAACCTGGGAAATTATGTTGCACATGGGGAAGTATTTCTTGAAACATAGTTTCCACCACAGTATCTATGTGTTTCACATAACCAAAGAAATTTTTGATGTTACTGTGTAAAGCGTGTAACTGAGTCTGAGTTTCCATGACAGCTTCTTCGAGGCAAGTATTGTTGCCTCGCCATTATATTATGTATCATCTGCAGACTTTTCATTACTAGGGGCCTTAGATTTTTGGTTTTCTAAACCCAACAGTAATGGTAATCAGGCCCTAGTAATACCCAAAACTCCATATAAAATTTCATCAAAAGAATTCTCACATACCTTTTTCTTACGACACAAAGAAATAATCAGATTTGGAAAAGCTAAAGCACTAGCATTTTTACATAAGCATTCATGTACTTGTTGAACAATAATCCTGCCCACATCAATAGAACGAGTTACCATAATAGAATGTAAGAGCATTAATCGGGGGAGATACTGTCGTATTGTGGGATGCAGGCATTAACTTGTGCTTCATGAAATGGTTCCACAGCTTGACCTGCGGTTGGAGGTATTCACGGTTAACCGAGTAATGGCTTGATTGGCAGTCATTCCAAGAGGTATTCAAAAAACACAAATCCTCTAAAATTCCATCATAAGTTGCATTGTCGGCGTTATTCTCAAACTTTGAATGTTGATCTTCAACACCCTGCAAATGAAAGTAACGATTAATGGGAGTTGGTGTAAATCAAATATACTTACCTCGAACAAAAATAGCATGATGGTTTGGTTTGGAAATATTAGCATAAAACTCTTTCATCGACGATGCATTCACTGAACCATGGTGCCTTGCAAACTTGTGCCACTTGTGTGGAATGACTATATCCATTACATCTGGTCCAAAACCGCCATCCTCTTAATTTATAAAGATGAACCCTAACTTAAAGAAGAGCTTGTTATTTTTGAAGTTTTGAAACCTTGTTTTTTCTTCATCATTTTCGAACTGTTGAGTAGTAGGAGCTTCTGCCTCGATAAGTCTCGTATGCACCATTTTTGTAGCGTTTTGAAGAAAGAAAAATGAAAAAGGAGTGACCTTTATGTGTTTGGAAAGCTTGAAGAGTTTCGGCTATGGAGGAAAATGAGGGAAGAAGGATATGTAAGTAAAAATTAAAGAAAATATTGAAAAAGATGGAGTGAGTGGGCGGTTGAAAAGAAATGAGTGGATGGGGTAAACGGCTAGGTGGGAAAAAAGTAAACAATAAAATTAAATGTGATGTGAAAAGACAATGGAAAGAGAAAAGAAAAAATAAGGAAATAAAATAAAATAAATGAATAAATAAATCAAAAAGAATATTTTCCCCTTTTAATTGCTTTATCTTTTCCTCCCTTGATAACCGCTCCATGCACGGCTGCAGTATTGTGAGTCCCCTACAAAATAAACCAGAAATATACAAAAAACAAAATAAAAATAAAAATAAAAGAAATAATAAATTTATTATTTATTCATAGTCAGCAAAATTCAATGTCGTGGTATTGAAATTTGGTTTTCAGTTGGGCACATTTCAACATCGTGAAGGTACAACACTTCCTTGTTGCGCAGAGGTGGAACTCCATTGTAAGTTTTTAGACGCTGGCCATTGACTTTGAAGACAATCACATCATCTATTTTCTTGATGTCAACGGCTCCATGGGGATAAACATAATGCACCTTAAATGGTCTTGACCATCGAGATTTAAGCTTCACAGGAAAAATTTTAAGTCTGGAATTGTAAAGTAATACTTGTTGGCCAATATGAAAATGTCGTGGCATAAGTATTTGGCCATGCCACTTCTTAGTTTTTTCCTTGTATGTTCGTGTATTTTCATATGCTTGTGTTCTAAACTCTTTCATTTCATTAAGTTCCAGTAATCTCTACTCCCCAGCTAACTAAGCATCAAAATTTAATCGTTTAATGGCCCAGTACACCTTATGTTCGAGTTCGACCGAGAGATGGCAGGCTTTCCCAAAAACTAGCTTGAACGGTGACATGCCAGAGGAATCTTGAACGCTGTTCTATATGCCCAGAGTGCTTCATCTAACTTTGGTGACCAATCCTTCCGCATTGGATTCACCACTTTTTTCTAAAATCTGCTTGATTCGCATTTATATATCTCAACTTGACCATTTGTCTGCGGATAATATGTCATGGCAATCTTAAGACGAACTCCAAATCTCCTTAGTGCATTGGCAATCAGCTTGTTATCGAAGTGAGTTCACTCATCACTAATGATGGCTCAAGGTACTTCAAACTGAGTGAAAATATTATTGTGCAAAAACTTGAGTATGGTTTTAGAGTCATTCCTTGATGTTGTTATTCCTTCTACCCACTTAGATACATAATCCACAACAAGTAAGATGTATAGATCACCTCCAGAAGATGAAAATGGTCTCATGAAATCAATGCCCCAAACATCAAACAACTTTATTTCCAAAATACTTTGCAGTGGCATTTCATGTCGTCTGGATATGTTTCCAGTGTGTTGGCATCGATAACAAGATTTGTAAAATGTTTGAGCATCTTTGAACATAGTTGGCCAATAAAAGTCTGATTGCAGGACCTTGGCAGCAGTCCTTGTTTCTCCAAAATGGCCTCCGCTTGGGGCCTAGTGACAATGATATAGAATGTCGCATTGTTCCTCTTCAGGTACACATCGTCTAATGAACTGATCATCTCAATGCTTAAACAAATATTTCTCCTCCCAAAAATAATATCTTGCATCGTGCTTGAATTTCTTTTTACACTGGTTGTTCAAATCAAAAGGCAGTATTCCACTAACAAGAAAATTAACAAGGTCAGTGTACCATGGGATTGTCGTGGCATATAAAATTTTCTCATCATGAAATTCCTCTTGACAGTGTCATGGCATTCAAAATTGTTCTCTAGCCTAGATAAGTGATCAGCAACTTGGTTCTTAGTACCTTTTCTATCTACAACCTCTAAGTCGAATTCTTGCAAAAGTAAGATCCACCTAATAAGTTTAGGCTTTGCATCCTTTTTTGTTCACTAAATATTTTATAGCTTAGTGATCAGTGTGAACAATAACTTTAGTGCCTATTAGGTATTGTATAAATTTATAAAAAGTAAATACCACGGCAAGTAATTCTTTCTTAGTGGTGGTGTAGTTTAATTGTACTTTATTCAAGGTACGACTAGAGTAATATATAACATGAAAAAGTTTACCTCGGCATTACCCCAAAACAGCTCCTACGACATAATCGCTCGCATCACACATCAGCTCGAAAAGTGATGTCCAATCGGGAGGATCTACAATAGGTACTGAGATCAATTGTTTTTTTAGATCAGTGAATGCACCGAGGCATAACTCATCAAACACAAAGGGCTGGTTTTGTTGAAGCAATGTGCACAAGGGCTTAGAAATCTTGGAAAAGTCCTTGATAAATATTCTATAAAATCCAGCGTGTCCAAGGAAACTCCTTATACCCTTGACCGAAGTTGGTGGTGGCAATTTTTCAATTACTTTAATTTTTGCTTTATCTACCTCAATGCCCTTGTGAGATATTTTGTGGCCTAACACAATGCCTTCAGACACCATGAAGTGGTATTTCTCCCAATTTAAAACCAAATCAGCTTCCTCACATCTTTTGAGAACTTTTTCCAAATTGTCGAGGCATCTCTCAAAATCGTCTCCAGAAATATAGAAATCGTCTATGAATATCTCAAGGAAATCCTCAACCATGTCAGAGAATATAGCTTGCATGTAACACTGAAATGTTGACGGGGCATTACATAGTCCAAAAGGCATCCTCCTAAAAGCAAAAGTCACAGGGACAAGTAAATGTAGTATTCTCCTCGTCTTCTGGTGCAATGTCAATTTGATTGTACCCTGAGTACCCATCTAAAAAGTAATAAAATACTTTGCCTGCTAATCGATCCAACATTTGGTCGATGAAAGGTAAAGGAAAATGGTCATTCTTTGTAGCTTTGTTGAGCTTATGGTAATCCATACATATCCTCCATCTAGTAACAGTGCGAGTGAGTAATAACTCATTATCCTCATTTGTAACCACAATCGTGCCTCCTTTCTTTGGCACACATTGGACAGGGCTTACTAATGAGCTATTTGATATAAGGTAAATTACTCCAGTATCAAGCCATTTCAGAATTTCTTTCATTACCATTTTTTCATAACAAGGTTGAGTATTCTTTGTAGTTATATCGAGTTTCCTTGGAATTCCTCTAGCAGAATCTTATGCATGTAAATCGTGGGACTAATTCCTTTCAAATCAGTCATAGTCCAACCAAGTGCTTTCTTATGTTGCATCAAAACACTTAACAAACTTTTCTCTTGGTTAGTAGTAAGGTTAGAGGAAATAATCATTGGTAAAGTATTTTTGCTACCCAAGTAAACATATTTAAGATGCTCAGCTCTAGGGTAGGTGTATGCAATAATGATGGCTTAGGAGGAATAAATTCATCAAAATTCAAAAGTTTAAAATTCATACTTGATCTAGCTAGTAGTAAGCTAGATTGCTCCTATAAAATTGGGAAGTTGTCATACTCCTCTAAAATTTCATCATCCATCCAATATTCCTTGTTTGCTAGCTGAATAAAATTGTTCTGGAAAAATTGTTCAGTTTCTTCTTCAATTACTGAGTTCAGTTTAGAAATGCCTTGGCATTCTTCAGTGTCATCAACATACTTGAGAGAACGAAACACGTTGACAGTCACACACTGATCAACCACTCTCATGGTGAGTTCACATTTTTCACAATCTATCAAAATATGACCAGTGGCTAGGAAAGGTCTTCCCAGAATGATAGGTTCCTTGGCATCAACTTCGCAATCCAGAATTAGGAAATCAACTGGAAACACAAATTTATCCACCCTTCCTATGACATCCTCGACTCTCCTTTCAGGTTTAACATGGGATCGGTTGGTAAGTTGTAAAATAACCAATGTGGGTCTTGCATCTCCTATGCCAAGCTTCAAGAATATAGATTTCGGCATTAAGTTCACACTTGAACCAAGATGGCATAGTGCCTTTCCAACAAAATTAGCTCATATAGAACATGGAATAATGAAGCTGCCCGGATCATTTTCCTTTGGTGGTAACTTACTTAATGAAGAACAAAATTCTGTTACCGTGGCAATTATCTCATACGTCTCTACTTTCCTCTTCTTGGTACAAATTTATTTAAGATATTTTGCATATGACGTCATATGTTCAATAGCTTCCAAGAGAGGTACATTAATATGGAGCTGGTCAAAAATGTCCATAAACTTCTTGAACTGAACTTTATCATTATGTTTCTTCAATCTTTGCAGGAATGATGCTTGGGGTCTAATTTTCTTAACTACATGAGTAGGAATTACTTTCGCCTTGGCATCAAAATTTTGTTCCTCAGCAGGCTCACTAGTAGAACCCTCTTCCTTATCATTTTCAGAAATGATACATGATGTAATTCAGCTTCAACCACTTCAGTAGTGGGGGTAGAATCATCATGTTGTGTCACCTCAACCTTGACTTGTTGGTTAATTTGCATTCCACTCCTAAGAGTTAACACATTAAAATGCTCTTTTCCATATGTTTTAGTGAGTTTAGTGTCACTTGGCAAATGTCCTTACTGATGCTCTTGCAATGCCATAACAATTTAACCAACTTGACATTCTAAAGCTCTCAAAGATGAGCTATGGCTTTGAAGTAAGGCGCCTTGACTATGAAATAAAATTCCTTGATTCTTAATTGAAGTATAATGATCTTGCAGCATCGTCTTCGTGGTAAATATGAAATATTGAATTGTAGATTCCATTGAACTAATACTCGCTGAAGATAAAGCTCCTTTGTTGGTATTATGAGATGGCATATAATTTTGGTAACCTTGAGATTCATTATGATTTTACTACCTAGTGGATTGACTAGCATTTTGAGCTCCTTGATTCCCCCATGAGAAATTGGAATGTTGATGTCATATTGCATTATAAGTGTTAGAATAAAGATTATTATTGTCCCGATTGAAATTACCTACAAAGTTTATGGATGCATGGTTAGTTGGGCATTCACTCTCGTAATGATTGCCTTGGCATAACAGATATACCAATCTAGTTGCTTTCACTTCCTTTACATCAATGGAGCGTTATAAAATTTTCAGCATATTAGTGATAGCTAAGAGTTGAGCAGACACCGAATCCTTGGTATCTAACTCGAATGTTCCAGTGTTTTCCTCCCACTCCCAAGCCTTGAGGAAGAAAATTGATAGTCATTATTGGCAATTCTATCCAAAATAACAAACGCCTCAATAGGTGATTTATCCAGTAATGTCCCATTTTTCAAGGCATCAAGCATCATCCTCGTGGGTACATTGACTCCATTAGAAAACATAACTACTTTAGTCCAATCGTGAAAATCGTGATTTGAACACTTTTAAGAAACTCTTGTAATGATCCCAACACTCATACATAGATTCGTCGTCGTCCTGGCGAAAGGTGTTATGTCATTCCTTATATGAGTGTTCATGTTCGGTGGGTTATATCATAATAAGAAACTCTTGTAAAGATCAACCCATGATTCAATCGAATCGGATGGAACACCACTCAACTAAGCCCTTGCTTGGTCACGCAAAGAATATGGAAACAACTTTAATTTCAACACATCCTCATACACTCCTTCTTGAAGGAAAGAATCACAAACCTCCGAAAAATTTCAAATATGTTGCCTGACATCTTCAGTTGGAATGCCCCCAAACCGCCCTATAGAATTTAATATATTAAACATAACTAGTTTAAGCTCAAAATGTGCAGCTTGAATTTCGGGTGCCATAATTCCAGGATTCAAATCATCTAGCATCGAATTTAAATGATCACGAATAACATGAGGCCTATCAGCAAGTCCAACATTTTGTAATGCCTTGGTATTTTGAATTCTGTCATCTTGACCAATGCCCTGATTTCCAATTTGATACATATTTTCTCTGGCACATTGAACACGTCTCCTTTGTCTGAAGAGTGTTTCAATCTCAGGTTATATCGGTTCCAATGGCTCTTCAGAATGTCTTCTAGGCATACACTAAATAAACCTGAAAAAGAATAAAAAATATCAAGTAAACTAAATAAAATAAAGTAGCAAAATTAAGTACTCTGGAAAAACTAATTAACTTCACTTTGCCAATCCCCGGCAACGAAGCCAAAAACTTGTTGCATGTTGTGGGTACTATAAAACTTTATGCAAATAATGTGCAAGTATACAAAAATGCTCAAGTAATAAAGTGATGAGTGAGTATCTTCTCCACAGGGATTGGTGGAAATTACAAAGTTTAACCCAAAAAAATGCACTACTCTATCTAAATATAGTTAGTGATGATATGTACCAATAGAGAATGTCACATCAACGAAAAGTGTGCGTGGATGGATGTGGATTGATAGTTTTATGGGGTAGCAAATGGAAATGTAGTGGCAAAAGCATATTATAATGTTGAAAATGATAGAGATGTCAAGGCAATGAAAAATGGTAAAAACAAGAAATATATGATAGCTTGATAATCCTCACACAACAAGCTTCCACGGGAATGAATGGTAGGGATTGATTTAAGGATGCTAAAACTTATATCTCAAGAAGATTTAATCTATCCAATCTTCACTTGCTCGACAGGGTTTGCTGAAAATGCTTCCGCTATCTCTAGTCAAAGAAACCTAATAGAATAGAATGTCACGGCATCTCCTCGCAGTCTCAACTATGGAAGCATACACTATTGATAAAAACTACCCCTCTTAGTCGTTTAAATCTTATCTTAGTCTCTCTCAAGCACTAAGAGATTAGGATATAGTATTACTATGTCGATTTAAGCTTAAGAAAATACTACACCCCATTGCTTATGTGGATCTTTCTTGTGTATCTCTCGAATACTACAAGTAATAATGACTAAGTTTCTCTCGATCACCTAGCCTTCATCTATGTAATGGACACTCTCATGCATCCTACAATCTTAGAACATGAAGTATTCATAAGTAAAACAAGTAAATGCAAAAGATAAATTTTAATCTACCATTAAATAATATAATCATCCATAAAATCAACCCCACCAATAAGGTTAGTTCATGGTGGGTTCGAATCATCCATGAAACAAAACATGAAATTCATCTGTTCCAACAACCCAATATCAAATGGAAAATAGCAGCAAAGGGGAAGAGAGAAAAAGCCTTCAACGCGCGCAGCCGGAGCTCTCCTCAACCACCGCGACTAGCCTTAGCTTGCTAACTCCTCTCGGACACCTAGCTCGACACTCCTTGGAGCTCGTTAATGGAGGAACACCACTAGCAAATGGAATGAAGGATACGGTGGAAAAAGTGAAGAAAATCTAGCTGAAGATGGTCAATCGTCCTCCTCTCATTCTCTCTCATATGAGGTGTATATATAAAAAAATAATATCCAAGGGTAATAATGGGTTTTAACATTCCAATTACCCATCATACCCCTAGAATCATTCCTTGAGTTTGAGTCTTATCGTCCCAGGTGGCAGTTGTCCCCAGCAGGCAGTTATAATCATCAGACACGTGCCTTGCCAGCTGACCTTTTATAAAAATATCTTTTTGTCCTTTTTTGTGCTAAAAATGCCAAGGCATTTTAATCTACTTCAACAAAGTGTGATGTCATGATATTCCTTCCCAGTGCAACCTTTTGCTTGCTATTTCCTGCACAACATAAACAACCACACATTTCCCTAATACAACACATTTACAAGATAAAATAGCAATATCACCACTAATGCAACTATATGCAACTACATGATCCTAAAATGACTAAAATGAGCTTTTAAACAAACAATAACTTAAGTGAAAAAGGACTTAAAAGTAGCCTTTTTAGGAAGTTATCACGAGGCTTGCATTAAAGGAAAACAACACAAACAAAGTTTTAAAGTTGGTAGATCTTGGCGTGCCCGAAGGTAGTTGGAGATTGTGCATACTGACATAACCGGTCCTTTTTCAACATACCATCACTTCATGGTAACAAGTACTACCTAACTTTTATTGATGATTTTAGCAGAAAATGTTGGATTTATATCTTGAAGGAAAATTTAGAAACGTTAGAAAAATTGAAAGAATTTAAAGCAATGGCGAAAAAGTAAAGCAACCAATATTTAAAAATACTCATATTAGATAGAGGAGGTTAGTATACATCAAATTTATTTAAGGACTTTTGTAAAGAACATGGAATTATCCATCAATTACCAGTCAGATACATGCATAAGAAAATGAGGTAGCAGAAATGAATAACCATACAATCATTGACATAGCAAGAAACATGATAAAAGGTAAACACCTACTGAGAAATTTCGAGGTCGAAATAGTAAAATGTGCAGTTTATCTGCTAAACCAATTTCCAACAAAAAGTGTGAAGTATATGACACCAAACGAAGCATGGAATGATAAAAACCATGAGTTGGACACCTCAAGATTTTTGGGTGCATCGCATATGGCCACATTCCATAACAGACAAAAAAGAAGCTTGATGACATGGGATAAAAATGTATTTTTATTGGCTATGGTGAAAGAAGCAAAGCATACATACTATATAATTCTCTTACCAAGAATGTAATAATTTCAAGAAATGTCGAGTTCGATGAAGCAGAATACTGGAGATGGAGTAAATAAGAAAAGAAAGTTGAAAGACTATTTTTTAATGAAGATATAGATGATGATAATCTTATCAATCATGATAAACAAAATGATGATCAAAGTCTTCAACAAACAGCGACTACATCACCATCATCAAGCAATAGCAGCAGTGGTAGTAGTGGAACAAAAAGTGATTCAATAATATATAAAGAAGCGGTTGAAGATGACAAGGGAAAAAAATCTTAGAATAGAAAATCAAGTTTAATGAGGAATGTTAGAATTCAAACCTGATTTTAACACGGGGATGTCGGCATGTCTAAAAACTTAATGAAGGATAATGGACATCAAAACAAAATATGGAAATTGAAGATTAAATGGTGGCAACTCAAGAAGAAACTTAAGTGGTTGTGTATTAAACCACAAAGAAAAGATAGTAACAATAAAGGATTAAGTGAGGCACCTTTTTCAAGTTGAAAAGTCAAAGTTAAGGTTAATGCTTAATTATGAAGCAAAAATGAGGTGGCAAAGCTTGGAAAAAGGTGAGTCTGACATCAACAAAGTTACACGACGACAAGGAACAATGGAGTCGATTACTAATGTCTATATATAGGCTTAAACTATTGATGTATGGTATGCAATACATGAGTGTAAGCAAAAAACGAGAGTGAAAGATTGAGATAGGTTAGCGAAATTTTGATAATGGAGTTGTGTTTGTAATTAGTTGCAGTTAATGTTATATTAATGTTTGTATCGTATTATATTTTGATTCGTATTAATAATAACGTCTGAGTTATAAAGTATATTAAGTATCCATTTACGCTTTCAACAAAATAGAGATGTTGATCTTCATTTATTGTCAATTGCTTTTTATTTTTGTTTTCATATTCTTTTATATTTTTTTTGTTTTTGTGTTATTGTAATATTTTTATATTTTTTCGGTCGATTCTTTTGTTTTCTTTCTAATTTTATGTTTTATATTGTAAATCCAACAACTATTTTTTGATAAAATGATTGGTTTGGGTGGATGATGACGGAAATGGTGATTTGTGAGAATGAGGCCGTGAGGTCGGTGAGGGTGAGATCAAAATATTTTAATTTTTTACGGTGGGATAAAATCTATCTTTTTAAAGATCATAATCAAATTCATAGATTTTAATCTATTAATTAATTCAGATACTTTCACGTCTAATATTTTATTTTTGATGATTTAACATGATTAGATCTTGAGTTTTGATTTCATATTAAATAAGTTTGAGTTGTATCACCTCTCTAAAACCCTAATTAAGATTCAATATTAACCTGGAACCCCATAGACTCAAACTAGCTTAATTATATGGGGAAATAGTTTCAACTTTCTTGTTTTAATTTTGGGATCCTTTTTAAAATTTGACATCATTCACTCTAGTGATCCTCAAAACGCCAAGACTACAATAGATTTCTTTTATTGTGTTTTTGAAAGAAAGAAACTACAATAATTAGTGGCAAGAATTAGGAAAAACATAATCCTTACATGAAGACTAAAGAGAAAGCAATCACATCTCTTCTTATCTTTCAAAATAAAAGTAAAAATATATTCATTCGCCTTTTCGATTAAAGTTGAAAAATCTTATCATCAACGTTTTACATTTAGATTTTGATTCGGATTTTTACAAAAATTGTTGTCCTTGCCCAGGGACGGAGCTCCCTTAGGTCTCAAGGGCCCCGACCTCTATTAAAATTTATATATTTGATATAATTTTGGTTTAATAGTATTTTTGTTCTTGTAAAAATAAATATTTAAATTTAAAAAAATATATAAAAATTTATTAAATATTTAATCAAGTAGGGGTCAAACTAAATAATGATAAGTCTGTGTTCTCAAATTTTTGATCTAATTACAATTTAAGTCATTGTAAGTTTAAATAATAGACAAATTAGAAGTTGTATTTTGAGTTTTGAGTTTTGAGTTTTTTTTTTTTAATTTAGGGTGAATACAAGGTAATATATGTACAAAAACTTTCAACTATTTGATAATGAACACTCGTATCCTTACATACGTGCTTGAACTCAGGACCTCAAAGATAACAATAATCTCTTAATCACTAAGGTTGCTTGTTTCATGCAGAATTTCGAGTTTAAATACTTAATAAGTATTTATATTTTTCTTAAATAGTCTAATATTTTAGCCTCTGTCAATATTTAATTTTAGTTATGTCCCTTACCTTTCATTTCTGCTCACATTAATTCATAGAAATAAGCCATATGTACCGATTACAATGATGATATAAAGTATATATTTTTTGATTAATCTGAGATGTTTACATCATGCAAATGTCGTGTTTGAATCTAAAACTTTTAACAATAATTTATTTAATTGAAATTGCATGGGAAAACGACGAATGGGCTTTTCTTTTCTTCTCACAAAATCAAACGAAAATATATTAAAATTAGTTTGGAAGAATGAATTAAGCTATCATAATCACAAGCATATAATTGAAGAAAAAAAAAGCTTTCCTCAAAATGTACAAGGAAGAGTTCTAATTAAGTGACAACAATATCAAAAAAGTAAAAAAAAAAAACAAGGGTAAACTATTCATTTAATACATATACTATCAATTTTGATCCATTTTAGTAATTAAACTTTTAATTATTTTTAAAATCATACATAAAGTTTAGTTTTTGTTACATTTTAGTACCCACTGTTAAGTTTTGAAAAATGAAAGTCTAGGTACCAAAACACGTTTAGTACCTGATTATACTTAAGTTTTGAAAAAATTAAAAATTTAAGTACTAAAACGGATCAAAACGGATAGTTTAGGTACAAAATGCGTTAAGTTTTTAACGACCGGATATTAAAATGAAATAAAAAGTAAACTTTAAGTACGATTTTGAAACAATTGAAAGTTTAGGTATTAAAACTGATCAAAACTGATAATTTAGTTATTAAATGCATAATTATCCTAAAAATAAAGAAATAATGACAGGAACCCAAATAGAAAGCTTCTCTTATATACTAAAAGTAAACAAGGAAAGAATTCGAGTCCTGATTGAGGGCGGCAGCGGCAGAATAAGAAAAGCTGAGACGACGGATGTCGATGGTTTCCCTCATCCTAGCAAGCGCCACCGTGCATTCTGCTAGTAGCTCCGCTATAGTCGACACTTTGATCATCTTCTTCAGAGAAACTTTTATAATGAAAAAAAGCAAAGAAAATTGAAAGGCTCTTTTTCTAGGCCTCCAGTTCCAAAATGTGGTTTATAATAAGCGAAAAGTGAAATAACTTTTAGCTTATCCAATGGAGTTGTTTGATCCTGAGAAGGAAAAGAAAAAGAAAAGATGCAGCCAAATTTACAAACTGCTAGTAGTGGGATCTGCCCTTTTAGCTTTATTTACCTTGTATTTTGTTCATCTCTCATTTCATCCATGGAAAAATTATTATATAATGTCATATTTGTAATCATGAATCAATAAATTATTAGGGTTAATAATGACGGTATGAGTGTTGGCTTACGCGTTAGGTACTACGATCATTAACTTGAATACTTTTATTTATGTTTTTCTAGCTGAATCTGTAAAACCTAATCATTCAATTATTTTTGATTTTATTTAAATTTTATAAACTGTTACAATTATTATCAAACATTATACATTTGATAAATTTTATGGATTAAGGTCACCTTTATTCATGTAATAGACTCAATTTATCATTTTCGCTTCTATCGTATTTTCGCATCAATTTAACCTTTAAAGTTGTTTAATTGCACAGCATAAGCCCCTCTTCCTCAGAAAATGGGAACCGAATTTGAAGGAGCTGCACTTTGACTTGGATCGAATGCCAAATTGGATTCAACTCTTCAATGTTCCTTTGGAATTATTTTCGAAGAAGGGACTCAGCTACATCACTAGTGCTATCGGTAAGCCCTTACACATGGACTCCATTATTGCTTCTAGAGCGAGACTTGAGTATGCTAGAGTCTGTGTTGAAATTTCTGTTGGCTCGAAAATCCCAAATTTTGTTGATGTGCTTTTATATGATGAGTCTGTAGTGAGAATTAAGGTAGTTGTACCTTGGTTACCTGCCTCGTGTGTTGAACGTGGGAAGTTTGGGCATTCGATGAAATTCTGTCCTTTGGGGAAGAAGAAGGAACAGGTATAGAAGGCAAAAGTTCCATCACAGGTGATTAAACAGGATGTTGTTGCCAACAGTCTAGCTGGGGGTTTTTGATCACCCGTTCACTGGTCCCTTATTTACCTGGTCGAACAAGCAACAAGATTCGTATTTAGCTCACAAGTTAGACCGAGTTCTCATGAACTCAGCTTGGATTGATGCTTTTCCAGAATCCTATGTGGAGTTTCTCGCCCTGGGGGAATCAGACCATTGTCCAAATATAGTGTGGCTCCGAAAAGCAGCCCCTAAGACCAGGCCTAAACCGTTTAGGTTCTTTAACTTCTGGGCTCTGCACCTGGATTTTTTTGCCCTCTTCAAGGAATCTTGGTAGGTTCCAGTAAAGGGTAATCCAACCCAAATGCTCTTCCAAAAGCTAAAAAGGTTAAAATGTCCTCTCAGGAATTTAAACAGAAGACATTTCAACGACATCTCCAATCAGGTGAAACTAAAAAGAGAGGAATTGTTGTGTATTCAGCTTGCAAACTTATCTGTTGGCAGTGTTGTTAATGATGAATTACAAGCCGAAAGGGAACTCCATACCCTTGAAGAAGCTGAGATGTTTTTTTATAAGCAAAAGGGAAAGTCAACTGGATAAATGAGGGGGATCAAGGAACTCGCTTCTTTCATTCGGTGGTGGCAAGTAAAAGGAAAAGCAGTACGATAAGGGTTCTTTATGATCAATTCGGTGCTAGGCTTGACATTTTGATGATATGGCAAATGAGGTGATCAAATTCTTTCAGAACCGGTTGGGTATGACTGATGCAAATGTTAAGGGCAGTAACATTGCTACAATTAAAGAACTCCTCAATTACTCTCTTCCCCTGGGAGCAGACACTGTTTTATGTCGTGATGTTTCCGATGTGGAGATCTAGGAAGCCTTATGGGGACAGGGCAACGAATCCGACTCGGATACGAATCCGAGGTGTCACATTGACCTTTTAAAACACGTACTTGTATAAAATAGTGCGTAATTTAAAACTTTTATAACATATAAATGACTAATTTACATAAAAGACATTTTTATTATTACAAAACCAATCAGAGCGTGTATATTTCACTTATTTATTTACATATAACGATTCAAAACATTTATAAAACTGTTCTTTTCTGATCTGACCTTTAGTAAGGAGAAATGACATGTCTTGCTCCACATTGCTCTTTACTCTTCTCGAAACCTACGTGTAAATCACTTACACGCTAAGTCAAAGACTTAGTGAGGCAATAAACATATAAGGTAAACTGTAACTAATAATCATACATAAACAATTACTACTATCATTTCATACAACTCATACTTTTACATGTAACAAATATATATACATACATATATGTCATTATCATTAATATCTCTTATCTCATGTTCCTATGATCTCTTATGTCCATATCATATATCTTATAGACTTATTATTATATCATCATTTCAATCAATTATACTCATTCACATATACCTTAACATGTACTCATGTATATCATATAACATATACCATATATACTATCATAAAACACGTACACCCAGGCAACTATAATATCATCTTCATTTTTATTAATATTATCTATTTAATAGCCCATGATACACATGTGAGAACTAAAGATATGCGAGTACATAGAGGTTGTGCACTAATGTTGTCACCACAGCTCATATAATTGCACCGAAGTGCCACATATAATTGCACCGGAATGCCACGTAGAATTGTACCGTAGTGCCATATAATAATGTCCATAAGGACCACATATCATCCCTTAAGAATCATATACATATACTAGGGATCAAGTATGTGTCTCACCAGACTTCACACATGTTCCAAAGAATACATATATGTCCCGAATGACCATATATTATTCCTTAAGAATCATATACATATGCCAAGGATCAAGTATGTGTCTCACCAGACTTCACACATGTTTCAAAGAATACATATATGTCCCGAAGGACCACATATCATTCCTTAAGAATCATATACATATGCCAAGGATCAAGTATGTGTCTCACCAGACTTCACACATGTTCCAAAGAATACATATATGTCCCGAAGGACCACATAGACCCTCGACTCTTGGCATGCCAACTATACCCCTAGCTCTCATGACACATAACATGGGCATTATCTTTTATATCCTTTTACATATTCATGTAACCATATCATATATTCATATAAGCTCATGGTTTCATTCACATATACATGTAATCACGTAGTTCATGTCAATTCTCATATGAGTTCATATTTATATAAACATATGATTCACCTTCACGTATCACATATACTTTCTCTTTCAAATAGCTCATAACATTTCTCATGTGTTCATATGATATGTAAATCATTGTCATCTCATCATGTTATCACATAAACGTATAATCTTACAATACATACAAAAACACCTCAATACATATATTCACATATACCTATCATTTCATTATCCTTATTATTATTCTTATCATCACCATTAATCCCTTTACTTACCATATTCATATCAATAACACATATACTCATGCACACATATAAATCATAACAAATACATACTTCTATGAATTCATATTTTTCACTATTGGAAATAGACTTATCGTAAGTCTTATTTTCCATTGAACCTCATATACTAGAGAATATGCACTCGCCAGCCTTGTTTGCTTTGAATCAATCTTAATCCTTAGATTGTTCCGGAACAAGCTTCATTCTATATCTACAACATAATAATACATTGATACATATCAGCATACTAATTGATATCTTCTAAATTGTCACTTCTTAGGCTAAAAGAAAAGCCCATTTCATCTTTTAATGAAGGTATGCATCGATGCACTGCACAGTGTATCGATGCATTCCCTAACGATGCATCGATGCACTACTTGTGCATCGGTGCACAAAATACATTCGATGTTTGTATTTTAAAAGAGTGAATCGATGCACTATCTGTTCATCGATACACTACCTGTGCATCGATACACCTTCAAACAATTTCTGGGTTTCAACTTTGATGCATCGGTGCACTATGAATATGCATCGATGCACTCTGCCCAGAATCCTTTTTTGAACTCGAAAATACATTCGTTTTGGATTAAATCCTTCATATTTCAACCCCTTTCATATTCCTAACTTACATATACATACTTAAACTCATTAATATTCATTTATCTCATCTTTAACCTTAATATCCTCTCCTCTTTAGGAACTTCAAGAATCATACCCTATTTTCCACATATTTCAAATCCAATTCTAACACTTAATACTTCTTAATTAAGCTGATGACAAGTCAAATTTAACTTCAAGTTCAACTTATCAACTTCATTCCGAAAATTCACTCAAGAACTCCAAATCTTTAATCTTCCCTAACTCATTTATCTTTTGATTTTAAGATAACTTAAGCTTTCCTTAAGCTTAAGTATCACCTAAGAATCATAACCCAACTTTTAATTCAACAATTAACCAACTAATTAAGAAACTCACCTTTGAGCTGGAGCTTCACGCACAAAGAAGAAAGGAGAAGAAGAAAACTCTGGAAACTCATTTCCCTCATTTCCCACTTTTTTATATCCCCTAAAAGAGAAATAAAAAATCTTCTCCTAGAAAAGACCATAATACCCTTATTACTTTCAAACTTTACAATTAAATCCAACCTTAAAATTCTCCAATTAAAATTCTGAACTTTTAACTTATTTCGAAATTGAACACAATGCTTTCAAAATTCACCTTTAGGTCACTAGCCCGATATTGAGGATGTTACAAATCTTCCCTCCTTAAGAAAATTCGTCCTCGAATTTTCACTGCACATCTTGATAAGAACATATGTTCTAATGTTTTCATGTTGCTTCCTTTACTTAATCTTTCCTGTCACCTTCAGAAAACTTACTTTTCATTCCTTTAGTTCTTCATATACCTTTTCCCTTATACATCCATATCATATCACTTATCAGGTATACAATAACATCAGTTCTTATCACTTAAAATCATAAATCAATCAAATTCCTTGTCAATCTTCAATTGTCTTGCAAGAATAACCAAACTTTTATTTCATCCTTACTTGACTGACTCCAAAACTTCCTTAATACATATAAATCTTTCTTCATTTCTCTGACTACATCCACTTGACCAAGAAACATAATCTTAAATCTTCATCATAACTGATTAAACATACACTTTGCATAACTAAAGAATTTCTCATATCACCTGACATACCTTTCTTACTTCTAGTTAAACTTATAATCTATATCTCAACATAACCTTTATCACATCTGATTCTTTAAACTTCATCCTTTCATTTCCTTCATAAATCAAAATCTTCTTATACACCAATCATATCTTTCTTTCATGTTCACATACTCTTTTCCTATCACTTAAACTCATCTCTGATTACCAATCTTTATTATCTTTATAACTTTACTAATCAACTTCACTATACAGAACCTCATTCTTATCGTATCTTGCTTGTATTTTCTTCCATCAAAACTTTCTTTAAAACACATAAATATTTATCTCCTTGCCTATATCATATCTATATGATCAACATACACAACCACATCCAGATTCATATCTCATTTGATTAACTTACTTTATCTTTCCTTCAAAGCTTATAACTCTAACATCCATGCCATTACAGCTAATTAGTAACAACTTTTTAATCTAGGACGTAAGCCCTGATCAAGTTAATCATAAACATCATTTTAGTTGAAATTAACCCAGTGTAATTATCTTATCAAACCCATACTCTCATTTATATACAGTATTATGCCTTATCTCATTTATTACTTTTCATTTCAATGATTAAAATACATAACCATATCTCAATCCACACCATACATAATTAGCTTACCCTGAAATCATCTTCTAATCTTTTAACTTTAATACACTACTATCTTATAATTCTGTTAGTCAACATCGGTTCTTCCAATCTAAAACGTAAACTTTCATCGAACCATTCATATACATTCTTTGCAGTCGGAATTATTTCAACAATAGTTTACTCAACTAATCATATAAACATTCAATCTCATACACCATGTCACTTCCATTATTCAAGCTTAACATTTTAACTTCCTTTATTTATAAACTGATCATTGATGTACCCATACTTAAACTCTTCTTATCAATCCTTAGTTTTACTCAAACATTTGAATCCTCACTTCCTTCACTCTATCACTTTACTATAATCACAGTATACAATTGTATCCATATTCGCTTCATATTTGGTTATCATAACCTACCATATCTTGAAATCTTGTAATTCCAATACATTCCATCCCATAATCTTGTTAGCCAACGCTAACTCTTTCCATCTTAAATAAAAAAATAGTATCTACCTCACTTGATATATTTAAAATACTTCTTATCCTTCACATTATTTAATCTCTAGCAAAACACTTAATTCATTCCTCCATTTTCATATCTTACTTCACATCTATCTTTAACTTCTCATTTAATTATCCATAACCAAACTCTATTACTTAAGTAAGTCTGACTTTCATACAATTTGATCTTTTAACTTGAAATACAACTGATTCCAACTAAGTCGATAACCACTTTTAAAAAAAACCCTTTAGACACGTATAACACTCTTTTAATCTAGGCACTAGCCCTCTACATATCACTTGCAAACATCATTTTCATTCAAATTAGTTTCACAAACTTTCACTCTACTTATCAAACTATACTCTTGTCCATACACATTACAATTTCCCTCTGCCTCAAATTCATAAACTCTGACTTCATATATATATATCATACACTTGTCACTGATGCACTTATTTTGAACTCTCCTACAAATTCTCACTGCATCATTTGATCTTTTGACATTCTCATGGTGACAATTGTCCACCATACTCTAACTTGCCAAAGTAGTAACAAACTACTCAATTTAATTTCTCCTCTTTGGAGAAATGAAAACCTTCTATCATATCATCTAACCATAGGTCTGTAACAACAGAACCTTCCTCAAATCCATCCTTGAACTCGGGTGCTCTTAACTTTTTCAACTAATTCAATACATTCATTCTATAAGTTAAAGAAGTATAAATTGAAAATTCATCAGAATATTCTTCAACATGGTGAAGACATTCCCTAAGTTTATACAGGCACTTCCTGAGGTTTTTCGCTCTTCTCCCTGTCTGGCCAGGACAGGTGAATGCTATTACCTTTAGGTCTATCGCCTTGTGCTTCACTTTTGAAGCTCTCATTATCAAACATCTAATATAATATAACTATTGAACTCTATTAACAGGACAACACACTCCTTACCGTTCAGAACAGAAACTTTTTCACTTCGTGTTGGCATGTACATTTTTTTAAACACTGTTAACTTCGATTTAAGCCTAGAATCGGCTAAACCGTAGCTCTGATACCATTAAATGTAACACCCCAACCCGTATCTGACCCGGATACTAATCCGAGGTGTCACATTGACCTTTTAAAACGTACTTGTATAAAATAGTGAGTAATTTAAAACTTTTATAACATATAAATGACTAATTTACATAAAAGACATTTTTATTATTACAAAACCAATCAGAGCGTGTATATTTCACTTATTTATTTACATATAACGATTCAAAACATTTATAAAACTATTCATAGCTTAAACAATATATTCTTTTGAAAACATGCCAACTAGAACTTTATATACTAAAATACATATTATTCATCTATTTTCTGATCTGACCTTTAGTAAGGAGAACTGACCTGTCTTGCTCCACATTACTCTTTACTCTTCTCGAAACCTACGTGTAAATCACTTACACGCTAAGTCAAAGACTTAGTGAGGCAATAAACATATAAGGTAAACTGTAACTAATAATCATACATAAACAATTACTACTATCATTTCATACAACTCATACTTTTACATGTAACAAATATATATACATACATATATGTCATTATCATTCATATCTCTTATCTCATGTTCCTATGATCTCTTATGTTCATATCATATATCTTATAGACTTATTATTATATCATCATTTCAATCAATTATACTCATTCATATATACCTTAACCTGTACTCATGTATATCATATAACATATACCATATATACTATCATAAAACACGTACACCCAGGCAACTATAATATCATCTTCATTTTTATTAATATTATCTATTTAATGGCCCATGATACACATGTGAGAACTAAAGATATGCGAGTACATAGAGGTTGTGCACTAATGCTGTCACCACAGCTCATATAATTGCACCGAAGTGCCACATATAATTGCACCGGAGTGCCGCATAGAATTGCACCGTAGTGCCATATAATAATGTCCATAAGGACCACATATCATTCCTTAAGAATCATATACATATACTAGGGATCAAGTATGTGTCTCACAGACTTCACACATGTTCCGAAGAATACATATATGTCCCGAATGACCACATATCATTCCTTAAGAATCATATACATATGCCAAGGATCAAGTATGTGTCTCACTAGACTTCACACATGTTCCAAAGAATACATATATGTCCCGAAGGACCACATATCATTCCTTAAGAATCATATACATATGCCAAGGATCAAGTATGTGTCTCACCAGACTTCACACATGTTCCAAAGAATACATATATGTCCCGAAGGACCACATAGACCCTCGACTCTTGGCATGCCAACTATACCCCTAGCTCTCATGACACATAACATGGGCATTATCTTTTATATCCTTTTACATATTCATGTAACCATATCATATATTCATATAAGATCATGGTTTCATTCACATATACATGTAATCACGTAGTTCATGTCAATTCTCATATGAGTTCATATTTATATAAACATATGATTCACCTTCACGTATCACATATACTTTCTCTTTCAAATAGCTCATAACATTTCTCATGTGTTCATATGATATGTAAATCATTGGCATCTCATCATGTTATCACATAAACATATAATCTTACAATACATACAAAAACACCTCAATACATATATTCACATATACCTATCATTTCATTATCCTTATTATTATTCTTATCATCACCATTAATCCCTTTTACTTACCATATTCATATCAATAACACATATACTCATGCACACATATAAATCATAACAAATACATACTTCTATGAATTCATGTTTTTCACTATTGGAAATAGACTTATCGCAAGTCTTATTTTCCATTGAACCTCATATATTAGAGAATATGCACTCACCAGCCTTGTTTGCTTTGAATCAATCTTAATCCTTAGATTGTTCCAGAACAAGATTCATTCTATATCTACATCATAATAATACATTGATACATATCAGTATACTAATTGATATATTCTAAATTGTCAGTTCTTAGGCTAAAAGAAAATCCCATTTCATCTTTTAATGAAGGTATGCATAGATGCACTGCACAGTGTATCGATGCATTCCCTAACGATGCATCGATGCACTACTTATGCATCGGTGCACAAAATACATTCGATGTTTGTATTTTAAAAGAGTGAATCGATGCACTACCTGTGCATCGATACACCTTCAAACAATTTCTGGGTTTCAACTTTGATGCATCGGTGCACTATGAATACGCATCGATGCACTCTGCCCAGAATCCTCTTTTGAACTCGAAAATTCATTCTTTTTGGATTAAATCCTTCATATTTCAACCCCTTTCATATTCCTAACTTACATATACATAATTAAACTCATTAATATTCATTTATCTCATCTTTAACCTTAATATCCTCTCCTTTTTAGGAACTTCAAGAATCATACCCTATTTTCCACATGTTTCAAATCCAATTCTAACTCTTAATACTTCTTAATTAAGCTGATGACAAGTCAAATTTAACTTCAAGTTCAACTTATCAACTCCATTCCGGAAATTCACTCAAGAACTCCAAATCTTTAATCTTCCCTAACTCATTTATCTTTTGATTTTAAGATAACTTAAGCTTTCCTTAAGCTTAAGTATCACCTAAGAATCATAACCCAACTTTTAATTCAACAATTAACCAACTAATTAAGAAACTCACCTTTGAGCTGGAGCTTCACGCACAAAGAAGAAAGGAGAAGAAGAAAACTCTGGAAACTCATTTCCCTCATTTCCCACGTTTTTATATCCCTAAAAGAGAAATAAAAAATCTTCTCTTAGAAAAGACCATAATACCCTTATTACTTTCAAACTTTACAATTAAATCCAACCTCAAAATTCTCCAATTAAAATTCTGAACTTTTAACTTATTTCGAAATTGAACACAATGCTTTCAAAATTCACCTTTAGGTCACTAGCCCGATATTGAGGATGTTACAACTATCTTTGAGGATGTCAAATCTGTAGTACGTATCAAGTTGAGTGGTTGCTCTATCAACGGAATAGATCCGAGGAACGCTGCCCTATACGCTAGCTGGAACATTGTGTGATATCTTGGAGCGTTTCCCTTCTTTGATGCTCATCTTGTATTGGTTTTGGTTATTGTTGAGTTAATCGATCGACGGAATCGGCCAAGAGGGGGGTGAATTGGCAATTAAAATTTTGGTGGAAGCTTTTGAAGAAAATTGAAAGTAATTGCACAGCGATTTAGAGTGGTTCGACTTTCTCAATCAAAGTTTACGTCCACTACCTTAGCTATCCACACTAAGGATTTTCCAACAAATTCATTAATTTTTTCTTTCTTTTGAGGCCAAAGAGATAACCTTACAACTCCCTCAAGAATATACCCCAATTCTTGAGAACACTCTTTCTCAAAGAGAAGATTACAAATTTGCAAACTTGCAAGGAAATCCTCACAAGGTAGATTGTTTGCACAATTCTAGAACAAAGAAAAGAACACTCAAAAATAAATACAATTGAGTACAAGTAGTGTTCTTGAAAGCAAAATGAATATTGAATGAAAAATAGGCTTGAAATGCTCAAACTTGAGGTTTGATGATTTCTCTTTGATTCTCTCTTGATTCTTGTTGATTGTTTTTTCTTGTTATTGATCAATGGCTTCTAAGCTTGTTTAAATACACCATAAAATGATTTTGAACATTGGGGATGCTTAGTGGAGTCAATATAGTCGTTTAAGTGTGAAAACAATTAATAAATTCAGTTGGGAGCGCCAGTGCATCGATGCATACCCATGGTGCATCGGTGCATCAGTGTAAAATTCAAATATTTTGACCGTTGGACCCTTAGTGTATCTGTGCACTAAGAGTGCATCGATGCATCAAGTGCATTCGATGTTTCAAAATAGCCAGAGTGCATCGATGCATGGTTGGTGCATCGATACATCAAATGCATTCGATGTTTTCATAAAATCCTCAGTGCATTGATTCATGGTATGTGCATCGATGAATGAAATGCATTCGATGTTCAATTTAATTCATGGTGCATCGATGCATGGATTGGTGCATCGGTGCATCACTTTGAAAAATTGATTTTAGGCTTGATTTTGGTTCAAAATACTTTATGAAAATTGTTTCAAAAATAGTTTAAGTATAAAACACAATTTTACACATTTAGTAAGGTTTGAACTTGAACTTTTAAAGACTTGGAGTAATAATTTGATATTCGATTAATTAAATCGAATATACTTAGAAAATCATTTGTAAAATCTTAAAATTCATTTAAACTTAATTTGTTATATCGAAACACAAAAATGTTTTCAACAATCTCCCCCTTTTTGATATAACAAAACATTTGTGTTATTTTAAGATTTTCTAAAAATTTGAAATCAATTTTGAAAAATTACTCCCCCTTACTATAACACTTCTCCTTTTAACACTTAATATTTATCCCCCTTTTTGTTAAATCAAAAAGATTTAAAAACCGATTTAAACAAGGTTTTGAAAAACTTAGCTAATTGATTAAATATATATATATAGCTTAAGCTGCTAAGATCACAATCAAAAGAGAGATTAGCCATTAGTTTCATAAACAATATTCATAATTAAATGTGAAATGGCATAATTGGTCAAAATGAACTAATATCAAAAATATATATATAATAAGTTCAAAATCCATAAAACATCCAACTCCTAACAAATTCAAACATTTATAAATCCAAAACAAACAATCCAAAAATATCAAAAATTAATCCAGGTTTGAAAATCCAAGAAAACATAACAAAGAAACAAATTCACTCCATAGGATGATCGGGAGGAGGAGGATAATGAGCTCAAACTTCAAGAGTGAGAGCATTCATACGTTCACGCATCTCCCGCTGAAACTCAGTAATCTGAGACTCCATGGAGGTAAACCTCAGATCAAACCACTCCAAGAAGGATCGAAAATATGGTGGCATTTGATCTTCTTGGCGTGCCGATTCCGGTGCAGGCTCATCGTCTGGAACATGATCGTCGATATCTTAAATAAGTTGTTGAAACTCAGGATCATCGTCATCAGTCGGTGCCGGAGGAGGAGGAGCACGAGAAGAGCTAGGAGAAGCTCATGAAGAGCTAGCTCCCGGGGTTTGCTTACCGGGTCGAAATACCCAAAGATCGGTTTCCTCGTCTTGTTTCCAATCTGCTTTCTTCAAGGAAGTAAGATTGATTTGGTTTTGGAGTGGGATAGGATTGTCGAGAGAGACGTCTAGACCAAGTTTGATAAAGAGGTTACAAAGAAGACATCCATAAACTAATGTTTCGACATGTTTTGAAGGAACAATGTTTATGACATCAACTAGTTGACTTAAGATAATGTTGGGTAGATTGATTTTGATCTTATTCTTGAGACAGTGCATCCACCACAAATCCCTAATACGAAGAGTGGAATACCTACCTCCGGATGGGTCTAAACCACCAAGAGATCATCAGATGAAGAAAACGATCGTGATGAGATCGTAGAGTACTAACACTAGCGTTTGGAACATAGGGATAATCTACAGTTTCATTCTCATTATATAACCCATCATCATCTAATCCAAAATGTGAAGCTATAATCGCGGGGTCAATATTAATATATTGGCCTAAAAGATATGATCTAATGGCTATAGTCCCACATTGAGTTTCATTTTGAATACATACCGCATTGGAATAGAAAATGCGGACTAATTGTTGATAAACGATAGGTTTGAGCTGAAACATTTTATCAAACTTCCAAGCTTTAAGAATCGGAAGGTATTCAAAGTCAATATCTATCATAGCTTGAAGAGAAGGAATACGCTCTTCCCGGATTCTATAAGTTTGAAAAGAATTTATATACCTAGAGTACAATTCGTCTCTACGACGCTCAGGCATATTAAAACAAGATCCTAATGGAGATGTAGGTGGAGGAGGAACAGGATTAGGAGGTTGGTTTGAACGAGAACGACTCGATAAAGTTCTAGGGCATTTGGGATTAGACATAGTTTAGGAATCGGAAAAAAGAATATAACCTACATATTGAAACGCATGTATGCAATTTAATCAATCCCAAAACTCAATTGAGTCCTCAATAATTCAAGGTTCTCTAAATCAAATCCTAATGGGCAAGGTTTTGAAAATAAATTTTGAAAATCATAATATGTATATGAAAACAACATAATTAAATCAGAAACATCAAATTTTAAAATTAAATTCAGAATTTCGAAATACACATTTTTTTAATTTCGAATTTTTTAAAAAAAAATTGTAATTTTTTTGATGAAATTGGTTGTAAAATCTAGTTTAAAATCATCAAATACTCAATGCCCAATATAATGTTCATCCTAGAACTAATTAAAACTAGTCATAAGATTAGAATATGATAAAATAGAGGTTTTTAGAAAAATACCTTGAAAATTTCGGATTTAAGAGGAATGAGATGTTGTGTTGCATGATTTAATGATAGTAGCAAGATATAGAGATGAAATATGAAAGATTTCCGATCAAAACCGAAGGATTTGGAGCAATTTTGAGAGTAGGAGAGGGAGAGAAGGCGTATGGCTAAGAGAGTTTAGTTTTAAGGTTTGAAAATAAATGAGAAAATAAGCCTTATAAACCCCAAAACCCGACAGATGCATCGATGCATGACCCTGTGCATCAGAGCACATTCAAGGCGTGCATCGGTGCACCTTCATGGTGTATCGATGCACATTTAAGGATGCATCGATGCACTGTTAGGTGTATCGATGCATGAAGCACAAAAATGTCAAAAATATGTTTTAAACACTCAAAATGCTAAATTAATTGGCTCTAGTGTATTGGTAACTCATATATTGAAAATTAATCATGTTCAATCAATCAAATTAATCCTTTAAACTACTTTTGAACATAAAATTAATTTTCATCAAGCAACATAAACTCCCCCTAACTAATAGCAAAGAATGCAATCAAAATTTATTATAAGCATTTTTCATTTATACTTAAAAGTGCTAAAATTATTTTTAAACACTCAGTGAAGATAGGTCAGTTAAACCTAATTCTCTCCTAAGTGTCCAAAATCTTTCTTTGTCTAAAGGTTTTGTAAAGATATCTGCTAATTGGTGCAAAGTATCAACAAATTCTAGAACTACATCTTCCTTAGCGACATGGTCTCTAATGAAGTGATTTCTAATTTCAATATGCTTAGTTCTAGAGTGTTGGATGGGATTTTTAGTGAGACAAATAGCACTAGTATTGTCACACTTGGTAGGAATGGTACATACTTCAATTCCATAATCAAAAAGTTGTTGTTTAGTCCATAAAACTTGTGCACAACAACTACCGGCTGAAATGTATTCTGCTTCAGTGGTAGATAATGCAACACAATTTTGTTTCTTTGAAAACCAAGAAATCAGCATATTTCCAAGGAATTGGCAAGTATCGGAGGTGCTTTTCCTATCTAATTTGCATCCTCCATAATCCGCATCAGAGAAGGCATGCAAGCTAAAGCTAGAGTCTCTAGGATACCAAAGTTCTAAACTAGGAGTGTCCTTAAGGTATCTAAAGATCCTCTTAACAGCTACTAAATGTGATTTCCTTAGGGCATGATTGAAATCTAGTAGCACATAAGCAAACACTAAACATAATGTCCGGTCTACTTGCAGTTAGATAAAGCAAATAACCAATCATTGACCTATATAATTTAACATCCACACTTTTACCTCCTTCATCTATGTCAAGCTTTGTCGATGAGCTCATTGGAGTGTTATGTGGCTTCCCATTTTCCAGTCCAAACTTATTGAGCATATCTTTGACGTACCTAGCTTGATTGATGAAGATGCCATCTTTTATTTGCTTGATTTGGAGTCCCAAAAAGAATGAGAGCTCCCCCATCATGCTCATCTCGAATTCACTTTGCATTAGCTTAGAAAATTCTTGGCAAAGAACATCATTAGTAGAACCAAATATTATATCATCAACATAAATTTGAACTACTAATAAATCTTTACCTTTATGCTTTAAAAACAATGTAGTGTCAACCTTCCCTTTTGAAAAACCTTTTTCAATTAAAAAGTTTGACAATCTTTCATACCAAGCTCTAGGAGCTTGTTTTAAACCATAAAGTGCTTTTTTTAATTTAAGAACATGATTTGGAAATTTTAAATCTTCAAAACCTGGAGGTTGTTCCACATACACTTTTTCCTTTATAAAACCATTTAAAAATGCACTTTTAACATCCATTTGATATAATTTAAATTCATGAAAACATGCAAATACTAATAACATTCTAATTGCTTCCATCCTAGCTATGGGAGCGTATGTTTCATCATAATCTATGCCCTCTTCTTGAGTATAGCCTTGACCAACAAGTATATCCTTATTTCTCACTATATTACCACTTTCATCAAGCTTATTCCTAAACACCCATTTAGTACCTACAGTAGATTTATTACTAGGCCTTTCAACTAATGTCCATACTTTACTTCTCTCAAATTGATTTAACTCTTCTTGCATAGCCATAATCCAATGTTCATCTTTTAATACTTCTTTAATATTCTTAGGCTCTATGCATGAGATAAATGCAACATAATTACAAATATTTTTAAGAGAAGATCGAGTTGTTACCCCTTTTGATGGATCACCTATAATCTCACCATCATTGACATAGTTGTACTCTCTTGGGTAAGATACTTCCCTTTCTTCAATGGTTGGATTCTCGAGAGGATCTTGAGTTTCCTCATCTTTCGTTTCTTCTTTTGATGATGGTTCTCCAACGTCATGTTCAACGTCATTTATGTTTATAATACCTACATCATCATTCAAACAAGAATCCTTCCTCGGAAGGGGATTATCATCGAAAACAACATGTATAGACTCTTCTACAACTAAAGTTCTTTTATTAAATACTCGATAAGCTTTAGAATTTAAGGAATAACCCAAAAAAATTCCTTCATCACTTTTAGCATCAAATTTGCCAAGATTGTCTTTTACCGTTGTTTAAAACAAAACATTTACATCCAAAAGGATGAAAATAGCTAATGTTAGGCTTTTTATTTTTGAAAATTTCATATGGAGTTTTCTTTAAGATTGGCCTAATAATTACTCGATTTACAACATAATACGCGGTATTTGTGGCTTCCGCCCAAAAATATTTTGGCAAATTGTTTTCACAAAGCATGGTTCTAGCCATTTCTTCTAAAGTTCGATTTTTTCTCTCAACAACTCCATTTTGTTGAGGGGTTCTAGGCGCTGAAAAATTATGGCTAATACCATTAGAATTACAAAAATCAATAAATCCAAGATTTTCAAATTCAGTTCCATGATCACTCCTAACACTAGTTATAGAGTAACATTTTTCGTTTTGGATTATTTTTGAAAACGTGATGAATTTTTCTAATGCTTCATCTTTAGTAAATTAAGAATAGAACCCCAAGTATATCTAGAATAGTCATCTACCAAGACAAATGCATATTGTTTTCCACCCAAGCTAGTAGTCCTAGTTGGCCCAAAAAGATCTATATGGATCAATTGTAAAACTCTACTAGTTGATACATCATTAATGGATTTAAAAGAAATTCGCTTTTGTTTTCCTTTAGCACAAGCATTACAGATTTTATCATTATCAAATATAAGCTTAGGCAACCCTCGAACTAAATTTCCTTGAATTAGTCGTTGCAAAACATTCATACTAGCATGTCCTAGTCTCCTATGCCATAACCAACTATCATGCTCATCCTTAGCAACTAGGCATAAATTAGTCATATCAATAGAGTCTAAATGCAACATGTATATGTTTCATATTCTATGACCAACAAGCATAATTTGATTAGATGCAATGTCAATAACTTTACAACCATTAGTTTCAAACATGACATTGAATCCTTTATCACATAATTGACTAATATTTAAGAGATTATTCTTTAATCCATTCACATATAAAACATTTTTAATTTGTATGGAATAGGTATTACCTATAGTACCTATACCTTCGATGTGACCTTTTGAATTATCACCAAAAGTCACTTCTCCTCAATTTTTGGCGTTAAGCTCTATGAACCGGTTTTTGTCTCTGGTCATGTGTCTTGAGCATCCACTATCAAGATACCATGAGTTTGAATTTGTTTCCCATGCCTTGTAGCAAAGCTCCTTTTCCTACAAACATAGATTAATTTCTAATTTTTGGTACCCAAATTCTTTTGGGTCCATATTCATTAGTTTCCAAAATCCTAGTTCCTTTAGGTATCCATTTGTGTAGGATATCTTTATCTTTAGTAGTAATGAGACCTTTAGGAACCCATATACTTATAACGTTTTTCCATTAGAGGTTCTTTGGGGACCTCTATGATTGTAGTTTTTAAAACTTTTTCTAACAAAGTTGTATTTTGAATTTTCTCCATTTTCAAAATGTTTTGTTCCATCTTTATCAAAAGAAGTTTTAAGATCATCAATTTTCTTTTGATGATCATCATTGACCTTTGAAAGTGAATTTTGTAAATCCAAATTTTTCTTTTCAAACTCTTCTAGTTTGATTTGCAAATCTTTGATTTTACTTTCAATATCGTTGTTGGTTTTGGATATGAGTTTATTTTCATTTTTCAATTTTGAAACATCATTTTTATATTTTAAAAACAATTTCTCATAATCCGAAGCCAACCCATTATATTCCTCTAATAGCTCATCATAAGATAAATCATCAAATTCAGATGAGTTAGAGGTTACCTTAGAATCTTCCCCGAATGCCATCAAGCACAAGTTTGTTACTTTTTGTTCCTCTTCATTGGAACCCTCTTCATCGCTCCATGTAGCCACATGATCCTTGTGCTTATTTTTTGATTGACCCTTTCTTTTCAATTGTGGGCAATCATATTTGACATGCCCCGGCTTTTTGTATTCATAGCAAATGATAGGGTCCTTCTCTTTTGGTTCATTTTTTAGGCCTTCATTCCGTTTGAATTTTCTTCCTCGGTAAGGTCTCATCATTTTTCTGAATCGTTTGGCAAACAATGGAATTTCCTCATCATCATCATCTTTATCCAAATTACTCTCATCTTTTATGGAATTAAGAGCAACTCCAATGTTCTTCTTATTCTTCTTCTCCTTTGGTGTCTCGTCAATCTTATCGAGGTTCACCTCATCTTCAAGCATCATTTCATGAGTGAGGAGGGAACCGATTAGCTCTTCAAGAGTTAAGGACTTTAGGTTCTTAGCCTCAATGATTGCAGTCTTCTTGGATTGTCATGATTTTGGAAGTGAGTAAACTAACTTCCTCACAAGCTTTTCGTTTGGAATGATCTCTCCATATGATTTGAGACCATTGACAATCATTGAGAATCTATCTGTCATAGCTTTGATATCTTCATTTGGTTTCATCCTGAAATGTTCATAGTTGTGTTAGAAGACTAATTTTAGATTCTTTTACCTCGTCGGTTCCTTCATGAGTGATTTGTAGTTTATCCCATATTTCTTTGGCGGTTGTACAAGATGAAACTCTTCCATATTCATCTGGTCCAAGAGCACAAAATATGATATGGATTGCTTTAAAGTTGAGCTGGAACATTCTTGTCTCTCTTTCACTCCACAATCTTGGATGAGTGAGAGGCTTGATATATCTGTCTTCTACAACATTCCATGCTCCCATATCACTTGCTTGAATAAAATACATCATCCTATTCTTCCAATAGGTATAGTTAGCTCTATTAAAGAAATGAGGCTTGTTGACGGGCATTGAATCAAGACCGGAGTCGATATTTGAAGTAGAGACCATTGATGACTTGACAATCGATGTAACTCTTCCCGAATCGACTCAAGATGCGATTAAACCTTCAAATGAGTGAGACTCTGATACCAATTGTTAAGTTAATTGATCGACGGAATCGGCCAAGAGGGGGTGAATTGGCAATTAAAATTTTGGTGGAAGCTTTTGAAGAAAATTGAAAGTAATTGCACAGCGATTTAGAGTGGTTCGACTTTCTCAATCAAAGTCTACGTCCACTACCTTAGCTATCCACACTAAGAATTTTCCAATAAATTCAATAATTTGTTCTTTCTTTTGAGGCCAAAGAGATAACCTTACAACTCCCTCAAGAATATACCCTAATTCTTGAGAACACTATTTTTCAAAGAGAATATTACAAATTTGCAAACTTACAAGGAAATCCTCACAAGGTAGATTGTTTGCAATATTCTAGAACAAAGAAAAGAACACTCAAAAATGAATACAATTGAGTACAAGTAGTGTTCTTGAAAGCAAAATGAATATTGAATGAAAAATAGGCTTGAAATGCTCAAACTTGAGGTTTGATGCTTTCTCTTTGATTCTCTCTTGATTCTTGTTGATTGTTGTTTCTTGTTATTGATCAATGGCTTCTAAGCTTGTTTAAATACACCTTCAAATGATTATGAACGTTGGGGATGCTTAGTGGAGTCAATATAGCCGTTTAAGTGTGAAAATAATTAATAAATTCAGTTGGGAGCGCCAGTGCATCGATGCATACCCATGGTGCATCGGTGCATCAGTGTAAAATTCAAATATTTTGACCGTTGGACCCTTAGTGCATCGGTGCACTAAGAGTGCATCGATGCATCAAGTGCATTCGATGTTTCAAAATAGCCAGAGTGCATCGATGCATGGCTGGTGCATCAAATGCATTGGATGTTTTCATAAATTCCTCAGTGCATAGATTCATGGTATGTGCATCTATGCATGAAATGCATTCGATGTTCAATTTAATTCATGGTGCATCGATGCATGGATTGGTGCATCGGTGCATCACTTTGAAAAATTGATTTTAGGCTTGATTTTGGTTCAAAATACTTTATGAAAATTGTTTCAAAAATAGTTTAAGTATAAAACACAATTTTACACATTTAGTAAGGTTTGAATTTGAACTTTGAAAGACTTGGAGTAATAATTTGTTATTTGATTAATTAAATCGAATACTTAGAAAATCATTTGTAAAATCTTAAAATTCATTTAAACTTAATTTGTTATATCGAAACACAAAAATGTTTTCAACAGTTATCTACTGCTAAGGGCTTCTGATTTTATAAGTCAGTTGTCTTTGTAATGTTACTAGTTCACATGTAGTAGTTTTTTGCTTTCTTGGGTAATAAATTCAGATTATCCCAAAAAAGTTGTTTAATTACATCATTTTATATCCTACCTCTAACTTGAAACCCTAAATTGATAACCCTAAACCCTAACTTAAAAATCTAAATTAAGGGTTTTAAGTTAGGGGTAGGGTATAGAATGATGCAATTGAACAACTCAGGGTTAAATTAATGCGAAAATACGATAGGGGCAAAAATGATAAATTGGGTCTACTATAGGGCCAAAATTTACCCTTTTGCCTTAATTATTCTATGACCAGTAGTAGAGACATTTATAAGCGTGAACCAACCGACTTCTATGATTAAAGAATTGTTGTTATTTTTTGAGGCCTCGAGTTTGAGCACCATGTATGGAGAGATATGAGCGTTCAATATTAAATGGTTGAGAGTTTTAGAACAAATATTACCTTATATTCACAAGATAAAAACAAAACATTTACAAGTGAGGTTATAATGATGTTATGTGTTATTAATTTTTAAGGGTAAATTATGTCATTAGTCCTTAAACTTTAGGTGTTGTCTCATTTTTATCATTAATTTATAGAAAAAATCATTAAGGCACTCAACTTTTTGAATTAATTTTTTTTTCATTGGATTGTTAAATCATTAACAATACGTTAAAATGGTTCATATGTTTCCGTTTGTTTGCAGAAAATCCTAAATTCCTTCAAGCAATATCGCCATTTGATCATCATAGATTGTCGTTGACAACAAAATTGATGTCAAAGTGCTTGCATTTATCTCATATTTCTTATTATCAATTTAGTTTTTCACAAAATTTACTCAAAATAATAAAAAACTATTTAAAGGCTTCGACCTTCTAATGTTTTAATCTCTTCTAACGACTGTTTGACGATGTTAGTTTTGTAATATATTATTCGTGTTCTTGAAAAATGATTCTCACTCATTAAGTCATGAAAGTACAAGAAAAGAATAAAAACACAGTTGATAAGGTGATGAGAGAAAAGTTCAGTAATGACAGCTCCACGTTGGGAAACTATATTACACCTTTTGTGTATAACCTATCATAGAAAATGCATTGGAATAAGCGGCATTTAATTTCTATATGAAGGTGGTGAACACATTTATTCCAACAAAACACACTCTCACGGTCGTAGATTTGGTTTTGTTTTATTTTCTTATCTTGAGAATGCAAAAAGGGGCAATGAGTAGTCTAAATAGGTTTTGGGTGTACGACTTCGGTGTAACACCTTAGATTCGAATCGTGTTTAATATGTCACATTTGAACTTCTGAAGCTATTACTATTTATTTTTTTTTCCCAAAATCGAAGTCATCACAAATTCAAACTATAAGTTTAATAAGCATTTAAAATACGTTTACAAATTGAAATTACGTTTACAAATTTATTAAAATAATCTCAAATCATAAATACGGTTTAAATACTGTTAGGTATGGCTCATAAATATACCAGTAAAGAGGACAGGAGATGGAGCGAAGCGAACATCAACTGTCCTTACAAAGAAAGTCTCGTTGTGGGGTTACGAATTTTGTAATTATGTACCAGGGTTTTCTATTATAAATAGAGATGTAACCTAGACCTAAAATATCATTGAATAAAAACTTCTAGCGCCGCCTAGGCACCGAGGATGTAAGCACATTGCCGAACCTCGTAAAATTCTCGTGTTCTTTTGTTTTCTTTACCCGTTTTCGTCAACAATTGGTATCAGATGTCAAGAGCAAAATTCGAAGTCGCGAAATTCGATGGTCAGGGTAACTTCGGATTATGGCAAACGAGGGTGAAGGATCTATTGGCGCAGCAAGGGATCTTGAAGGCTTTGCGATCTACAAAGCCGGCGTCGATGGATGAGGAAGATTGGGAAGAATTGCAGCAGCGAGCGGCAGGAACCATACGATTATGCTTGGCGGACGAGGTCATGTATCACGTCATGCATCTATCGTCTCCAGACGAAATTTGGAGGAAGTTGGAAAGTCAGTTTATGTCCAAATCCTTAACGACAAAACTGTATCTGAAGCAGCGGCTGTATGGGCTGAAGATGCAGGATGATCACGATTTGGCGCAACACGTGAATGTCTTCAATCAAATCGTTTCTGATCTGGCTCGGCTTGATGTGAAAATTGAGGATGAAGACAGAGCGATGATTCTGTGTGTTCGTTGCCTCCCTCTTACGAACACATGGTGACTACTCTTACATATGGGAAAGAGACTATCAATGTTGAGGAGATTACTGCAGCCTTGTTGGCTCACAACCAGCGGAAGCAGAATGCAGGGGAAAACTCTCAAGCCGATAGCTTATATGTCAAGGGTAATCGAGATCGTGGACGGAAGCCAGAGAAGGCAGGGTCCGGGAAGCGGAATTCCAGATCCAAATCCAGGGATAAGAAGACGATTCACTGTTACAAGTGCAAGGAGGCGGACATATGAAGCGAGACTGTCCGAAGTTGTAAAAGCAGACTGATGAGAAGCGTGATGGCTCATCCAAGTCTGTGAACGTGGTCGAGGATGATAATTCTGATTGCAGTGAGGGTGATATGCTTTCTATTTCAACGACACAATTGACGGATGCTTGGATTCTTGATTCTGGATGTTCTTATCACATCACGCCAAATAGGGAATGGTTTTCGACATACAGGCCGGTTAATTCTGGTTCGGTTTATTTGGGTGATGATCGATGTTGCAATATGTTGGTATTGGTGATGTCAGAATTAAGATGCACGATGGCTCCGTTCGGACGTTGAGTGGTGTTCGACATATCCCAGACTTGAAGAAGAATTTGATTTCCTTGGGCACTTTGCACAAGAATGGTTTTATCCCTAAGGCTGACGAGGATAGGGAAACCATTCGGATTGTTAAAGGAGCATTGACTGTGATGAAAGGCAAGATGACTGCAGGAATATCTACAGATTGTTAGGGAGTACCGTTGCAGGTGGAGTTCACTCTGTTGAGTCCTGTGATGATACGACAAAATTGTGGCATATGCGCCTTGCTCATCTTAGTGAACGTGGTATGGCAGAATTACACAAGAGAAACTTGTTGCATGGTGTCAAAAGCTGTAAGCTCGACTTTTGCAAGTATTGTGTTCTTGGTAAACAGACTAAAGTCCGTTTCAAGACTGCGAAGCACAACTCAAGGGATTCTTGATTATGTGCATTCTGATGTATGGGGGCCTTCCACGACATCGTCTTTGGGTGGATCTAGGTACTATGTTACTTTTATTGATGATTTTTCACGGAAAGTTTGGGTGTATTTTTTGAAACAGAAATCTGAAGTTTTTGAGAAGTTCAAGCTGTGGAAAGCTGAGGTAGAAAACCAAACAGGACGAAAAATCAAGTGTTTGCGGTCTGACAATGGTACGGAGTACACAGATTCACAGTTCCTACAATTCTGTAAGGAGCATGGGATTCAGAGGCATTTTACAGTGCGCAAGACACCACAACAGAATGGTGTTGCGGAACGAATGAACAGGTCGTTGAATGAAAGAGCCAGATGTTTGCAGTTGAATGCGGGGCTTCCCAAACACTTCTGGGCTGAGGCTGTTAACATGGCGTGTTACCTTATCAACAGATCGCCAAGGGCATCGCTGGCTGGGAAAGTTGCAGAAGAGGTATGGACTGGTCATGATGTTAGTTTTGATAACTTACGGATTTTTGGTTGTCCTGCTTATGTGCATGTACCTGTTGATGAGAGATCCAAACTTGATGCAAAATCGAAGGAGTGCATTTTTCTGGGTTACAAGAAAGGTGTCAAAGGATTCAAGTTCTGGGATCCAGTTGCGAAGAAAGTTGTGATTAGTAGAGATTTCGTTTTTGATGAACAATCCATGTTGCAGCAGAAGCAAGACACGACAGTGGTGGATTTCGAGCAGTTTCCAGTTGAGAAACCAGAAACTTCTCAACCGACTTCTGGTGGTTCCACTACGGATGATTTGCAGGATTATAGTCTCGCCAGAGACAGGGTGAGACGGACGAATATAAAGCCTCCGAACAGATTGGGTTTTGAAGACTTGGTATCTTTTGCACTTATTGTTAGCAGTGATGATCCGGTTACTTTTCATGATGCCGTTACTAGTCAGGAAAACGACAAGTGGATGGCAGCCATGGTTGAGGAGATGGAGTCTTTGAATCACAATCGCACATGGGAGTTAGTTCCCCTTCCTGAGGGTAAGAAGCCGATTGGTTGCAAATGGGTGTATAAGAAGAAACCAGTAGTAACAGAAAAGAGGGGGAGAAGTTCAAGGCTCGTTTGGTAGCGAAGGGTTTTTCACAGCAGAAAGGAGTTGATTATGATGAAATCTTTTCTCCTGTGGTCAGGCACACTTCAATCCGAGCAGTACTTGCATTGGTGGCTAGTTGGGATTTGCATGGTGATTTAGAGGAGCAGATCTACATGCGGCAACCTGAAGGTTTCACTCAACCTGGAAACGAGCATTTAGTTTGCAGATTGAAGAAATCTTTGTACGGGTTGAAACAGTCTCCGAGACAGTGGTATAAACGGTTTGACTCCTATATGATCAAGATTGGCTACAACCGATGTGAGTATGATTGTTGTGTCTATGTTAAGAGCCTTGATGATGGTTCTTTTATTTTTCTATTACTGTATGTTGATGATATGTTGATTGCTGCGAAGAACATGGATGATGTTATCGGTTTGAAAACTTTATTGAGTCAGGAATTTGATATGAAAGATTTAGGTGCTGCAAAGAAAATTCTTGGAATGGAAATTTGCAGGGACAGAGACTCAAGGAAACTGCGGCTATCTCAACGGGGTTATGTTGAGAAAATGCTAGAAAGGTTTGCGATGAGCAGCGCAAAACCAGTTAGCACTCCATTGGTGAATCACTTTAAGCTCTCATCAGAACAGTGCCCCAAGACAGATAAGGAAGCTGAAGATATGGAAAAAGTTCCGTATTCTAATGCTGTTGGCTGCTTGATGTATGCGATGGTATGTACTCGTCCTGATTTAGCTCATGCTGTTAGTCAAGTTTGTAAGTACATGTCTAAACCTGGTAAGCAACATTGGGAAGCAGTCAAGTGGATCTTTCGGTACTTAAAGGGTACTGTGGGACATGGAATTGTTTTGGGAGTCAGCGGGATAATCCTTTGGTTGTAGGATATGTGGATTCAGACTATGCATGTGACTTGGATAATAGAAGATCTACGACAGGGTATGTCTTTACTCTTGGTGGAGGGCATATTTGTTGGAAGTCTACTGTTCAATCTATTGTGGCTCTATCTACAACTGAAGCTGAGTACATGGCAGCGGCTGAAGCTGAAAAAGAAGCTTTATGGCTTACTGGTTTAGTGAAGGAGTTGGGTGTTCAACAAGGTGGAGTTCAGTTGCTTTGTGATAATCAAAGTGCTATTCACTTGGCTAAGAATCAGGTGTATCGTGCTAGAACTAAACATATTGATGTAAGGTTCCACAAGATCAGAGAGTTGGTTGCATCTGGAGAGGTTTTGTTTCAGAAGGTATATACTGATGAAAATGCCGCTGATATGTTCACTAAGCCAGTTTACGACAGACAAGTTCAAGCATTGCTTGGACTTGTTGAATGTTTCGAGTTGTTAAAGAATCAAGGTAACCCAACCCACATTGAAATTTCCAAGAGGCAGGATATTCGCCAAGGTGGAGATTTGTTAGGTATGGCTCATAAATATACCAGTAAAGAGGACAGGAGATGGAGCGAAGCGAACATCAACTTTCCTTACAAAGAAAGTCTCGTTGTGGGGTTACAAATTATGTGGGTTGGGGGTGCGGGGGCGTAGCCCCCGCGGTACGGTACAGGGTTAATTTTGTAATTATGTATCAGGGTTTTCTATTATAAATAGAGATGTAACCTAGACCTAAAATATCATTGAATAAAAACTTCTAGCGCCGCCTAGGCACCGAGGACGTAAGCACATTGCCGAACCTCGTAAAATTCTCGTGTTCTTTTGTTTTCTTTACCCGTTTTCGTCAACAAATACCAAATACAAGTAAGTGACCTATGGACATATGCCCACTAAAGTACTCAGATATTGTACCTTAGAAGCAGATGCTAGAATCACTAAAGTACTCAGATATTGTACCTTAGAAACAGATGCTAGAATCCTGATGATGTTGCTCTTCAAACTACTCAAATTCAATAACATGCGAACGAAAATGTCTAAACGTTGAGCTTAACAAGCTCAATAGTATATCACTAATAGAATGTAAATAACATGAATCTCATAAATATAATCATGTTAGCATGATATGCAATGAGCAGTGACTATATGCATATTTCACAATCCAAGGCATGGCATGATTAAAAAATTTTGAGAAAATTTAATTCGATAGAGTGGTGAGAGGACGATGGGTTGAGTTTTTTAGTGTTTAGGTGGTTGTTGAAAATATAAGAGAATGATGATCTTCAGGCGTGTTAGGAAGTGTGTATAACAAAGAATATACACAGTAAAAAATTGCATTGCCTTCATATTAGCTTGTACACTGCTTTTATAACAATGGTTTAGCTAACCACTAACCACCTAGCAAATTAACTGACTTAGCTAACCAACCTAACAGATTAACCACCTTTACATGCACGTGCTATATTGGCAGCAGTCTAACATTCCCCCTGCTCTTCCTTTTCTCCTCTTTGAAAACAATCTAACATTCCCTCTATTTTTCCTTCTTGATGAAAAAAAATGAACACTTGAATCGGAAGTGTAAATGCTTCCTTCCGTTCGATTTGAATCGGAAGTGCCGATGCTTCCTTCCGTTCGATTTGAATCGGAAGTGTCGATGCTTCCTTCCGTTCAACTTGAATCGGAAGTGCCGATGCTTCCTTCTGTTCGATTTGAATCGGAAGTGTCGATGCTTCCCTCCGTTCGACTTGAATCGGAAGTGTCAGTGCTTCCTTTCGTTCACTTTAAATCGGAAGTGCCGATGCTTCCTTCCGTTTTATTTGAATCAGAAGTGCCGATGCTTCCTTCCGTTCGATTTGAATCAGAAGTGTCGATGCTTCCCTCCGTTCGACTTGAATCGGTGAATGAACATTCAACAAAAAAAAATCTAAAAAAAACTATTCTATAACAATAATGTTTCGCAGCTTAACTACTAACAGTTCTTCATCCTCCTTGCACGTAAACCTTTTGCTTCATATTCGCAGCTCCACTGATCTGTTGAGAAGCATTTGCAGTTACGGCCCGAGTTAGTCCCCGAGTTTTACCACGATGGGTCGCTGCTCCAACTTCACTCATCATGTTCAGATATCCATTGAACCTAACGGATATGCTCTTGGGCAACATAACCCTCTCAAAATTCACTTCATCTTCCACGTCATAAACTTCTTCCTTACCTACACTATCACCACCGAGACAAAGTCCTCCCAAAGCGTTCACCAACTCAAACGGCGTGGTGTTGTAATCAGAGGATGCAAAGTAGTTTTGGACTAAGGCTTGGATATGTGCGCTAAGTTGCTTGTTGAGGTCGCGATTGACTGATTTCAGAGAAGTATTCTCTTGGCGAAGTGAGTCAGCTTCTTTTGCAGCTTCGCGGAAGCGAGCAAGGCAAAGGCTGTGTCGGTTAATCATATCTTGATGCTATTGCATGGGAGATGGGGACCATATAGAGCAAAAAGAGAGGCGGCAGCGGCGGTTTCAGCCATGAAGTTGTAGAAATTAATGGAACAAACGGGAAATTGTAGAATCCATGGCAACTGACCCATTGTGCACCATGAGTGAAGAACCAGAGAGAAAGAAAGTTTAGAAGCGTGAAACCAAAATTCCCAGGACTTTGGCGAAAGATACCATGTTAGGAAGTGTGTATAACAGAGAATATACAAAATAAAGAATTGCATTGCCTTCATATTAGCTGGTACACTGCTTTTATAACAATGGTTTAGCTAACCACTAACCACCTAGCAAACTAACTGACTTAGCTAATCAACCTAACAGATTAACCACCTTTACATGCACGTGCTATATTGACAGCAGTCTAACAATGAAATAGCTGAAATGGAAAGAAAAAATCGAAGCTTGATGAAGAAGATGATGGGGTGAGGAAAAAGTGGGAAAAATTGCCACGACAGTTAAAATTGAATAAAAATATTTTATTCATGCATGCATGCATGAATCCACGAAAAGTTCAAGATATGCATGCACGCATTCTCATGTATAATTAATAATCATTAACTAGAAAAAATAGGACCAGATGAATACATTTTTCCAGGCTTTCCAGCTAAGAGATGGAGACTTCATTAATGCTAAAGAAGGCTTGTTGAAGATGAAGTCCATTCGAGGAAGAGATGGTGATGGCTCTGCCTCATCTTCTTGCATTTACATACTGTCTATGTTATACATCTTATTTTCTTCTATGCTGGTGATCATTGCTTGGAATCCACGAAAGGCCTCTTATATAAGAGATTTTCAAGATCCTGGATTCCCTAAAAAGAAAGTTGGCAGCCTCATTTTTCTTCCCTTTTTCTTAATTTAGTGTATAAATTCTTTACGTTCGTCATGAATTTTATTTGTATCAAAAGATACTTGAATTGGAGAGGGTGTAATGTTGAATTGGAGGGGTGGTACATCATGTGTCAGCATATGTGTTTGTTTTCTGAAAAAGTGCATTCAAACATGTTTTTTTTTCTGACAAAAACAGCAGAGAGGATGATGCTAACGCAGTGGTCGCCCGCTAGGGCCGCCACGATGAATTTACAGTATATGATATGATGAGTCAGACCACATATATGCAAACCGACAGGTCCTACCATGTGAAACCCATACCTCACATAATCTCAAACCTATCATTTTTATCCTTTTCATCACCTTTTATTCTATACGTGTGGTCTCAGACATTTTTAAAATTATGAACAAAAATCTAAAATTAGATTTTTATATAGTTTTTAGACAAGTAATTTTAAAAATTAAATTTTCTTCTCAATGCTTTGATAGATTGTTCTTCTTAAAATTTATAATTCCAAAAACTTAAAATATCCAATGTTCTTTTTCTTTTCGACCAGAGAGTTGAATTGAGTATGATATAGAGTTTGATTTTAAACGATAAATAAAAAATATATAAAATATTGTATTATTTTATCATTAGATTGAGATTGGAGAATATTAAAATTAAATGATATTTTATAAACTAACGAATAGGATTTGGGAAAGCGAAATGAAGGAAAATTATGAAAATTGAAAATTGTATGAGATCGAGAAAAATTAGGGCCCTTATATGTAAAGATGGAAGGTGAGATCCTAAGCAAGAGCTCATGGTGCTCTCCTAATAACGAGCTCTGGTCTAGCATGTGACTTGGTATTAAGACGGTTCATTCCATGGTTTTATTTAATTTATAGGTAAAGTATATAAATAGTTATTAAATTTTTAAAAATTATAAAGTGATTATTAAATATTTAATTTAATTACAGAATGATTCGAAGATAAATGGAAATTCACTAATCTCAAGTATTTGAAGTGAATCTAGATTTTGAAACCAACGTGGCAGTTCCTCAAGTTGGGGCAACAGTCGATTTGAATGAACTCCAAATGGCTAGCAGATGCTTTAAGAAGCAATCGGTGCAGATCCCTCAAATTTGGTAAATTGCAAAATATGAAACTATTTTGGCTTAAGCGAAGGTTTTGGTCTTCTATCCCTTGTAAATTGCAATGATACAAATTCATTAAAGACAAAAATCTAAGAGATGAGGGGGAATAATTGCTTAGCAATATTAAAAAAAAATTAAAAATAAGATATTATTTATTAATTTAATATATAAGTCGTTTTATTTATTTATTTTTCAATTTTTATGTATTTATTAATCTAAGAGATAATGGGTGTTCATGTCAAGTCATTTTATAAGTAACAATTAATGGTACAGTGACCATTTTATAATTAAATAAAAATTTAATAATTATTTAAAAAAATAAAATTTTAGTAGCTAAAAAATAATTTTAATACGAGCACATGTTCAAAGTTTGATGAATATTATGATTTCATATTCTTGATTGATCATCATGTGAACCGCCCACCAGTTTTCTCTAAAATTCTCATCATCAGTGGTACGGACCGAGCAAACTATTATGTGTAATATTAATATAGTATATACACTATTAACTAGTCCGATATCAAGTATAATCATTGACTATGAAATGCAGCAAGCATTTGGATTTTCATCGCTGAAGAGCTGAGAAGCCGGTGGCATTCGTTCGAAAACGTAGAGGGGCTGGTAATAATATATCATTTTCTTCATAGATTCATCCTCATTGTTGCTGCCATTATTGTTGTCTTCTTCCCTGTTTTCAGCAGTAGCTTCCTTGTTGCCTTCTTTCTTAGATTCTTCTTCGGCTAATGGTTTTTCTTCTTCTTTTTTCTCTGGGCTCTCTTCTGGTTTGGGTTCTTCCGATGGCTTCTCTTCGCCTTCCTTTTTCTCTTCTTGTTTTTCGGGTTCAGATTGTGGATCAGACTCCGGTTGGGGCACGATCCGAGCCTGCTTTTTGGTGCGTGTATATACATAATCAACTAGCTCGTTTGCGTCCATGGTACCCGTCACTGTAACTTTCCCTGTGCTGTGCTCGGCTACCACACTTTGTATACCTCTCATTTTTAGTATCTTTTTGCTGAGTTGCTCAGCACAGGCTTGGCAATGCATGTCTACGATAAGTTCCAGGGTTGTTACACCAGTAACCTGGAATACTTAACCCAAACATTAAGATTATTGGTTAAGGATTGAATGAGACATTTTATCATTATTTTGTTGGTTGAAATTGTAAGTGGAGAATTCCTAGATAAGTCAGCCTTCCCCTCAATGATATGTGTCTCATATTAACCTGTCATAAAGTCATATCATGCTTAACAAGAGTTATTGTCTAAGTTCATTAGCCAATCGCATAGCAACATATCCAAATAGACAAGTTGTGCATCAGTCCACAAGCCACAATACAATTTCAAAGTCACATGTACTTTTGAAAGGGAGATCCTGCATGATATAGCGAATGTTAGAGTGCAACCTCACTCTTCAATAAGAGTACGATATAGGTCTTACAAGCTCCAAACCGTCCCTAAATATTTTTATCCTTGAGAGACATTGTATCATCTACTTGGTTCCATGCTAGCATACCTAGTCCCTACACGAGCTTAGGAAAAGATCGTTTACACTATGATAACTTCAAATGCTAACTTAAAGTAAGGGGATGGTGGAATAATTAATTAATATAATTTTAAAAATTAAATGAATATTTAAATATTTTTATAATATTATAAATATATATTTTTAGAACGATTTAATACAAATTTATAAAATTATACAAATTATTAAATTATAATTCAGTATTTCCAAAGGAAGTGAAAAATTATTCTTTAGTTTAATAATGATATAAGTGAGTATTAAGTTTAATATAATAAAAAAAATTCATGTTATAGTTGAATGACTAAGCTTTCGTCATTAATTTAAAGTATCTCATATTTGAATTTTATAACCATCAGAAAATATTTATTTTGTGTTGATACTATTATATAAGTTAAATTCAAAATATGGTGAAATTAACTCAAAGGAGTAGTTTAACTCTATGGTTAGAACCTTGGATCTCATGCAAGAGGCTTGAGTTCAATTCATGTTGAAAGTAAGAATTATTTCTTTCATGTTATCCTCATATGTGGTGACATGTGTCATCACCTAATTGATTGAATAAAATTAAGTAAAAAATATTGACGAGAAAAGTGAAAATGATGTGAAAATAAAAAAAGTTAGCATATCATATATCACATCATGTTAAATTTTTAACGGTTATATATCAAATTAAAACTTAAATTAAATGTTATGTATGATTTTGAATAAAAATAAAGTTAAAGTACTAAAATAAAATAAAAATGATAATTTAAATACTAAACGTATAATTTACTCTTTTAATATTTACTTAATAAAAATAATTTTAATTAATGATGTGTTTTGGTATATGGCATGATGTATCAATACACGAAATTTACCGTAGAATTTTTCTTATTATACTCTATAATAATGGATGATTATGACGTCTTTCTCAGACTTGCCTTCAAAGCTTGTGGAACATGATTTTCCAATTGTCTTCCACCAACTAAACGGTTAGCTTAGAAATTTGAATACGCTTGACTGTCCACCATCTTAGTGATTGTCTCATGAAAGGCAGATTAATATACGATTAATATATGATTAATATACGATGTTATCGGATATATTAAAAGATATTTGATAAATTCAGTTTAGTGCTACTGGAAATATCGAGTAATAATAATGTAATAGGTGGAAATCATGAATAAATATTAAAAAATTTGGCAACCGGTAAACTTAGCTTGTCGGTTTGTATCGATATTTTATAAAAATATATTGATCCATAACAATATAACAGGTAAAAAAATGAAAAACCGGTCTATAAATGACAAAACAGGTAAAGCGCTACCGGATATATTGAAAGTGTCGATACTTTATAAAAATGTATCGATCCATAATAATATAACAGGTAAAAAAATGATAAAACCGCTCTATAAATGACAAAACAGGTAAAGCGCTGCCGGATATATTGAAAAGTGTCGATACTTTATAAAAATATATTGATCCATAACAATATAACAGGTAAAAAAATGATAAAACCGGTCTATAAATGACAAAACAGGTAAAGCGCTACCGGATATATTGAAAGTCTCGATACTTTATAAAAATGTATCGATCCATAACAATATAACAGGTAAAAAAATGATAAAACCGGTCTATAAATGACAAAATAAGTAAAGCGCTATCGGATATGTTGATAGTGCCGATACTTTATTGTAAGTATCGACACTTTTGGAATTTAAAAGAGAAGAAGTTATAGCGCTAATAAAATGTCGATACTTTATAAAAATGTATCGATCCATAACAATATAACATGTAAAAATATGATAAAATCGGTCTCGAAATGACAAAATCGGTAAAGAGCTACCGGATATGTTGAAAGTGTCGATACTTTATTATAAGTGTCGACACCTTTGGAATTTAAAAGAAAAGAAGTTATAGTGCTAATAAAGTGTCAATACTTTATAAAAATGTATCGATCCATAACAATATAACATGTAAAAATATGACAAAATCGGTCTCGAAATGATAAAACCGGTAGTAAAAAAGTGTGCTTGTGTGGTCATTTTTATTTTAGAATTTTCATTTTTTAATACAAAAAGTTGGATATTTTAAGCAAAACCCAGCAAGAAAAGAACAAAAACTTTACAGTAACAAAAGAATAACATTGGGAAACCCACCATGTTATCAGTTTCTTAAAGAACAAAAACCCAGAAACAGATAAATTTACAATGTAACCGGTAAAAATATACTGGTTAATTAGCAAATATGTTTACATTATGTATCGACACTCTTTAAATATGTGTCGATACTTTTTTCCCAAAATGAAAGCACGAGGTGCACGCATAAAGTGTCAATACATTTAAAATTGTATTAATCTCAAAAACATCAAAACTGATAATTATAATGTAATAGCTAAATTTACAATATTACCGATTTAAATATACCTGTTTAGTTAGAAAATATGTCAATATAAGCGCTACCTATTATATTATATAAGCGCTACCTAATATATTATTGTACTTGATAATATTTCCGGTTAAATAATATAACATAACCGGTCTAAATTTTAACCGGTCACTTATCTAACAGGTCACGCCAATTTTTAGACGCCGCACAGCAAAAATTCCCACCATCTCAGGTTCAGCAGACAAACACGTAGAATTTTATATTAAAAAAATTTATTAATAAAAATATAAACAATTTTAAAATATATATAAATTTTTTAAAAAAAATATGACTACTCTCACTCACTACCTTTTGATATGTTCCTGGGCTTCGGGGCCAAACTTTTCTATTTATCAGTTAATTTTTTAACTATAAAAAGATTTAATTAATTTATTTAATTACCTTTTTTATTTTCTTCTTTCTCGTGTCATGTTTGGTTAGTGTTTAAATATTGTAACAGTAACTTAATCTAATGTATTGTACACAACAATTAATGTAATTAATTTGCTTAAAGTTTATTTCATTTCAGTTTTACCTATAATAATATATTATCAACCTTTTTAACAATGTTAGACCTAGGAATAATGTTAAGCCAGTTTTTGGGACTTGGATTTAAATCGCAAGTCTTACACAAATTAACTTTTTATTTCAATCAACTAACTAAGTGGTGACGTATGTCACCACAAAATGATGACACATTTCATTTATAGAAATCAACCATTAAAATGAAATGAACCTAATTTATTGATTAAAACGATAATGAAACTTAAGTTCGGTGATTTATTTGCTATTTTGTTTTCACCTTTTAATGATCGAAATGAGTTTTTTTTATAGTTGAATGACCAATTGAATAGTTTGCTTTAAAATAAAAGAAGGGTGACACGTGGTTTTTCTAGTTTTGCTGAGAAATAAATCATGAACGAAGAATTTGCGAATTGGGAGGAAAAAGACAAGTGTCGGTATGGATGAAACGTACCATTTGGAATCCCAAAAATGTATATAGTCTTTGCGTGTTGAGATCTTTCGTATTGGAAAAAGTTGAAATATCAGATGGAATGCCAACCGACCTTCGAACTGCAAAGCTTCATCTTCCATTTTACTATTTATTTCATTTGCCTTTATAAGTTTTCAAGCTATTGAAATGGATGGATATAAAAAACAACATATTATTCATTTATTAATAATATTAATATAGTATGATTCAAAGAAATAAGAGTACTTAACAGTATCGTGTCAATATTTTAGGTAAATTGTACTATTAGTTATCAATTTATTCTTTCTTTCTTATTTTAATCTTTGAATATGTAGTTTTTTTTATTATAAAATCGATGCTAATATTAATTTTTTTATTGGGTAAAGTACACAAATTGTCTATCGATTATAAGATACTGCTTTGACTGAGTCCCTGACTATTAAAAATTACAAAATGATTCATCGACTATAGGGAGTTGCTTTGTTGAGTCTCTCGACTATTAAAAGTTACAAAATGGTCAACTGACTATTAATTATGCACTAAACTCGTCCTTTTTCCGTTAAAAATTAATGTTCGTTTGAGCTGGACGTTAACATGCTGACTGAGAATTGATAGCCGTTTGAGATAATGAGATCATATTTTACCATATCTCAATCAGTAGGTTAACGTCCAACTTAGACTACCATTAATTTTTTAACTGAAAAGAATGGGTTTGGAACATAATGAATAGTTGGATGACCATTTTGTAACTTTTAATAGTTGAGAGACTCAAAGCAACTCATTATAGTTGGGGGCCGTTTTATAACTTTTAATAGTCAAATGACTTAATAAAAAAAATATCCTATAGTCAGGGGACTATTTGTGTACTTTACCCTTTTCTATTTTGATCATTGATGATTAGATATCGGGAAAACGACTTCAGGTACCTGAACTTTGTCAGTTGAATCATTTTATACCGTTGAACTTTTAATTTTGTCAAATATAACACTAAACTTTAATTTTACAATCAATTATATTACTCAACAGTTAAGTCAATAACGAGACAATTGACATGGCTAACGATTGTTGACATGACATGCCACACCAAAACGATGTCATTTTGGTGTGATTGTTCTGATGCCTAAAATGATGTCATTTTAGACACTGAACTTTAGGGGTGTATCGATTTTGCCACTAAACTTTTAAAAAAAAAAAATTTTAACATTGCACTTACCGGCCGTCATCGGCAGCCAAACACCACCTATCATCGGTTATATTTTGCGGTAAGGTCAGTACCAAAACGTTCATATTTCACTCCTCTTTCTTCTCCTAGGATTGGTTCTTCATGAAACTGTAACATCCTCAATACTGGGTTAGTGATTAAATTATAAAACTTTAGAATTTGGTGACTAAAGTATAATAATTGAATAGTTCAAGGACTCATATGAAAAATGTTATGTATGATCAAATTATAAAGAATGAGGAATAGAAGGACACAAGGGTCATTTGATAGCAAGATAATTTTTTGTAGTGGTTATATTAACCCACGTGGAAAATGGAGAAGGAAAATTAAGTTTCAGAGTTCTCTTCTCCTTCTTCCTTCCTTCATACGTGAGAGCCAAGCAAAAGTGAGTTTTCTTGTTAGTTAATTTATTGCTGAATTTAAGGTTGGTTTATGATCATTAGATGATAATTAAGCTTAAGGAAAGTTTAAGTTATCTTAAAATCAAAGGATGAAGGAGTTAAGAGGGATTAAAGATGGAGGGTTCTTAAATGAAATCTTGGTAGAAAGATAGTAATTAGATTTTAAGACCAAAATTGACTTGTCATCAACCTAATTTAGAAGTATGAAATGCTAGAGTTAAATTTAGAACAAGAAAATTTGGTATGATTTTTGAATTCCATATGGAGGATGAGAGTTTGAGGATCAAGATGTGTTAAATGTCTAGAATTTTGTTTGAGTATGTATCCTTGAGTTAAGGGTATTAAGGGAGCTAATTTATGAAGGATTTAAGTTGATTTAGAGTGATTTTCGGGCTTAAAAAGGAAAATCTGGGCAAGAGGTATCGGTACTGCTTCAACAGGTACTGATACCTCAAGAGTAAAAATAGTGAATGCATTCAAAGGGTATCAATACCTGGGAGGGTAGTATCGATACCTGGGAGGGTAGTATCGATACCAGGAAATATCGAATGCAATTCGGTATCGATACCCAGGTAGGTATCGATACCCCAACTAGGGGTAGTATCGATACCCTATAGTGGGTACCGATACCACTTCAAAGGGAAAATGGAAATAGACTTTTCCTTTAGTTTAAGAAATTAATAATTAGAGTATGCCATTTGGAATACTGATATGTATCAATGTATGATTATATAGATATTGAAGGTAACCATGTTCCAGAGCAATCGAAGAATTAGAAAAGGTCGAGAGAGAAATAAAGTGCTAGAATCGATTCGAATCAAGTGAGGCTAAGGTGAGTGCATACCATAGTTAGTATAGATATGGTTTTATGGAAATAAGACTTGTGATAAATCTATTTCCTATATTTAAGTTCATGGTTCCATATTCATGTAAATGCATATGTTATGATTATAATGAGTAGGTACATGAATCATACATGTTTGGATATAATATAAATATGCAATGTATGCAATTACAAAAGAATGAATTCAAGTATTTGTAATAAGCAAGTGATCATATGTGTGCATGTGAAGTGAGTAATGTGTATATGAAAAGTGATAAAAAGAGATATGAAAATGTGAAATGTATCCATACTTAAGCCCATATTATTTAATATGAGAGTTGTATGTATAATTGGCATGCCAAGAGTCGAGGGATTATAAGTGGTCCTTCGGGACATAGTGGTCATTCGAGATAAAGTGGTCCTTCGGGACAAATTTTCAGTGCCCCTAGTGGGAATTTATTCGAGCTGTGGTGACAGCATTCGTGCACAACCTCAGTGTACTCATATACATTCTGTTCTCAATAATGTACATAGACAATCAAAGATAAATTAAATTGAACTCTTATAAGAAGTTAAGCTCCATTTGTGCATGTTATGATCATATATGTGATAGTTAGTAATTAACATGCAAATTGTAATGTCATGAGTGATTGATAGTAGTGCATGTTCATGAATTTATCATTGCATGTTCTTTTATGCCTCACTAAGTCTGTGACTTAGCGTGTAAGTGGTTTACACGTAGGTACCAAGAAATAAGAAGATCAGAATTAAGAGTTGCAAGGACAGTATCCCTACTAGAAGATCAGATCAAAAGTAATTGACAAAGTACGTATTTTGTTGTATATAGTGTGTTGGCATGTAAACAATTTGTAAATTACGAATGCTCTGATCGATTTTGTATTATTTTGGTCAAACTTGTGTAAGTTAAAAACTTTTGTTTTAATGAAAGTTTAAAATTTCCATGATTTTCTTTAAGAGTCAAAGTTTGAAAAGTCTACGTGACATCTCGAATTCGTATCCGGGTAGGGTACGGGTTGGAGGTGTTACAAAAACACTCTCAAAATCGACGAAAATTTATTTAAAAAATTCGATGTATTAATACTCTGATCAATTTCAATGACCGTTTGATGATGATAGTTTTGAGGTATTTGTTCGTATTTTCAAAATAATGCTCCTCATTGTTCAAATTTTTGAATAAACAACCCAAATCTCACAAATCTAAGAAAGTCTCCAAACTTCTAAAAAAGATAGATTTTGTGTTTAATTTCATCGATTTTGAGTGGATTTCGTAGAAAATTAATCATATGAGAAGAATGAGGAGCGAAATACTAAATTTTGGTATTATTTTTCTACGAAAGATTATCGATAACGAGCGGTGTTTGACTACCGACGATGTTTTAGTGTTGCATGTCACGTCAACAATCATTAGTCATATCATTGTCATATTAGCGACTTAACGATAGAGTGACATAATTAAATGTAAAACTAAAATTTAGTTTTATAATTGACAAAATTTAACGGTATCTAAAGTAGTTTTCTCTTAAATATTTAATGACATTGACATAGATTTATTATTACTATTATTTTTTTATTTTTCATGTTAATTTTCTTTCCTAATTAAGATTGATATGTTAATTTTTATTAATTTTATTTGGACCAATTAGATGATGAAATTTTTCGGCACCTAATCGGTCAAAATAAAATAAAGTAAATTTGTGCATTTGTTATGAAGAGAGTTAAACCACGTACCCTTTGAATGAGTATCCTACACCTATTACTGAGTTGGACTTGAAATTTGTTACGAGGAAAAACAAGTGTAAAGCCGGGACAAAGAGATTTCAAACCCAATACCCCTTGCATAAGAGGTCATGCACTTAGCCACTAAATTAAGCTAAAAATCTGTTAGAATTTCATCAAAATTAATATTTAAGTGAATTTTATCGACACTTTAAGATTATATTAAAAAGGTACTAGGAATTTAAGACTAAATAATATTTTTGTTTGAATTTTGATTAAAATTAAATATTAAATTAGAATTATTTTTCCATTTTGTTTGGAAACAAAAATGATTAATTAAATAATTATTTATTTGTTTTTATAAAATTCATATTAAATTAATTTAAAAAATTAAATTTGTAATATTTATTTAGAATATAATATTACTTTTAAATTATTTGAAAATAATCATTAATATTTAAATTTTTAAATAAAATTTAATTGATTTAAAAACAATTTGATTCACTAAAAATTAAATATTTTTAGTGAATCTAGTTTAAATCTACTTCTAGCGAACCAAATTTAAATCTAATTTTTTAGTGAATCAAAATATTAGATTTAAATTACATATAATTTTATAATATTGATAAATTTTGTTTAAATGTTAATTTTGATTTAATTTAATAAATGTTAGCTTAGTTTAGTTGATAAGTGCAAAACTCTTTGAAAAAATATTAAAATAAAATTTTAATTATATTTAAAAAATCAAATGATTAATTTTAATGTTACCACATAATCTTTTAACAATAATTAATATTATGATACACATTTTATAATAGAATTTATTGTTTAATGATTATCTTGTAATTTTTAAAAGTATAATGTTGATTTTTTAATAGTTTAGAGTGATTACAATGTAATATTTGTTTAGAATTTTTCATAATCATTGACAATGTACACATACTCTGTAAACTCAACTACTCGAGCTAAAACCTATAAAGAGAATAATATTTTTTAATCACTAAGCCCGATGGTGAGTGAGTGGATTTATTGTTAAAGATAGTTTGATTACCATGTTTAAGTTTTACAAGTTAAACAAATCGCTTCATTGTAGTTTGGGCTCAAGGGAAAGTGGAACAAAGCCCGGCTCACTCAATGTTCACGGGGGAAAGAACAGAGACTCGCAGAAAAAATTTGATTATGATTTTCCAGTTCATTTCAAAGGTTTTACTAGGGTTTTACATGTCCTTCTTGATTCGGGAACAAGAAAAACAAATTTGGAAAGAAACAATCGTAGAAGTAGAAACCAATCCAATTCCGAAATAAATAGCCAAAACACTGAAATGGGTAAGATTTGCAGACTGAATTCCCTGAGCAACGCCGTCAGGACTCTTAGATATCTCCAACAATCATCCTTCACAACTGCGGTTATCCGCCAGCATTCTTCTTCCACTCCGCGTCTCTCTTCGCCGCCGTTCTCCACCACCGTCCGCCTTCTTCGCACCGGTCGTGATCCTGGCATCAGGTAGATTAAAACTCGTATAATTATACTCTATTCTAGAACCCCAAAAAGAAACTATATCGGTTCTCGCTTCAACTTTTTGTTCAATTCTTTTAGGTACGAGACTGCAACTCCGTTAAACTGGGGCATCCGCATCGTACCGGAGAAAAAGGCTTACGTGATACAAAGGTTCGGGAAATACTTGAAAACGCTGCCGTCTGGAATACATTTCCTTATCCCATTCGTGGATAGAATTGCCTACGTTCATTCCCTCAAGGAAGAGGCTATTCCAATCCCGGACCAATCCGCTATTACCAAAGACAATGTCAGCATTCTCATTGACGGCGTTCTGTATGTCAAGGTCTTTCTTCCATTCGACCTCTGCTTTGTCCCTTTTTTTTCAATCTTTAAACCCTTTTCATCTATAGTTTGCTTTGGAATATTTGTAGATTGTGGACCCCAAGCTTGCCTCTTACGGCGTTGAGAACCCAATCTATGCCGTCATTCAGCTTGCTCAAACTACCATGCGTAGCGAGCTTGGTAAAATTACCCTCGACAAGACCTTCGAAGAGAGAGATACTCTCAACGAAAAGATTGTGGTTCGTTTTCTTTCTTTGATTTCCCCTTCCTATCTTTTTGAAATATTACTTATAGATTAGATGAATCAACCCAAGATAGGATGAATTGAGTTTATAATACACTTCTGGTTCTATATCAATAATGGAAAAAAAAAAGCATAAAATAGGCAGAGACTCATTAACAGTTTGAGTGGAGTGATTGTGAATAACTGCCCTACTTACCTTTTGCTTAACTTTTATTCATGATTAACATCTGTGTCAAAATTGTTGTGTGCCTTCTCTGATAAGTTTATCCCTGATGTGCGATATTTCTTTTAGTTAGTTTGTTCAATGTATCTAAATTTCCAATGACACAAGATTTTGGAAGTGTGGAAAAAGTTGGAAAGATACTGTATTAATCTTATACTTGTTTTTCTGGTTCATCAATGTCTCAAAAAAAAATTAATGTCTCAAAAATCACTCCCTCTCTCCCAAATTAATGGAAAGGATGATGACTCTTTTGAAATGACATGAGGATTGCAGGAGTCCATCAATGTTGCCGCGAAAGACTGGGGACTTCAATGTCTCCGTTATGAGATAAGTGAGTAATCTTTATCCATTATTTTCTTCCTGGAATTCTTTATGTTCACGATATATCATTTATATTTCACTTCACTGTCAACCCAGGGGATATATCTCCACCACGTGGAGTGAGAGCAGCTATGGAGATGCAAGCAGAAGCAGAGCGTAAAAGAAGGGCTCAAGTTCTTGAATCTGAAGGTAAGGCAGTAATAGTTATTTTTCCTTTTAGGGGAAGGTAGTATTTAATGGCACTTAAGCATCTTCTCTTTTAATAAATAATTCAGACAGCATGATCTAATCATAATAGTTAACTTTAACAGGAGAAAGACAGGCTGACATAAATATTGCTGATGGTAGGAAAAGTTCTGTGATATTAGCATCTGAAGCAGCAAGAATGGATCAGGTTAACCGAGCACAAGGTTAGTGATTATCAACTTGTAAGCAGTCATAACATTAAAATATGTCTGGGCTTTATATGAATTGTAATTAAAGTTGATACGGGTAACTAATTTTGGTTATTTATCTTTTTGTATATCATGAACTCTCCTCTTATGGACAACAGTAACTGATCAAGCAATGATTTTTTTCATTGTTGTTCCTTTTTTATTGTTCTCTTTGTGTCTTCAAAATTTCCTTCTTTACAAACGCATTTATCAGGTGAAGCGGAAGCCATCCTTGCTAGAGCCCAAGCTACAGCCAAAGGAATTGCCTTGGTGTCACAGTCCTTAAAGGAAAATGGGGGAGTTGAGGTGAGATTCTTCCATTATTCTTGTCGTGTGTAAATAGTAGGTGCTAACTTTTGTATCATTCCTGAAACTATTAGAGGATTCAAATAAGATTTTCCTATCTACTTTTAGGGGGCATTTGATAATGAGGGGAAATCAAAACGTGGGCATATGATTCCCGTGAGGGCACTTTTCTATCAGAGGATTCAAATAAGTTATCCCAGAAAGCGCTATTGTTGGTAATGTTTTTTCCCTCGTGGGAATGAGGGCAAATCAATTGTGGGCATATGATTCTAGAAAATATTATCACCCCTAGTAATGATCTTTTCCGCGAAGCAAACGCACCTATAAGGTGTCATGTATTTCCTATGATGTAATTGGAAAACATGTTGGGATCATCATGATACTTATAAATGTCAAATACACTGTCTAAGAGTCCCGAAACTTCCATTCCTGGTGTTTGCACTTGTGTAATGACTTGATGCTAGTTGTCTGGATTTTGTTGATATAGGAAACAAACTGAAGACTTGCGGGTTTTTTTGGTTTTTTCCTGTTGAAGCTAGGTTCAGTTGTTTGAACAACTAGAAGATATTCAGTCTATCCCTTGTATTTTAAATGCACTAGGAGAAAAATCACCTGTAAGAGAGAAAGAGAGAGAGAGAACCCTAGTTGAATATGAGGTGCTGCCAAACAGATTTTGTTGTTTTGAGGAATAAACTCTATTGCTTATACTTAGCATTTCTGATCCGAGTGTTATATGAGTCATGAATTCTTAAGGCTGAAGACATTTGTATATGAGAGGTACGTAAGATCATGCTTATTCCTAAGGGAACTAAAATTTATGGTTTATTTTGCAGGCAGCAAGTTTGAGGATTGCAGAGCAGTATGTTCAAGCCTTCAGTAATATTGCCAAGGAGGTAAAAAGGGGATATCATACACCTGTTCCCAGTATCAATGTTATCAAGGTTTTATTCACTCTAGCTTTCTACATGAACTTGTCATTTCTTCTTTTTTGTTAGGGCACAACAATGTTGCTTCCTAGTTCTACTGCGAATCCTGCAAACATGATTGCCCAAGCTCTCACCATGTACAAAAGCCTGGTAAAAAATACTTCTGCTGATGGTTCTCACGCAAACGTTTACCATGAGCTACCCAAAAGCACCAAGGATGCTCGTTCTGGAGCGCCTGAAGGCGAAACCCCGGATCCCTCGAGATCAGTGGAAGCAAGGGACACGAGTCATGATGGTGAACCAGTATTTTCACTCCAGAGCCCCAAGAAAAAAGATTAGAAACCGATTTTACCAAAATTCTATTGCTTGAAACCAGATTATATTTCTGGGTTCTTGTGTGAAGACTACTCTGATACTAGTTAAAACATTCTTAATATTGGAAAAGAAAAATATAAGGATTTAGGGGATATTAGAATGCTCATTCATTTGGCAAAGACTCTAGAACTGCCATGTAATACAGGCGGGTTAATCTTTCTAGCCTCGAGAATCCGACTAAAGGTTGAAAAGTTTTGAAGAAACACGTGCTTCGCCCATCAATCTGCAGTTAAATTTAAGCATTTGATTTGATATCCTTTTTTACGGTATTTGATTTGATTTCTTATGCTTCGATATAGTCCCTTGTATCTACTATTTCCTTTGCGAATCATGACAAATATTATCCACAACAGTCGGGGCTTTGGATTTATGCCCCCGAGTTTTGCAGGCATGCATGGTACAGATTACAAGGTAATATTACCGGAAATCAATTCCAGTACAGCTCCTGGATTCATGGCTCTTCTCTAGCTCTTGCATAGTTTGAGAATAATACCATTGACTGTAAATGATTTCGGTGGATAAAGCAGTGCTTAACCGGGGAAATATCCATTTCCACCAGTGTTACCAACCTCACAAAATCCACTAAGCATACGCACACCCACACCAATAGGTTATTGGTAAAAATACAACGACATTGAAAAAAACAAACACGTTAGAAAATGACTATAAAATTATTATGTCTACGAATTACCCTATCTTCATTTGTGGTTTTAAGAAGGGTCAATATCATACTACAAGGACTTGAGGGGTGGTTGTTAGTCACGTGCACATAAATTTATACTAGGAGATATGAATTTAGGAGGAAGTTATATTAGATATTTGGGTAAACTATACGAATGATCACTTTTCTTTTATTTTTGTATACTTTTGCTCACTAAATTTAAAAACACTTAAGTTTTGGTCACTTACGTTGTCGTTTTATTAAGATTTGATCACTAAGACGTTGAATGCCATTAAGTTGAGGACGTGACATGTTAATAAAAAGATTAATTCTTTTAAGCCCCTGAATTTTAAATAAAATACTATTTTTGAGTCTTGTTGTAATTCTAAAATAGTTTAAGGATAAAATTTCAATTTACCCCTTTTTTAAATATGTTTTCTTCCCAAATCTTAGCTTCCCTCCGCACACTCCATTGTTCTTCTTATTTTCCGTCGCCGGTATCCTGACGGACATGGAGCAAGAAGCTCTAACGAAGGATTCCTCACTTAAAAATCTAGATCCATGCCACATGTGTAAAACCCAATCATAATGTCAGATAGACATTAGTTTTCATCTATTTCCCACTCTTCAATATTCTGTTAAATTCCCCACAATTTCTGTTGATGAATAAAACCCTAAAACTAAAATCTCATCTTTTCTGTTGCAATGTAGTTTGGTATTGAACCTTTAACCATATGTCCTAAGAAGAATCAAACCGAAAAGCATTGTGATTTTTGCATGATGATTTCAAGCTTTCTTTCCCCATTGTCGTCGACAGCTTTCTATAATAATGAATAGATTTTCGCCAGCAACATCGACGCTAGGATCTGCAATGAAAGCCACGTGAAGCGACAAGTATCGATGATGATGGAGAAAGGAGAGCTTCCTCTGTCGCTATTGTTGCTTGCCCGCACCCAGAATCAGCCATCCCATGTACCTTGGTCTTCAAAATGCTTCGACTGCTTCCTTTTGTGCTGGTAACCAATTTGTTGTTTTTTAAAACTTCAGTGGTAAAATGAAATTTTACTCAAATATTAGTGACCATTTGGGTAGTTACCCTTTTTAATTTTATATATTCAATATGCCAGGTTAATAATTCGTTAAAGTTTAACGGCAGTTAACCCTAGTAATCACATCTTAGCTAAATAAAAACGAAATTGACCAAATATTATGTTTTTTTAATTCAATGAGGAAAGACGTATAAAACTTAACTAAAATAATTAATCATGTGGTTTACCCTAGAAATTTAACAAGGACTAAATCACAAAATTCTAAGAAGTACAAAATTAAATTATTAATAAAAATATTACTATAACTATATAAGAATTTAATTTTTTTTTTATGAAAATACGACCGTTCCAACATCCTTCTCTCGATCCATCCTTTAATCCACTAAGCACACGCACACTACGCCAATAGGTTATTGCTATCAATACAACCATGTTAAAAACAAACAAACACTTTAAAAAATGACTATAAAATTATAATGTCTAAGAATTACCCTATCTTCATTTGTGGTTTTACCGTTTTAAGAAGAGTCAAGATCATACTACAAGGACTTGAGGGGTAGTTGTTCGTCACAAACACATAATTTTATATTAAGAGACGTTAATTTACGAGGAAGTTATATTAGAAATTTAAAAAGAATGTAATTACAATATATTAGGGAGTACAAAAATCGAATTATCAAGAGAAAATATAAAAAAAATTATATAAAATTTTAATTTTTTTTTATGAAGGTGCGATTGTACCCAGTACTCTTCTCGATCCATCCTTTACCCGGTCCGGTTGTTATAATTTTCCATTGACATAACTGCCACAACCAAGTCCAACCAATATCCAAAATTTTCACCCTAAGATATTAACAAGGTCGCCTTATCAAATAAAGCCGTGAAAGCCGCCTGGAAAATTATTGGTTGGACTTGGTTGTTGTTGTACCAATAAATTTTCACCCCAAGTTATTTTAATGCTCAAAACAAATCAAAACGGTGTCGCTTTATTTGATAAAATTAATGTTAAATTGCTCTTCGCATGACTTGAACCACAATCACTTGAAATTTCAAGTTCTCAGCCAACTTAGGTTTTTGAAAGTATTTTTATCATAAATTATATATATCGTAAACTGCATTTGAGATTAATTCTAATATCCTGAATAACTCAAGGACTAAGGTCAAGATTTTCCATTATATTTCATCCTCGTCCTTGAATTGGTTCCTCAACGGCCTTCGCCTTTTAGACTGAAAGTGCCCTTTAGACTGAAAGTCACTGATCTGTCTTCAATTAAACATTCCTCAACAGTGAATTCTTGTTAAAAAATACTCTCTAAAAACAAAGCCTAGGGATCTTTTTTGAAGTAAACAATATAGATTTGGTGTTGCTGTAAATCAGAATTTCAAAACTCAGATTTCCAAAACCCATGTTCTGCTTGTAATCCTCCTTTCATCGGAGAATCTAACATTCCATGTCGCACAAGGTTCTAGACCCAAATTACTCGGTAGACACTTGCACTTTTCATCTCCATTCATGGAGACCTTTTCACCTCCAATAAACCTTACACTCCTCTGATCCCCAATATACCCCACGGAAACTTTCTTCCACCAATGGCTTCCATCCCAAGCATCATTGCCTCTTTAATCGCACCATTTCTTTCTCCATTGACCTCTCCAAGCTAACTCTCATCGACGACGATAACAACAACAGCAACCCAATCTCTGCAATCCCAAGAGAAGTAGCTTCAGGCTATTCCAAAAAAGAAAAAAAATGGCACCGCCGTGGGTCGAGGTCAGTGTCAGGTCGAAGCTCTGATCAGAGAGGGACTCGGAGATGCTATTCTGTGGGGCTTCGGCAACTTATGGTATGTGATTGAATTTCGCAGTGATTATGGGGACGGAATCCAGCAGAGAATTATTTAGCGATGGGATATCCTTATGTTTAATAATCATAAGTAAGACTACAAGAAAATGGTCTTTTTAATGATGCGAAGCTTTCTTTATATGGTAAACAATAATTCATTGTTAAGGAATGTTTGATTGAAGATAAATCATGACTTCCAAACTAAAAGGCGAAGGCTATTGAGAATACCAAGTCGAGGATGAAGGTGAAATGTAATGGAAAAATTTAGGTTTAGTCCTTGGATTATTTTGAATTTTAGAATTAATCGCAAATGCAGTTTACGATATATATAATTTATGTTAAATCAAAATCTAAGTTGGCTTAATGGTCAAATGTGAACATTGAACTTTTATTTACTTTGGTTCGAACCTCATAAGGATAAATTTAACATTTAATTTTATCCAACGACATCGTTTTGATTTGTTTTAAGCATCAAAACAACCACATCAAAACGATGTTGTTTTGATATATTGTTCATGTTAGTAACCGTCAGTCACATCATCACGTTGTTAACGATTTAAGGCGGAGTGATATAATTGAAATGAAAATCAAAGTTCGATGTTATAATTGAAAAATTGAAAGCTCAGTGGTATAATCGATACAACGCCTAAAATTTAATGGTATTTGGTGTAGTTTACCCTTTATTTAATTTTATATGAGAAACAAGAAATATTGTTATTGTCTCTTCATATTATAGAATGGTTAATTTACTAAATGTCCTTAGATTATCGTTCAAATTTTAAATTGATATTTAAGTTTTAAAAAATTAAAGACCTTAAAATATCATTATTACATCAATAAAGTCTTTTTTTATTATGCATAGATATATTACAATATAAAGATGAATATTGAGATTTAAACCCACATGAGACAAATAAACATCCTTAGTCTCTAGATTAATTAATGTATCTTTTTTCTTCTTTTCTTGACAGGCAGCGACACCAACTTTAGTGTTAGTTGTTAACCGTCTATATTTCTTATTTTCCCTATATTTTCTATATCGTATAATTGTTTTTTGTTCTTTTAGTTTTCGATAACTTTACCTTTATGACACATTTTTCTTTGTATTTATGACACGCTTTTTAGTTTCTATGTTGTTTTACATGTTTTTATTGTTTGACCTTCTTTCGTTTAATATTTGAATGACTGAATTTGACATAGCCACGACTTATCAAGATGACACTTATTTATTATTCTGCTATTCTTCCTTGCTTTGGACCATCATAATGGAGTTGGATACACAATTTGCATTTGTAGATAGTCTTTTACGTTCGATTCTGATTTTCGATTGTCGATGGTATTTCAGTAATTATCTCTTATTGTGGTTCATTTGTCGATGCAATTAGATTTATGTGTATCTATTTTTTGTTCGAGTTTTTTGGATGGGTTTTAACCTTTTCCTTGTATGGTCTTTCTATGATCTCGAGTGGCTAATTATCTTATGTTATAAGAAGATATTCTAATTACTTGTTTAATTTACGAACTTCATTATAATTTTGAATATTTTCTTTTTTTTAATAAAATTAACGGATATATATATATATATATATAAAAGGAATTAACGCCAAGTGCATTTAAAATACATAGATCAAAGTATAAACATTTATACATACTGCATTGATAGTTTGGTTGTGACGTATTAAAAAATGTTAATAAAACTTAAGAGGGTTATCTTTTTAAATGAGACAAATTCAAATTATCTATATGATAAATGCATATATATTTACATTTTTATCACATATTTAAATGTATTATATGTTAGATTTGTTCTAACACTTAATATCTAATTCAATGATTAAGCTGATAAAGTTGCTTGATTAATGTGATACGATAATTTGAGGGATCAACTAAATAATTCGGAAGTTAGGAGACCAATTTGAAATGTATTCAATAATTTGAGGATGTTGGGAGAAAATAACCCTTCGGCTGTGGTGCATCCGTTGGAATAAAAAGTCAAAAGAGAAAAAGGGGGAAGAAGGCGACAAAAATTGGGAGAGAAACGTTAGACACGTGACGGTAGAGAAGTAAAGAGTGGATATTTAAACGGAGAGTCTTTGATTCTGATTTCATTACATTTACATCTCAATTTGTTTCGCATTTGAATTTCATGTCCCTCGCCCACACCAAAACTTAACTTCACTCCCATTGCGTGCGTTTTGTACCCAAAAACAAGTAAATTTATTTGGATAAATTACATTGTTCATCACTCAACTTTCTTTTTCACTCTTATTTAATCATTAACGTTTAATTGCTTTTAATTTAATAACTATACTTTCAAATTGTTTCTATTTTAGTTATTCTAACTTGTTTTATTAATAGCTTTTTAATGATTTGCTATATTTTTTTATTATTATTTTCACATAGAATTAGAATAAAAAAATAAAATTAAAACCCTCGAATCATACTTTGAATCCTAAATCCAAACCCGTAGACTCTAAATCACAACACCCAAACAACAAAATGCATCACCTAAACTGCAAATCACAACACTTAAACCTCAAATTACAACCCCTAAACTCCATATCGCTACATCTAAATCCCAAATCACAACACTCAAACCCCAAAATCATAACACTTAAATGAAAAGCCAACCTACATCGCCATCAGAGCTTCTGGATGATTTACAGATTTGAATGAGTATGAATTAAGGTTACTGATTCGAGATTTGAAATAATTTTTTTATTTTAAAACACATTAGTATTAAATGTTAATAAAATATGTAATATAATAATAAAAATAATATTAAAATATTCTACGTAATCAGGGAGTGATAACTTTTTTTGAAAGTTTTATGATTAACTTAAATAATTTTAAATTTTGTCACATTTATCCAATTTATTTTAAGTAATGGTGCACCGCGTCAACTCAACCTCACTCGTCTGCCCTTCTTGCTACCCATCCATATTCCACTTATTCCATGTTTCTATATATATAACCGTCTCCCTTTCCTTGTTTCTCCCATTTTTGTTCACCTTGCCTTTTTCCTTCTTTCTAGGTTGCTGCTGCTTCAAGGAATTGCTTCATCTTTTTTTCTTTTCTTTCTGGGTTGTTGATTGCTTTCACTGTTCCGGCTCTAGGTGAGTTCCCCCTTTCTCTTGCTGTACTTTTCTTTTTAAAGTTTTGTGTTTTTTTTTACTGTTGGAGCTTGGGCAATTTATTTCGTGCCCATTTTAGATCTGTCTGCAATTTGATCTCGTATCTCGGTGGTTATTCCTGTGATGGGCTCTGTGCTTTTATTTCTTTGATAATTGAAATAAAGATCGGTTCTTTAAACTTTGATCTATAGCTGGTTAGGTCGTTTGATAATTTTGTATAAACAGGAATTTACTTTTTTAATGAAGAATTTTGACCCTAAAAAATGGTATTAGCAATTAGCTAGCAGGAAAAGAGAGTTGACCCATTTTTTGATCTTCTGTTGAGCACTGCAGAAGAACGTTTGAGCGTTACACGGCGGAGCTTAGCTGATTCTTCATCCCCTAAGAAAAAGACTTTTCGTTCTTAAAGGCAATGGAGATATACGGAAAAACCATGGCTGCTGCCCCTGCAAATGTTATTTATTTGTCTACTATTCTGGGCCGTGATGGTCCTTTTCCTGTTCACAAATGCGATTGGAAATGTCAAAACGAACATGTTTGTGGCAACATGTATCGCTGCAAACTAACAGGGATCACACACATCTGTGACAAGAACTGTAACCAGAGAATTTTGTATGAAACCATGGTTCCCTTTGCCGGGCAAGCGGCCGGTCTTTCCCCTCACTCAAGCTGAGGAACAAGCGGTCAGAGGCGTTAGGAGGAAGCTTGATGGCGACAATACCCCATCCCCTGATACCTGTGGTTTTAAGCGCAGACGTGATGCACAGTTCCATCCTTCTCCTTTCGAGGGATCTTTCTCTGCTGTGAGTCCAATCTGCAGCCAAGTCGGAGATGGCATGGATACAAACTAAGATTAGATTAGAGTTTACGTTACATATAGTATCCTATTATTAACCTTAAAGACTCCTATATCTTGTTTCCCTTTAAGTGTTCCTATTTGCTTCTCATGGGACAAATATGGATAAATGGTAATTGACTTTGATGTTGGTGGACGGTACCTTCCTGTAGGAAAAAGAGCACTTTTATTTCCTATTTTGCCAAATGCTATTTAGTTCCTCTTAGCTTTGGTGTGAAACTTTTGAGTTTAATTTAGTTTCTTTCCAACTCTTCTTATACTTGGATTTATCAACTTTGACAGCTACAGGGTGCTTCTAGGTTCTTAATAGGAGTTGAATTGTTATAATATTCATTTAGCAGTTTCTTGTTTTTATGTGATGATTGTAATTGTTAATCCTTCATTTTCATTTAGTTATTTTATTGAAGATATGCAGTTGTGGATGTATGGTGATTTATCATGGTTTTTAGGTACATTTTGATGTGCTTCTATAGTTACTTTTTTGGTTCACTAGCTGAATGCAGGTTGAAGAGAAATGGCATGGCTATTTGTCATGTGTTCTATATTTTCAAGTTTATTTTACTCTCCTTTTGTACCTGTTAATTTCTTATATAAGATCCTGAAGCATATGTTGATTTTGCAGGGTCAAAAGTGTGCAATTCAGGAAGTTTAAATATGCTTTTGCATTCTTGAGTGGATCTTTTCTTTTTAATTTCTAGGTTTTGTGAATTGAAATGTCCGACTTATTTTCAATCATTCTTATGTAGGTAATTTTTTTCATCGCTTGTGTTGGATGGCGAAACCAATGGAAAGGTGCCGTGTTATGCTTGTGTCCTGCTAGGGACCTCCCGTAGAATGCAAGGTCGTTCAACCTTACTCAAGTCGAACATATTGTTGACATCTTCAAACAGCAACCAGGTAGAATTATTTCTTATGTAATGGCACAGTTTTGCTATTGGAAACTGCTATGTGATGACTTATATCAATCATTTGCCATGTTTTTGCAGCTTTGATGGAGGGAATAAACCAAAGTGGGGCATCTTTCTGCGCGGCTGGTTGTGAACATGAGTTTATGATGTCTGAACATGGTTTACCAACTGAATTTGGAGTTATAGGCAAGTTGATTATTGATTCTCTTACTGTTTAATTGCTTGATTTAAGTTACATGCTGTCATCTCTATGATGAGAATGAAATAACATATCTTTTCAATTCTATTGGATCAGTTGCTTGAAACCTTAGGTCTCTACTTGGAACCAATGAAGAACTGAGACCACCATTTATATGGACCTATGAGAATCAGATTGTGCTTATCAGAAGGCTCGTTTTATTGGGAAATCGGTTTTAGCTGAACTTTGAAATCCTACCATGATGTTTGCTCATCAGATCCCGATAAAACTTGGAACTGCAGCGTAGATTGAATTCTTAGATGTGTATTCTGATAGGTAGTTTTGATTTAGTGTCCTACATTGTTGTTGAATTTTGATCATCATTTGGAGCTACAGTTGGAAACACTCAATCACAACTTCTATCTCCCAATTTCCTCTGCTGAGCATAATTGTAATTTTTGGCCCTAGCAAATGCAGCAAAATTTCTGCTATTGGCTTTATTTATTTAAGTACTGTTTATCCATGCTTGCTATGTTATAAAATTTCTTCAGTAGGTGTTGTGAGAAAATTAGGTACCACTATAGTTTAAATGACTTAAGATATCAATGATTATTTTGGATCAAAATCCGGATTTTATGCCATTTCACAAGGATATGTTTTGATCAAAATTATTCCACATTTTATGTGATCTATTGCGCTGTACGTAGGATCATGCGTGCCATGAAGGGACTACTTTCTAGTCTAAGTTCAACGTTTTAACTCCTTTTGTTTCAAAGATTAAAAGAAAATTGAATAAAAAACATAAAGTACACAAATCATCTCTCGATTATAGGAGATAAAATAAACCTCTGACAATAGAAAGTTGCTTTGTTGAGTCCATCGACTACTAAAAGTTATAGAATGATCATATGATTATTCATTATGTTTTACATTCGTCTTTTTCTTTTAAAAAATTAACAGTCGTCTGAGCTAGACGTTAACATGTTGACTGAGATATGATATTCGTTTGAGATTATGAGATTAAATTTATCATATTTCAGTAAGCAGGTTAGCCTCTAGGTCAGACCGTCGTTATTTTTTTTAACAAAAAAGATAAGTTTAGAACATAATGAATATTTAAGTGATTATTTTGTAACTTTTAATAGTTGAGTGACTTAACAAAGTATCTTCTCATAATCGAAGGATCGTTTTATAAATTTTAATAATAAGAGACTTAACCTATATTTAAGAGAAGAGACCATTTATGTATTGTACACTGAAATAATTGATGAAAATTATACATTTTGACTCAGGTATTTTAATATCAATTTTCTCTCTTTTCCTTGTTGTCGTTAGTCTCTTTTGTTTTTTCATCTTTATAATTAATGATGACATTAATTTTACTATCAATTGTCGGTATTTTTTATTTTTATTTTTTAATAATTTATTTTTATGATATATTTTTTTTTAATTTTATGACACGTTTTTGGTTGTTTGATCATTATTTTTGTTTATTTTTTTTTCTCATAATTGAATTTAACATCGCCATGACTGATGAAGACAATATTTATTCCCTACTTTAGTCTATAAGATTAAATTTGGATACACGATTTTCGTTTCTGCATAGTTTTCTCACGTCGTTTAATTTTTCTTTGCGGTTCATCAATGGTCTTTCAATAGTTTAATTCCTTTGTAGTTCATTTGTTGATACAGTCAAATCTATTCGCATCTGTCTTTTATTCGAGTTTAATTGATTAAAATTCTTAATATTTTTCTTGTATGACTCTTGTATAATTTTAAGTCGTTAATTTTTTGTATTATTAATTATAAGAAAACATTTTTTTATACGTTTAGTTTACCGTTGTAGTGTTAAATCTTTATTATAATTTAGATATTTTTTTATTTTTAATAAAATTACACATTTTATCTTATGAAAAAAACACTATAAGTTGAAACTTTCGAGAGTAAACCAATAGCATAGTTTATTTAAACATACATTTTGACGGGTTAGAAAAAGGAAAATCAAGAGATATATTTTACATCTTATAAAATTTTGGAAAAGAAAATACAGTTGATTAAATATTATCATTTAAAAGGTTTGCACTTTTTTCTTAACATTTAAACACAAACAAAGAGAAAATCTAAACCAAAAATAATTTTTTTTCTTTTAATAAATAATCAAATAGTTTTAATATAAAATATTTAAAAGTAAAAAGAAATTACGAATTGATTCGGTTGAAAAAATATTAGGGTGGACCTTAGTCCGTGACGGTGCCGTACCAAATATATGTGCATATCTATATCCATTTCCAGCGGCAGCACACCAGCATTCCAGTCTTCACTTCTATCCTTTGGAGCATCAGATTCTATTAAAAAAATCTTAAGGAAATGGACCGAGGAAAAGTGCAAGGAATGATGGTGATGCCACAAAAAAACCCACTTGAACAGTTGCAAGCAAAGTTCAAGGAAGTGGAGAACAATTTCAGGGGATGGCTAGCCAAGCAGTCCTTACCCGTCGAGGCCGCCGTGGTAACGACCACTAGCGCGGCTCAGGGTGCTGCTATCGGTGCTTTCATGGGTACCCTCACCAACGATGTCTCCTCTTCTCTTCCAACCCCTCCTCAAGCTTCCCTCGACCCTCAGGCCGTGGCTTCTCTCAAGCAAGCTCAGGTCTTTCTCTTGATTTCCCTCTTGTTTATCACCTCCATATTTGCAGAAGTGTAATTACCACCGAAGGATTTTTACTTGATTAATGAAGCTTGTAGTTGTTTTACAAAGAATTTCTCTCTAACTGCATAGAATTGTTGATGGGTGTGGATTTTTTTTATATATGATATATGTTTACTTGATTGCAGGCTCTATCAGGAGGTCCCTTGGTACAAGCTCGAAATTTTGCCGTGATGACTGGTGTCAACGCAGGCATATCCTGTGTTATGAAAAGACTGAGAGGGAAGGAAGATGTCCAATCTAGGTTAACCTTTTCATCACCGTTTTCTTTTATCTCCATTGATTTCTTTCTGTTGTTTTGTAGCTAGAGGATATTGCAACTGGTCATAGTTTCATAGCTTAATAAGCCAATAAAAGATACCAGTTGTTGACTGCTAGAAAGGACTTGTTTTAACCGGTAACAGTTGAAAGGGAGATGACTTGAATATATTATTGAGTTTTTAGGGAGATATCAAATTTTGAAGCTTTTTTCATGTTGAACTAGCATTTTTCCATATCAATTTTGAAGAGTTTCTTTGTCCTAAAAAAAATGCACTCGTTTTCTTTTCACATTTGCTTTTCTAGATTCGACCTCCCTCACTTTTATGTCATGCTTTCCAGGGGGTAATCTGCTTTCTGTATCTCCACTCAGCTCATCATAAATTAGAATTGCTATATTATGTGGAGAGCACTATTGGATAGTTATGTGTGACTATCAGAAGATTGTATAGATGAACCAAACTTGTTTCTGAATAAAGAATTGTTGGCTTCGTCTTTTTTCATCTTGTATCGGATGATCGTTATACTTCAGGTTTACACGGTTGTGTAAGATAAAAATACTGTTATGTTGCAGCATGGTGGCAGCTTTCGGTTCTGGAGCCATGTTTTCCTTGGTGAGTGGTATGGGTGGCCCAAATCAGATTGCAAATGCTGCTACATCTGGTCTTTTTTTTGCTCTCGTTCAAGGCGGTCTTTTCCAGGTGATTTATTATCTCATTAACCTCTCTGAGATCAATGTATTGTTCAATATCTGGTTATTAATTGTTTCGCTTGCTATGAACATGATGGATCTAGCATAAACCCAAAAGCTGTTACAACATGCTGTGCCAAAACTTTAGAATCAATTGTTCTTTGAGAGTGCCTATATCCATGAGCTTAAACTCCCGCTTCCTAAAATTGAATATTCTGAATGAATACTGCTTTGAAATATTGTTATACTAGCCTGCAGCGTCATATCGAACAACCTCTGTTTTGTGATTAATTATACAGTTGGGGCAAAAGTTTTCTCAACCGCCTGCTGAGGATGTGCACTATTCCAGAACACGGTCCATGTTAAGTAGTCTCGGCCTGCAGAACTACGAGAAGAATTTCAAGAAAGGCTTGTTAACTGATACCACATTACCTTTGCTCACGGATAGGCAAGCAGATGGATTGTCTTGATTCAACTTTGGTATTAATATTTAATGAACTGAGTAGATGTGCTCTGACATTTAAATCACGTTGTGTTTCAGTGCACTTAGAGATGTAAAAATACCACCCGGACCCAGGCTCCTTATTCTTGATCATATTCAGAGGTTCGATTTTATCTTCCATGTATGGTAATTGTATATTGCCCTTGACCACCGGAGCCTTTCTCACCTTCTGGTCTAATATTTGTCTTTAGGGACCCAGAGTTGAAAGAGAAGCAAGGGCGACGAAGACGGTGAGCGTATATCGTGCCTTCTCCACTGAAATGAATTATCCTTTTTTATTTCTTGCTTTTCTGAGCATCCAATTTGGATGAACATGGTTGTTTAGAATTCTTTAGACAAGTTTTCTGTAGCTTTAATTTATTAAGTAGTTTCAATTGTTGTTATAAAGATGCCATATGCATTAGCTTGAGACATGAGTGAAGTTATTGTGGTATGTTTATCTTATCAATCTTAGAATCAAATTAAAGTCTTGTGCCATTGGTCATTGTTTACTACTGTAGGCTGCCATTATCAATGGCGGTTGGATCTTAAAATTTAACCTAATTTTTTGTCGCACGAATCAAGCGACCTTGATGGTAAAGGAATTATTATTATTCTTTGAGGTCTCAGGTTTGAGCATATAGAATGTCAAGGGCATATGAGTGTATAATGTCAAGGTTGAGAATTATCTTTAAACAAATATTATATTGTACTTACTCCAGATTAATCAAAATGATGTATATTTTATAAGAAAAAAATCTCGATATAAACTTTTATTAATAAAATATTATTAAATAATCAAATACTTCTGTATCTTAGTTATTTACAAAAGATAATCAATAACAAGTTAGCATATGCTTTAATTTTAGTTTACCAATTTATGAAAATTTTGTACTGTACTGGAAAATTTATAAAAGATTATGTTTACTTTATTAAAATAGAAATCAATAGTATCAAAAAGATTATTAACTCGAAACGAATCGACAAAGGCAATATATGTGTTGTGATATATTAAAAAAATAGGGCTAGCAATAGTAGTAAAGCGGTAGCACAATATTTGAACTCGAAATCGAAATTAATGATTAAGCCTGAACTGTTTCAAAATTGAAATATTTAATTAAATAAAATTTAAACATCAAATTATACCTTAAAATCCCACATCAATATATATATATATATATATTCATCAATTCCCGCTAAAAGAATGAACTCGTTTTACCTTTCTTTTCCATCTACCCCACGATATATTATATGGTTATAGATTCAAAGTAAATGCCTTCTTTTCCCACCTACCATCTCTTTCTCCAATATACATTATATAGTTAGAGATTAAATGCCAGATTTTTATTCATCATTTATATCATATGGTAAATTAATAATGTTATTATATTCAATGCATTGAATAGATAAAGATGAGTAACTTGATCATTCAGTTAAATATGAAGTGTGAGATAAGAGAACGGGCTATATAGAGTTTTAAATAATCCAACGGCTCATAGTTGAGGATCTGGATCTACTACACTGAAATGATGCGAGTAAATGGCATTGTCAAGTTGTAGGTGAAAAATAATCAAGTACACCCTCGACTTTTCTTAAACTCATCTTGCTACATCACTCTGGTTTACCAAACTTTTTAATTTCTCATTAATTTACTCATTTATTAAGTAAACGACATTACCATATAAGATTATATATCAAGCATTCTTTTTCTTTCTGCTATATAGGTAGTAGGCATTAGTATATTTTTACCAAATTCCAGGTATAATACGAGTAGCTCAAATGCATACTGGAAGACTTGGAAGTGAAACATGGATATGGAACAACTTGACCCAAATTTAGCCAACAAAACTCTGTGGCTAAACCCAGAGGAAGAGGACGAGGTGGGCGTGGACCTTTTAGCAAGGCGTTCCAGCTCAAGGCATCCACCCAATGGAGTCGGAGCTACTGCTACTACTGCAGCAGGTGAGCCTGCCCTTCAAATTCCCGAACAACCAGTGGAAGAGAAAGAAGATGCACCAGTAACATATGGCGGTCAACCAAACGAGGAGGTGGGCGTTGGAAACAACGTTTACTTTGACAAGGTCCAAGGTACCCAATTTTCTCAACCATTCTCACTACGTTTAGCACTTAGCATCGTATACACAACGTTTAGTTCGTTTTCCTTTTCTTTACTGTGTGATCCCATTGAATCTCTTCTCCTTCACCTGTTTAGTTTTTTACCTTCTTCAATGTTAACCCTTTTTGCTCGCTGCTCCGTTTATACCAAAAACAAGGATGCCTTGCCCTGTTTAGTTCTTTTGTTTCGTTCATTTCTGGCTGGCAAATTCCTCTCAAGTTCTGTTGTGTTTAAATATGTTCATACTTCACTTTCCATCTATAAAAATGCGAGTTTCGGTTTATGTTCTAATATTCCATTTATTAGTTGCATGACAAAGAGTTTTGCTTCATGGATGTAGGCACTGAATCCATCAATGAAACTAATGGAATGCAATCTGAAATTATAAAAATCCCGAGCACCGAAACCAATCGTCAAACGATGAAAATTTCTGAGGATAAGAAAGATTTTGGTCAGCACCAGCTGAACATGTACATGAAGCAAATGGAAGTGTCAAGAGTTTTGAGAATGAAACCAAAGTAGAGGACAATGTTGACTTGATCGAAGAAATCGAAGAGGATTTGATGGAATTCGATGTTGAAAGGGTTTTAGATAAACAAAATACACATGATTTGTATTGTCCAAAGTGCAGTTCCTGCATCACAAAAAGGGTTATACTTATTAGAAGAAGGCCAAAAGTTTCAATACGCCACAAACCGAACCGTGGCAGCAAGCTGGATCCTGTTCCTAATTCTGCTGGTTTTGGTGGAAGTGATGACACACCTGAAATACATTCAGATGTAATTGCAGCAGCAACACCAGATGAGCAAAACGATAGTAGTGAACGAGATCAAAAACAGGAACAAGAAGCATTCAGCTGCTTATCATGCTTCAGCCTTTTCATTCCTTTAGGTATTCGGTTACTTGTCTCATAGTCGTCTAATTATCTTACTGATCATTAGAGCAGAAGCAACTCTATGCATACAGTACTAACCTGACATGCATGCAAATTTTAAATCATTACTGTTTAGGGTGTTATATGGCCATGGAACCTCATTTCATTCTTTAAATCTTGAAGGGAATGGTTGTTTCAAGATCTTTCAGTTCTTCAGATGGGGGAGACAGACTGAACTCCCACAAAGTACGCTAGAAATACGACAGAGGGAAAATACACAAAGACCACCTGAGATAAGGCAGAGGGAAGACACAGGAAGTGCCCAAGGAACAAACCTGAGTGAACACACAAAGTCCTCAAGTGATAAGCCCGGAGGGGAAAATACAAAGCCCTCAAGTTATAATCCAGAATGGAAACACAGAAACTCCTCAACACGTAAGCCACAACGAAGACACACAAAGTCCAGAAAAGATAAGCCACAATCTGGACATCAGTAGTCCTCGACATATAAACCATATTGAAGAAGCACAAAAACCTCAAGAGATAAACTGGAATGAAGATGCACAAAGTCCTCAAAAGAAAAGCTGTGATGCAAACATGAGTAGTTTTCAAAATATAAATCATAATGAAGATGCACAAAAAGCTCAACCTATAAGGTGGAATGAAAATAAACAAAGTCCTCAAAACCAGAACAACAGCAAGCAAAGTCCTCAAAATATAACTACAGAGAGAACAAATTGGATTTTTTCAATTTTTGCTTCTCATAAGCGCAAAGAAACAGCTAAGAAAGGTATGGTCAACTTTAAAATCATTAAAAGATGAAATTCTGTTATGGCTATTTGCCCATTAATCTTTGCATGTTATTGCTTACCTTTTTTTTCTTTGTACGGAGTTCGTAGTTGCTTAGAAGGTTTCAGATTGCCTAGGAACTTTTGTGTTAAGATTTTCCTCTCCGGTTCTATTTGTTTGTCTCAGTAAAGTCTTTTTAAACGAGTTGAAGTGGGTCCTTTCAAGTATATTTCATGTGCAAGCTCTCTGTTAGACTGTTAAAACTTTGTTTCAAAGGGAAGTTCTCATTGATTAATCTCGAAATTTAATCCCTTAACTATCGTGGTTGTCACCATCATTTTATTCTTACTAATAGCACTCTATTTGTGCCTGACATGGAATATTAGAATCTTCTCCGGTTCAAGCTTATCATGCCATATCAGTACAAAGTGCTGCAGTGCCATCCCCTTCACTTTTCAACAAGGGATATATTGATGGTACAGCTATAAAACCCAAAGAACCTGGAATAAGTAATATATTTTCTTCAACAAACAGCTCTATTGTTGACAAGCTGAAAGCTGACTCTACTGAGCAGAAGCCAGATATTGACTTGTTTCAGAGAAACGTTGGTATGTGCATATTTGTAGTGCTGCGTTTCTATAAGATAATTTTACTGCTAAGCATCCTTTTCAAACTCGCTTTATGCAGAAGTGACATCAAATTCACTTGATGGAACCTGCTCTTTTTCAACATATGAAGCATAAATTTTTAGCTCAATGTTTTTCATATCAATCTTATGTTTTCAATTCATACATAAATTTTGTTCTTGCTTGCTCTTATAGCGGTACCAATTCACACAATGCCTATGCCCCTTAATTGAATGTCTAACTCCCTAACATCTTTCTTTGAAACTGAAAAATATTGCTTTCCCGCATGCATTGACTCGTATACTTGGTTTCTGTTGTAATGCAATGTGTCGAATGTTAGATTCGTTAAGTCCCAACTTTTCGGCATTGTCTGCCATTGCAATATGATGCAGGTAACAATGAGATAAAGGATTTTGAAACTGGCCTACTTGACTCAACATTGCAGTCGGGGACGGATGTGGCACCTTTGTCTCAAAGAATAACAGAAACTGAACGTAGAGGTTCTGGTGCTGGTGAAATTCATGACTGGGAAATTCTGAAAAGCATTGTCTACGGTGGATTAGTTGAATCAATCACAAGTTTAGGGGTTGTATCTTCTGCAGCTGGTGCGGGTGCCAATACATGTAAGTTTTCTCCCTTTTCCCCTTCTCTAGATGACATCAAATGGTTTCAGTAGGTGCATATTTTGCCATATTTTCTCGTCCCTGAAATATGACTAATATATGTATATATATGAAGCACTTCCAGTAAAAGATTTTTGGTTGATGTATTTCCTTGCTTAGAGAGTAAAGAACAACATTTTTTTACGAAGGGAACGAACAACTTGAAACTTTATAATGATTCTGCTTCCTTGCATGCATCATATGCATTACGCCAAGTTTTTGTTTTCATATTGCAGTGAATATTTTGGCTTTGGGAGTGGCAAATCTGATTGGAGGAGTTATCATCATTTTTCATAATGTGAGTTATTGTCCTATCAAAAAAAAAATAATAATAATAATGTGAGTTATTGTCCCCCTTGTAGTCTATATCTTATTTCTTGCAACATACTTACGATTAAACTTTACAGCTTAAAGAACTTAAAAATGACCGACCTCCTATCAATGAAGCTTCCGGCATCGAGGAAGACCAGTATCAAGCACTGTTGGGACGGAGACAGAATTTCATGATGCATGTGACTGTAGTTATTTTATCATTCCTCATTTTTGGCATGGTTCCTCCTGTTGTCTATGGCTTCTCGTTTCGTAACAGTGACAATAGAGACCTCAAGCTCGCAGCAGTGGCTGGCGCTTCTCTAATATGCATCTTTTTGCTTGCACTCGGTAAAGGCCATGTTCGAAGACCACATCGAACTTACTTCCGATCTGTGTTGTATTACATCGGCCTAGGGATTACGGTGTCTGGCATCTCATACGTAGTTGGTCAACTGCTCAAAAAACTGCTTGAGCAGCTTGGTTTGTTTGAATCAAGTTCAACTGTCAGCTCCCTATTTCTGGAGACAGTATCGACGGAGGTTGGAAGGGCATCCTACTGAAGTTATGGGATTGAATTCCAATGAATTTTGAATAGAATTATGCCATGAACATTAATCCTCAGTTAGTCTCATAAATTATATTTTTGTTGTTGTGGGAATATCTATATTCTAGTCGGTGCCATATTTGCGGATACAAATGGACTTATGAAAGAAATACGATTCCCCAAACTTTCTTGATATTTTGCTTGCCAGTAAGTGTATTGTCGACACTAGTTTTTGTCCGTTCTCGTTATTAATATTATTATTATTACTATTATTATTATTATTAAATAATAATATTACAAGCCCAAATCAATAAACCGGGGCCCAAATACAAAACAACCCGGAGGTCCATTTACAAGAGTTGACCCAAGAAGCAAATCCACACCCGAAAGCCCAACAGCAGATCCAGGCCCAGATAACCCAGCAAGACCTGAACCCTTCTAGGGTTTTCATCTCATCTTCTCCAGTGCCACCAGCAACCATCACCGTTGGATCTGGAGAGATCCAACGACCCAGATTGATCCAGCAGAAACCCTAGGGTATCATTACCACCCTAGGGCTATTCCGGCCGTCGCCTTCGGATGGTTCAACCAGCCGTTGCCACGCCACCACTGCCTCAATGGAAGACTCCAGAAGATGAATGGCAGCTGCACACCTCATCGACCTAGGTTGAGTCACCACCGTAGCTCCGGTGACTCATCGAAACTTCATCATTGCAGCCGAGTTCTGAGCCCTATAAAAGGACTCGACCGATCCTGCAAGCAAAGACACATAGACACGGAGAGAAAAAAACACAGCAAGAGAAACGACAATAAACAAGGGAGAATAACAGAGACAGTAAGAATAGAGAGAGACGAAAACAATGACAGCCATTTCGAACCAGAGGAAATAACGAGGGAAAGGCAGTAAACAACGAAACAAGAAGCAGCCAACAACGAAAGGGAAAAGAGAAGAGAGAGACTTACCCTTGAAGGCTTGTCTGTCACCGGAAGTAAAACATTGCCGAACCGCCGTTTAATCGAAGGTAAAAGCCTTCTGTTTCGTTAGATTAGGTTGATCTTTGGACTTTTAGAAAAAAAAGGATGATAGATTCGGGTTAAGGGTATTACGATCTATGATTTGGGTGAGTTTGTGAAATTTCGACCACTGTCTGTGGCTATCGGCACCGGAGTACGGTGGCCGGCGTTTGTCGGCCAATGGCCAGTTTCCCTTCAGTGAGGGAACTTTAGAGAGAAGAGAGAGAAGAAAAACGAGGAAAATGAGAGGTGTAAGGTCTTTTAGGCCAAATTTAAGGTATTTATACCCCTCCCCGAACGACGTCGTTTTGGGGAGGGACCTTTGCGTAATTTCGATCGTGGTAAAATCCTTGTTGTAGTCATATGACTTTGTAAACTTTGTAATTTAGTCACTAGAATTATGTTTTTGTGCCTTATAATTTTATCTTCGCATTTTATTTATTTTTATTTTAGTCATTGCCCGTATATTTACATGTTTTAGGTCAAATTACATGTTTAGTCCTTATTATTTTAGTAACTTATATTTTAACCCGTATAATTATTTATGGTTAAATTACATTAATAGTACCTACATTTCATGATATTTCGAATTAGGATTATTTAGATATTTTATAATTTAATCCATGTAATTTTATTTATTAAATATTACTATAGGATTATTTATAATATTGACCTTGAATTTTTGTATCTTTATGATTTAATCATTAAATTTTATTTTATATATTCGAGTTATATTATTTTATACAATAAATCATAAAGTATCTCATTATTGATTAGGAATGTATCTTAAATGATTTCTTGCATAAAATAATATCCTTAATGTTTTATTACGGGATCATTAAATTAAACTCAGATTTGTAAATTTTATTGCAAAGACATTAATTAATAAACAAAGATACCAATTTTGGGGTTGTGGGGGTGCTAATCCTTCCCCACACGTAACCGACTCACGAACTCATTTTCTGGTAAAACAGACCCTTTTTATGTTATTTTAATATTACTTTTATAAATTTTATTAAAATAACATATCATTTTGGTGACCAATCACACCTCGACAAATGATTGGTAGCGACTCATCAAATTGTGTTTTATCTTATTCAAAGAAGAAAAACACTTACTTTCTTCGAGGTGATATTTAGAAAAGAACGACACTTGTTTTCGCCGGGCAAATACCGTCTCGACAGCTAGGCGACTCCGCCGGGGACATTTTTTTTAGAGAGTCAAACCACTAGTTTGTTAATTAATTATCTTTGCAATAAAAATTATATATTTGTTTTAATTTTGTTTTAATCCCTTGATTATTTTAATAAATAGTTGTACTAACTTGTTTTTTTATGTTTTCAGATTTAATTATGATTTTTTAGAATAAATTAGTATGGTGTACATTGTTTTTCCTTTTTCTGCTTTTCCTCGCACACTGTGCACTGCATTATCTGTACATGAGTAAAACCCCGCTCTATACCATTTAGCTTGAATGAGAAACTACTCCCTCGTGTGGGTTTCACCTCCGTATGGGATAAGGGACCATTCCTTGAGCTCACACTTTATGTTCCTCGTGTGGTTTTCACCTCCGTATGGACATAAGAAAGTGTGTTCCTTCGAATTGAACTTAATCCGAAAGTATGTGATGTACTAGGATTGAGGGTATGTTAGTCCAAGGGGGCACCAACAAAGGACAATTTGATTACCCTTTTCACCTTAGAGCCATAACTCAACATATAGTAAACCTAGAACTTGAGTTTAGGAAGAATATAACCCAAAAGAGTCTCGTAAGGTTAGCACACAAGGAAAAGCTTGTTGAGTCTTTTAATTTACTTAATATTGCTTTATTTTCTGAATAAATGTATGCGAACTAGAAATCATGCGGTTAGGTTTATTTTTCCAAACAAAGCATGGAATTAGAAAGCTTGAGGTTAGGTTGTATAGATACCATGATGTATAAGATCTTTTTTTCCATTAATTGGTACTAACAATTTTATTTTTCTTATCTGTCTATTATATAGATACATTTTATTCTAACTTGTTTATATTTATTTCTTTTGCTTGCATTGCATAATCATGGCATAATCAGAAGGTGTTGATTTGAGAGTGGTCATCAAAAATAATAGATTTTCATTATTGACAAAAGGTTTCATGATCAAGTAAACTATAAAACAACTAGGGAATGACATTTTTAGGGAACTCCGAGGATAAAAGAAAGATATGTGCCCAAGGATCGTATGTCCGTTGAAGAGAAAAAGGAAATACGAGAGATAAGAGAGCAAATGTCAAAGATGGTGAATAAAATATCTGTTTTGATCAATGGAAAAGAGACTATTGCACAAAAAAGAGAGAGAGCTTAATGAACCTAATCCTGCAATCTCATATATATAAAGGACTTCTGATCCTAACCAATTTAAGAAATTATGCACAGTCACCATTCGTATCAACAGTTCATCTGGAAATACCAAGGAAATGGTGACAACTGTAAAAATTTCCAGAGATGAGAAGAAATCATGCAATCAGAAGTCATTGTCATTTAAGAGTTTTTTCCCAAATTCAGAAACTCAAGATTAATCCAAGAGCAAAGGTGGTTCTTATTTTGATGATATCCCTATATCATATAAGGAGTTGTATGAGAAGCTACTAGAAGTGCGAGAGGTGGCTCCACATAATGTGAAACCTCAACAGCCTCCTTATCCAAATTGGTATGATGTTAATGTTCATTGTGAATATCATGTCGAAATTCAAGGACATTCCGTTGAGAACTATACCACTTTCAAGTATCGAGTCAAGCATCTCTTGGATTATGGAATTTTAGAATTTGAGGTAAAAGATCAACCTATTTTGGTCACTGATTATCCTGTTAGATTGATACCAAATGTATTCAAAGGTAAGAGTAACAATGTATGCATCCAAAAAGAAGAAGATTTGCTGAAGTATAAGGCTCAAATATGTCATTTGAAAATTGAAAATGATAAATTGAGTGTAGAAATAGAAACCATGTGTGAGGATTTCCAAAAGAACAGTCAAGCCTTTCAAAAGGCTAGTTTAGGAAATACCCTGGAAGAGTGGATAACAAGGGCCACTAAACTGAAAAAGAATTGCAAGACACACGAAAATCGAGCCAAGAAGTTTTCTCACGATTTACGGGTTACAGAAGAAATGTGCAATACAACCGTCATTAAGTTGGAAAGATGTCAAGTCAAAAATCAAATGTTGAATAAGGTTATAATCAAAATGGAAGATTCATATTATATCTATCAGTGTGAAATTGAAGCTAAATTAGAAGACACTAAAGCCATAAATAAGAAATTGATGACATTTTTGGATCCTGTACAAGAACTTATTGACCACAAAGATTCCCTTACAAGAAAAAATGAACAATATTATCTACAAATCCAAGAATTGACATGTAAGCTGAAGGAAAAAGACAATAAATGAAGTTGCTGCCCAGGCGAACAATGTGGCTCAAAAACTGATTGATTTAGCTGGCTTTACGCAAGAATTAAAGCAGATTGACAACTCTACTCCTGAGCATGAGTGGAAGTTAATTTGGCTTTTGAAAGAAATAGAGAAATTAGGAGTGAAAGCTATCCTTTATATGTAAAGTTTGTTTGATGTATCGAAACTTTTGTGTTCAATGAAAGTTGTTTTAAGATAATCACTCTCGAATGATACCTTTTGCATACATTTGTATTGCATAGTTTGCATTCACATTTTTGCACTTTTTCATTTACATTACATTTATTTATTTAATTATTGTTACATACATTAATTATAAGAGCATGTAAATAATTCATGAAAGGTTTTGTAACAGTAAAACCGAGATCATTCATTCATATTACTGTATCATCATCATGGAAACAATGGAGCAATCTCATGAGGGATCACAACATTAGCTGTAAGAATAGTTTGATGGGTTACAACAAGCATCAGGATCTCTGTAAGATGGATCGAATCATATAGTCCAAGTAATGGTAATTAAAACTGATGAAGAAGAAGAGATGATCGCTAGAGAGCAACAATGTTATCATGTTAATGCGTCAAAAATGATAACATACCCTGGGGCATCTAACTCAAACATAAAGAATAGTCTCATTAACTATGCACAATATGAGGATGGATTCAAGCAGGTGGAGGAAGCAATCAGAAATATGAAAGGTGTTAATGCCTCCCACAAAGAACTAGAAGCAAGAGAGCTCAGTTTGGTTCCAGATTTGGTTATTCCCCATAAATTCAGGGTGCCTGATTTTGAGAAATATAATGGCACCAGTTGTCCCATAATCCACTTGAGAATGTTTTACAGAAAAATGAAAGAGTGTCTAAATTTTGATGATTTGTTAATTCACTCATTTCATGATAGTCTCGTTGGGCCAACAGTAGTATGGTACAATTGCTTGAATTGAGATCAGATCAAGAGATGGGTTGATCTAGCTGATGCATTTTTGGGACAATATCGATATGTTAAAGGTTTAGTTGTAACACCCCCAACTCGTATCCGAACCGGATCCGAGTCCGAGGTGTCACATTGACTTTTCAAAACTTATATTTGTATACCAATATAAAAAAAATTCCACTTTTATTCAATATAAGTTCATAATTCATATCATTAAAATAAAATATCTCCAAAACTGATCAGAGCGTATATAATTCAAAACATTAATTACATGCCAACTATTTCCAATAACCAAATACAAATAATTCTAAACTCTTTTCTGATCTAATCATAGGAAAGGAGAGGCTGACCTGTCTTGCCTTGACTATCGCTGCTTCGCTTCTCTATTTGCTTCCAGAAACTACGTGTGAAACACTCACATGCTAAGTCGATGACTTAGTGAGGCATATAAAACGTATAAGGTAACTATAACTCTTAACAGTTAATGCATAATTTATACAATCAAATCATAAAATCTCATATACGCATTCATGTAACAAATATGTACATACAATTATATCATCGTATCATATAGTATTGTGTACTGTTTCATGTTCATATAATCATTTATTTTTCCTTACTCAGCTTATAACACATTCACTTGTTATCATTTAACTCATTCCCTTTTTCATAATTCTTAGTCATATAATATCTATACTATAGTCATCTATCTTATTTCTTATTTCCATTTACTTCTATTTATCATATACTCATAGACTCTTGCTACATATTCTATATCATATCTTTGTGTACTAATTCTTTATATTCTATTAGTTCATTTTCCCCACACAATTTGCCACATAAACATATTACCATAACCTATTATAATTTTAATTTCTATAATGTTCTCATATGATTTCATCTCCTAGATCTCTGTACTATGTTTTATATCACTTAATAATTGAATCAGTTTTGAATCATCATTTCATTTAAACATATAGAATTTTCTAAACAACATATTTATATATATATATATATATATATATATATATCCCTATTTGATGTACTATTTATTTATCTCCATTAATTTATCTAAATTCTCATTTCTAAGTATAATTCTATTATAATAGTTCATCTACGAAGTGTATTCCCACTATACAATCATAAATATTCTATTCATATAATCCTATAATCCATCATTTTATTACATATACCTATACTTATGGAATTCATAACATTTCTCATATAATTACTTGAAACATATCATAAAAGTTCATTATAATCTCATATATTCCAACATATCAAACTAACATAATTTTTCACATAGATAATAACATATGCAATACATACAACCATTACACTCATATTCAAACACAGTATTTACATAACAATCATATCAAATTTATTTCTATTATCTCTTTATTAGCCCATGTACATATGTGAGAACTATAGATATGTGAGTCTATTGAGGTTGTGTACTATGTTGTCATCACAGCTCGTATGGGGTCCCACTAGGGGCTATGAAATTTGTCCCGAATGACCACTATGAAATATCCCGAAGGATCATTGTATGTCCCGAAGGACTGCGTAGACCCTCAACTCTTGGCATGCCAACTATACCTATAGCTCTTGTATCATATAACATGGCATTTTCACTTATATCATTTCACATATACGCTTTCATATTACATGTCATATAAGCTCATAGCTTCTTTCACATATACATATAGTCACATAGCACATACTTCTCATATCATTACATTCAAAAGCATGTTAACACATATAATCATGCATACATACAATTCATGTCATTTATATACGTATAATCATATATTCATGCATTCTAATATAGGAAATAGACTTGTCGCAAGTCTTGTTTCCATTTAGCACCATAGACTAACTAATATGCACTCACCTGGGCCTCACTAAGTTTTCAATCCACTTTTATGATTTCATTTCTTTCGATCAAATCTTAACTTGATAATCGTTCTGGAACTTGTTTGTGCTCGATATCTATATAATCATACATTGATACATATCAGTATCCAATTAATATATTCTAATCTATCATTTCTTAGACCAAAAGAAAGGTATAATTCTATTTTCCCCTTGAAGTGCATCGATACATTCTACAGTGTATCGATGCATTCTTTAACATGTGCATCGATACACTACCCATGCATCGATACACAGATCACCTTCGATGTTTTAATTTTAAGGGGGTGCATCGATGCACTCCTTATGCATCGATGCACTAATTGCATTCGATGTTTCCATTTTTAATGGGTACATCGATGCACGTCCTGTGCATCGATACACACTAAACAATTTCTGGAAATACTCTTAATGCATCGGTACACTTTGAATGTGCATCGATGCACATAGCCCAGAAATGTCATTTTAGCACGAAAATCTCTCCAATTCTACTTAAACACTTCATATTTCATCTTCTACCATATTCTTAATTCTCATATACATACTTAAACTCATTTCTACTCCTTTATCACCCTTTAAATCTCAAAATTCCTTTCTCCGTATGGAAATCAATAATCATACCAATTTTTCAATATGTTCTAAATTCAATTTCATCACTTTATGTCTCTTAATTAAGTTGATGACAAGTCAAATTTAGTTTCAAATTCAACTTATCAATTCTTTTCTAAAAATTCACTTAAAACCCCATTTTCTTTAATCTCTCATAAATTTTTCATCTTTTGATTTTAAGACAAATTAAGCTTTCCTTAAGCTTAATTATCATCTAAGGATCAAAACCCAAACTTTAAATCAACAAATAATCAACTAATGAGAAAACTTACCTTTGCAAGCTTGGCTCTCTCTTTCTCTCGTACATGGAGAAGAAGAAAATGAAATGGAGAAATATCTCCTCATCCTTATCCCCTTACACATATATATATATCATTTATTTATCATTTCAATGTCAAATGACCATTTTACCCTTTCATTCTTTTAATAATTACTAATAACTTTCCGGAAATATCACCACACAAATCATTGAACTATTTAACTATTATACTTTTATCCCCAAATTCTGAAAATTTACCATTTATTCACTAACCCGATATTGAGGATGTTACAAATCTCCCCTCATTTTAAGAAAATTCATCCTCGAATTTTCATTGTGCATACCAATAAGAACATATCTTTTAATGGTCTTACGTTGCTTCACAACTTACTATTTCCTTCCTTTAGTTCTTTAACTAACTTTTTCTTTTATTCATTCATCAACTGTCACTTATCATATAAACAGTAACCAGTAATCTCATCCATTTTTTTTCTCTTGTGATTCTGCATTTTCCTTTGATATTTCTAAAATTCATACAATGTTACTCATCATTTAGACAGTAACATCCATTCTCATCACTCCATATCATAAATCAATCTATTTCTTCATTAATCTCCAATTACCTTATCACAATACCAACCTTTTATTCCATCATCATTTGACCAAAACACGACTTTAAATATTCTTCAATTGTGATTAAACATATATTTTATGGAATTAAACAATCTTTTCAAATCACCTTGTACACTTTTCATATTTCTATATCAAACTTATCATTTACACTTCCATATAACCTTTATCATTCTTATCCCTTTAATTTCATTTTTCCATTTAGTTTCATTATCCCTTTACTCCGTCATAAATTAAAATCTCCTTGTAACATATATCATATCTTTCCTTTCATATTCATATACTCTTGTCCTATCACCAATACTCATCTCTGTGTACCAATCTTCATTGCATCTTCGTAACTTTGATAACCCAATTTACTTATACATAAATTAATTCTTTACCTATACATAACTTAATTCTTTACCATCTCTCATACTTGTATTTACTTCTTTAAAGCCGCCCTTTTAAAACATACCAATACTTATCTCCTTGCCTACATCATATCTATATAATCAAAATATATAACCACACCCAGATTCATATCATACTTGATTAACTCCACTTTATCTTTTCTTCCAATCTTATAACTTTATCACATTTACTCTTACAGCTAGTCAATAAAAAATGTTCAATCTAGGCACAAGCCCTAATCAATTAATCATATACACACTTTTCCGTCGAAATTTTCCTCCACAGATACTCAATTTTTCAAACTCGGATTTGTACTCACACACAGTATTATTCCCCTATTTCAAAATCAAACATTGTAACTTCATTTCTCTTATAAACTGATCACTGATGTATCCATTCTTAAACTCTTCTTATAAATCTTTAGCTTTACTCAAATATACCAATCCTCAATTCCTTCACTATATCACATTATTAAGATCCAAATATACAACTGTATCCAGATCCACTTTATATTTGGTTATTTTAACCTGTCAATATTTTAAAATCTTTCAACTCCAATACACCTTTTATCACATAATCTGGTTAGCCAACGCCAACTCTTTCCATCTAAAATGCAACATCTTATCATATCCACACTTTTGCTTATACACATCACTATTCCTTTGTTTAAACTCATAAACTCTGGCTTTCTATATCTTATATACTTGTCATTGATGCACTTATTTTTGAACTCTTCTACAAATTCTAACCACATCTTTAGATCTTTTAACTTTCTTATAGTGACACTTGTTCACCATATTCTATCTTATCCATGAAATAATAAGAATACTTCACCTCATTTTTCCTATTCAAAACTGTAAAAACCTGCTATCACTATTTTAATATGATTTCAACTTTTGAAATCAATCTTTGATCTTACGAGGCATTTCTTGATGTGTTCGCTCTTCATCCTGCCTGGCCAGGGCAGGTGAATTGCTGTCACAATCAGATTTACCTCTCACTTCATTTCGAAACTATTGCAATCAGATTTCTACTATTTCATACTATTCTTATTCTATTAGCAAGACAGTATACTCCTTACACTTATCAGATCAGAAATTACTGACTTTGTGTTGGCATGTACAAATTTTTAAATCTCATTTAACTTCGGTTTAAGCCTAGAATCGGCTAAACCTTAGCTCTGATACCATTAAATGTAACAACCCCAACTCGTATCCGACCCACATCCGAGTCCGAGGTGTCACATTAACTTTTCAAAACTTATATTTGTATACCAATATAAAAAAATCCACTTTTATTCAATATAAGTTCATAATTCATATCATTAAAATAAAAATATCTTCAAAACTAATCAGAGCGTATATAATTCAAAACATTAATTACATGCCAACTATTTCCAATAACCAAATACAAATAATTCTAAACTCTTTTCTGATCTGATCATAGGAAAGGAGAGGTTGACCTGTCTTGCCTTGACTATCGTTGTTGCGCTTCTCTATTTGCTTGAAGAAACTTACGTGTGAAACACTCACACATTAAGTCGATGACTTAGTGAGGCATATAAAACGTATAAGGTAACTATAACTCTTAACAATTAATGCATAATTTATACAATCAAATCATAAAATCTCATATACATATTCATGTAACAAATATGTACATACAATTATATCATCGTATCATATAGTATTGTGTACTGTTTCATGTTCATATAATCATTTATTTTTCCTTACTCGGCTTATAACACATTCACTTATTATCATTTAACTCATTCCCTTTTTCATAATTCTTAGTCATATAATATCTATACTATAGTCATGTATCTTATTTCTTATTTCCATTTACTTCTATTTATCATATACTCATAGACTCTTGCTACATATTCTATATCATATCTTTGTGTACTAATTCTTTATATTCTATTAGTTCATTTTCCCCACATAATTTGCCACATAAACATATTACCATAACCTATTATAATTTTAATTTCTATAATGTTCTCATATGATTTCATTTCCTAGATCTCTATACTATGTTTTATATCACTTAAGAATTGAATCAGTTTTAAATCATCATTTCATTTAAACATATAGAATTTTCTAAACAACATATTTATATATATATTCCCTATTTGATGTACTATTTATTTATCTCCATTAACTTATCTATATTCTCATTTCCAAGTATAATTCTATTATACTAGTTCATCTACGAAGTGTATTCTCACTATACAATCATAACTATTCTATTCATGTAATCCTATAATCCATCATTTTATTACATATACCTATACTTATGGAATTCATAACATTTCTCTTGTAATTACTTGAAACATATCATAAAAGTTCATTATAATCTCATATATTCCAACATATCAAACTAACATAACTTTTTACATAGATAATAACATATGCAATACATACAACCATTACACTCATATTCAAACACACAATTACATAACAATCATATCAAATTTATTTCTATTATCTCTTTATTAGCCCATGTACATCTGTGAGAACTGTAAATATGTGAGTCTATTGAGGTTGTGCACTATGCTGTCATCACAGCTCGTATGGGGTCCTACTAGGGGCTATGAAATTTATCCCGAAGGGCCACTATGAAATATCCCGAAAGATCATTGTATGTCCCGAAGGACCGCATAGACTCTCGACTCTTGGCATGCCAACTATACCTATAGCTCTCGTATCATATAACATGAGCATTTTCACTTATATCATTTCACATATACGCTTTCATATTATATGTCATATAAGCTCATAGCTTCTTTCACATACACACATAGTCACATAGCACATACTTGTCATATCATTACATTTAAAAGCATGTTAACACATATAACATGCATACATATAATTCATGTAATTCATATACGTATTGTAACATTCTCAATACTGGGTTAGTGGTCAAATTGTAAAGTTTTAGAATTTGTCGACTAGAGTAAAACAATGGATTAGTTCAATGATTTATTTGGAAATAAATCATAAAAGTTGTTAGTAATTATTAGATTAAGTAAAGGGAAAAATGGTCATTTGATAAGGAAGATTTTTTTTATGTTTCCTTTATAAGATAATGAAACCACGTGGGAAGAGGGAAAAGAAGTTCCTGAGTCTCTTCATCTTTCTTCTTCGTTCACGCGTGAAAACCAAGAGTCAAAGGTGAGGTTTCTGATTATTGATTTTTTGGTTAAATTATTATTTACAATGAATTTGGTGACTAGAGTAGAACACATGAGAATAAGAGATAAGTGACTTGGTGATAGAAGTTATATGACCATGAATTATATAAATATGAATAATTTAAGTGATATGTAACTATGAGTACTGGAGTATGTATCTATGAGATGGGATATATGAGGTTATATAAAATATTATATTATATGAGTATATGAAAAAGAATATAGATTCATGTAAGTTACACATAAATGAGTTGTGTAAACATGTCTGATATGTATGACATGTTTATAGGAACACATAAGAAATGTTATATGCTATGAGATATATGAATACGAAATGATATTAGAATTTACATAAACTACGTGATTACATGTATATGTAAATGAAGTTACGAGTTTATATGAATATGGGATCTGTTTACATGAATATGGAAAAAAAAGATAAAAGATAATGCCCATGATATGTGTCATAAGAGCTAGGGGTATAGTTGGCATGCCAAGAGTCGAGGGTCTACACGGTCCTTCGGGACATATATGTATTCTTTGGAAAATGTATGAGGTCTTTTGAGACACATATTTGGTCCTTGGCATATGTATATGATTCTTAAGGAATTTTTTACGTGGTCCTTAGGGACATCTTATATGGCACTACGATGTATTTCTACGCGGTACTTCGGTGCAATTCTACATGGCACTCCGGTGTATTTATACGAGCTGTGGTGACAGCATTAGGCACAACCTCTATAGACTCACATATCTATAGTTCTCACATGTGTACATGGGCTAATAAAGAAGATGATATAAAAGAACCTTGTATGATATTATGTACCTTATTTGTAATCTTTATGGTGAAATGATATAGGTGATATGATTGTGATGTGTATATAGATTAGTCAAGAAGAATATGTACAAGAACATATGACTAAAACATAAAGAAGAAAATTAGACTATTAAGAGATAATGAGAAATTTACTATATACGCTTTATATGTTTTGGGTTAGGAAATATGTTACCTGAATTATATGATGATATGGGTATTTCTTTGTGAAGCAATATGTGTGTATCTATTATATATATATATATATTTATGTTTGGATACATTTTATGGGTTATCATGATTACATGAAATGTGCATAATAGGAATTAGTTATGATATGATATAGTCAGTTTGTTTATGCCTCACTAAGTCATAGACTTAGCGTGTAATTGTTTCACACGTAGGTTACAGAAGCGAGAAGAGAAGCGAAGAAGAGCAAGATAGGTCAGCATCTCCCTTACAAAATTTCATATCAGAAAATAGATGATTTAAATGTGTTTGGTTATTTGGAATACAGTTGGCATGTACTAATTGATTGAGTTAACTATGCTCTGATCGATTTTGGTTATTGTGGTCAATTTATGTAATTAAACCGCTTTGATTTTATGAAAGCTTTAAATTTTCTTTGAATTTTGTCAAGAGTCAAAGTTTGAAAAGTAAACGTGACATCTCAGACTCATATTCGGGTCGGGTACGGGTTGGGGTGTTACATTTAATGGTATCAGAGCTAAGGTTTAGCCGATTCTCGGCATAAACTGAAGTCCAAAGTGTCATAAAATGTGTACATGCCAACACAGAGTGAAAATTTCTGATTTGATAGGGTAAGGAGTATGATGTCTTGCCAATAGAATAAGATTTGTATAATATAGTAGAAATTGATTATAGAAATTATCGAAGTGAATCGATAACTGACAAATCTGATGGTGATAGTAATTCACCTGCCCTGGCCAGGCAGGATGAAGAGCGAAAACCTTAGAAAGTGCCTTATAAGATTAAAGGTTGATTTCAGAAGGTTGAAATCATATTAGAATAGTGATAGAAGATTTTTATCGTTTTGAATCGGAAAAGTGGTATGGATTAGTTTTGTTAGTACATGGATAAGATAGAATATGGTGAACAAGTGTCACCATAAGAGCGTTAAAAGATCAAATGATGCAGTGAGAATTGCTAAAAGAGTTCAAGAATAAGTGTATTAGTGACAAGTGTATAAGATGTATAAAGTCAGAGCTTATGAGTTTGATACGAAGGGATAATATTGTGTATAAGGAATTGTATATATAATAAGGATTTACAGTTAAGATGGAAAAAGTTAGCGTTGGCTAACAAGAATATGTGATGGGAATGTACTGGAAGTATAAGATTATAAGATATTGTCAGGATATGATAACCAAATATGAAATGGATCTGGATACAATTGTATATTTGGATCATAGTACTGTGGTATAGTAAAGGGAATAAGGATTTGTATATTTGAGTAAAGTTGAGGATTGATAAGAAACGTTTAGGAATGGGTATATCGATGATTAGTTTATAAGACAAAGTAAGTCAGAATGTTTAGTTGAACAACAGAAATTATAGGATGTATGAGAAGAGAGGTGAAATTGACAAGTTAAGTAAACGAATTTTGAGATAATTTCTATTGAAAAGGATGTATGTGATTGGTTGACTAGGGTTTGTGCCCTAGATTGGACAGATGTTATTAACTAACTGTCAGAGTAAAGGTGATAGAGTTATAAGATTGGAAGAAAAGGTAAAGTTGAGTTAATCAATTATGATGTGAATCTAGATATAGTTGTGTATTCTGATCAGATAGCTATGATGTCGAGAATGAGATAAGTATTTGTATAAAACCTTAAGGAAGGAAAATGCAAGTATAAGAAATGATAAAGAATGAAGTTTTGTATAAGTAAATAGGGTTATCAAAGTTATGAGGATGCAATGAAGATTGATACACAGAGATGAGTATAGGTAATAGGACAAGAGTATGTGAACATGAAAGGAAAAGTATGATTTGTGTATAAGGAATAAATAAAGGAATAATGGAGTAAAGAAATGAAAGGGATTGAGTTAAAGGATCAGATACGATAAAGGTTATATGGAAGCGTAGATGATAATTTTGATATAGAAGTAAAAAAATGTGCAAGGTGATGTGAAAATATTGTTTGATTCCGTAAAGTATATGTTTAAGTACATTTGAAGAAGATTTAAGGTCGTGTTTTTGGTTAAATGATGATGGAAAACGAATTTGGTTATTATTGTAAGGCAGTTAGAGATGAATTTATGATGTTGAGTGATGAAAATGGATGTTACTGTAATGAGTGACATTATATGGATTTTAGGAAGGTCGAAGGAAAATGCATAATCGAAGGAGAGAAAAGACATAAATGGTTGAAGTTATGGGTTACTGTTTATATGATAAGTAACAGTAGATAAATGTGTAAAGGAAAAAGGTAGTTGAAGAAATAAAGGAAGGAAATATTAAGTAAAGGAGGTAACATGAGAACAATAGAATATATGTTCTTATTGATATGTTCAGTGAAAATTCGAGGACGAATTTTCTTTAAAGGAGGGGAGATTTGTAATATCCTCAATACCGGGTTAGTGATCAAATTATAAAGTTTTAGAATTTAGTGATTAGAGTAGAACAATGGATTAGTTCAATGATTTATTTGGAAATAAATCATAAAAGTTGTTAGTAATTATTAGATTAAGTAAAGGGCAAAATAGTCATTTGATAAGGAAGATTTTTTTTTATTTTTCCCTTATAAGATAATGAAACCACGTGGGAAGAGGGAAAAGAAGTTCCAGAATTCTCTTCATCTTTCTTCTTCCTTCACGCGTGAAAACCAAGAGTCAAAGGTTAGTTTTCTGATTATTGGGTTTTTGGTTAAATTTAAGATTGGTTTTTGATTATTAGATGATAACTAAGCTTAAGGAAAGTTTAAGTTATCTTAAAATCAAAGTATGATGGAGTTAGGATGGATTAAATATTTGAGGTTCTTGGAAGAAATCTGGGAATGGAGTTCATAACTTGAATTGGAAGTTAAATTTGACTTGTCATCAATCTAATTAAGAGATATGAAGTAATAAAATAGAATTTGGAACATGTTAGAAATTGAGTATGATTCTTGAATTTCATAAGGGAGATAGGATTTTGAGGTTAAAGATGATTTACATGGATATAAGTTGGTTCAAGTAATGGTAATTGAGTTTAATGACATAATAGGGGCTTAAAATAGAAGAATTAAGGGAAGAGTTGATGATTTTCGTGCTAAAATGACAGTTCTGAGCTATGTGCATCGATGCACATTCAATGTGTACCGATGCATCAAGGGTAATTTCCAGAAATTGTTCAGTGTGTATCGATGCACAAGAAGTGCATCGATGCACCCTTAAAAATGGAAACATCGAATACAATTAATGCATCGATGCATAAGGAGTGCATCGATGCATATGTTAAGGGATGCATCGATACACTGTAAAATGCATCGATGCACTTCAAAGGGAAATTAAAATAAACATTTCTTTTGATCTAAGAAATGATAGATTAGAGTATATCCATGGAATACTGATATGTATCAATGTATAAACATGTAGATATCGAGCACGAACAAGTTACGGGATGACCATCAAGTTAAGATTCGATCGGAAGAAAGGAAATCATAAAAGGGGATTGGAACTTAGTGAGGCTAAGGTGAGTGTATACAAGTTAGTTTATGATGTTTAATGGAAATAAGACTTGCAACGAGTCTATTTCCTATATTAGAATGCATGAATTTATGATCATATGCATATGTTTGATTTGGGTATATGTTATATATATTACAGTATGTATTAAATGATTTGTGTGAATATATGTATTGTGATAAATTATAGGAATTAATATGAATGATCTATATGATTACATGGGAATATGAAATAGGTTATGTGATAGGTGACCATATATGTTACATAGTATACGTGATCAATTATAAGAATCAATATAATAGATTTATATGACTACATGAGAAAGGTGATGAGTTAAATAATATTAGACTATAGAGTAATATGAGAATAATATATTAGTGAAGGGAATTGAGTATAAATGATGATACCAAACCATAAGACAAGTATTTACTTATAGGATAATATGAGATTATATGAATATATAGTATAACTTTATGAGGAAGAATTAGGTGTTATATGATTTAGGTATGATAATGATCTACGTGTAAGTAAATTAAGTAATATATATATATATATATATATATATATATATATATATATGTTTATAAGTATAATATAGGTTATGTAATGTAAGTGCATACTAAGAAATAAAGAATAAGATAGATGATATGATATAAATTATATTATGAATTAGTGATGTAGGAATGCGATATAAATATGCAATAAATCTTATGTGTTATATGATAAATATGAATATATGAGAATAAGAGATAAGATAAGTGACTTGGTGATAGAAGTTATATGACCATGAATTATGTAAATATGAATAATTTAAGTGATATGTAACTATGAGTACTGGAGTATGTATCTATGTGATGGGATATATGAGGTTATATGAAATATTATATTATATGATTATATGAGTATATGAAAAAGAATATAGATTCATGTAAGTTATATAGAAATGAGTTGTGTAAATATGTCTGATATGTATGACATGTTTATAGGAACACATGAGAAATGTTATATGCTATGAGATATATGAATACGAAATGATATGATAATTTACATGAACTATATGATTACATGTATATGTAAATGAAGTTACGAGTTTATATGAATATGGGATCTGTTTACATGAATATGGAAAAAAAGATAAAAGATAATGCCCATGATATGTCATGAGAGCTAGGGGTATAGTTGGCATGCCAAGAGTCGAGAGTTTACGCGGTCCTTCGGGACATATATGTATTCTTTGGAACATGTATGAGGTCTTTTGAGAAACATATTTGGTCATTGGCATATGTATATGATTCTTAAGGAATTTTCTACGTGGTCCTTAGGGACATCTTATATGGCACTACGATGTATTTCTACGCGGCACTTCGGTGCAATTCTACGTGGCACTCCGGTGCATTTATACAAGCTGTGGTGACAAAATTAGTGCACAACCGCTATAGACTCACATATCTATAGTTCTCACATGTGTACATGGGCTAATAAAGAAAATGATATAAAAGAACCTTGTATGATATTATGTGCCTTGTTTGTAATCTTTATGGTGAAATGATATAGGTGATATGATTGTGATGTGTATATAGCTTAGTTAAGAAGAATAGGTACAAGAACATATGACTAAAAGATAAAGAAGAAAATGAGAAATTTACTACATACGCTTTATATGTTTTGGGTTAGGAAATATGTTACCTAAATTATATGATGATATGGGTATTTCTTTGTGAAGCAATATGTGTGTATCTGGTATATATATATATATATATATTTATGTTTGGATGCATTTTATGGGTTATCATGATTACATGAAATGTGCATAATAGGAATTAGTTATGATATGATATAGTCAGTTTGTTTATGCCTCACTAAGTCATAGACTTAGCGTGTAATTGTTTCACACGTAGGTTACAGAAGCGAGAAGAGAAGAAGAAGAGCAATATAGGTCAGCATATCCCTTACAAAATTTCATATCAGAAAATACATGATTTAAATGTGTTTGGTTATTTGGAATACAGTTGGCATGTACTAATGGATTGAGTTAACTATGCTCTGATCGATTTTGGTTATTGTGGTCAATTTATGTAATTAAACCGCTTTGATTTTATGAAAACTTTAAATTTTCTTTGAATTTTGTCAAGAGTCAAAGTTTGAAAAGTCAATGTGACATCTCAGACTCGTATTCGGGTCGGGTACAGGTTGGGGTGTTACACGTATAATCATATATTCATGCATTCAAATATAGGAAATAGACTTGTCGCAAGTCTTGTTTCCATTTAGAACCATATACTAACTAATGTGCACTCACTAAGTTCCAATCCACCTTTTTGATTTCTTTCTTTTGATCGAATCTTAACTTGATAATCGTTCTGAAACTTGTTCGTGCTCAATATCTATATAATCATACATTGATACATATCAGTATCCAATTAATATATTCTAATCTATCATTTCTTAGACCAAAAAAAGGTATAATTATATTTTCCCCTTGAAGTGCATCGATACATTCTACAGTGTATCGATGCATTCTTTAACATGTGCATCGATACACTACCCATGCATCGATACACAGATCACCTTCGATGTTTTAATTTTAAGGGGGTGCATCGATGCACTAATTGCATTCGATGTTTTCATTTTTAATGGGTGCATCGATGCACTTCCTGTGCATCGATACACACTAAACAATTTCTGGAAATACCCTTGATGCATCGGTACACATTGAATGTGTATCGATGCACATAGCCTAGAAATGTCATTTTTGCACGAAAATCTCTCCAATTATACTTAAAAACTTCATATTTCATCTTCTACCATATTCTTAATTCTCATATACATACTTAAACTCATTTCTACTCCTTTATCACCCTTTAAATCTCAAAATTCCTTTCTCCATATGGAAATCAATAATCATACCAGTTTTTCAATATGTTCTAAATTCAATTACATCTCTTCATGTCTCTTAATTAAGTTGATGACAAGTCAAATTTAGTTTCAAATTCAACTTATCAACTCTTTTCCAAAAATTCACTTAAAAACCCATTTTCTTTAATCTCTCATAACTTCTTCATCTTTTGATTTTAAGACAAATTAAGTTTTCCTTAAGTTTAATTATCATCTAAAGATCTAACCCAAACTTTAAATCAACAAATAATCAACTAATGAGAAAACTTACCTTTGCAAGCTTGGCTCTCTCTTTCTCTCGTACATGGAGAAGAAAAAGATGAAATGGAGAAATATCTCCTCATCCTTATCCCCTTACACATATATATATCATTTATTTATCATTTCAATGTCAAATGACCATTTTGCCCTTTCATTCTTTTAATAATTACTAACAACTTTCCGAAAATATCACCACATAAATCATTGAATTATTCAACTATTCTACTTTTATCCCCATATTTTGAAATTTTACCATTTAGTCACTAACCCGGTATTGAGGATGTTACATTAGCTCCCAAACGTAAGGATCTTCAAGAAATAAGGATGAAAGCCAATGAAAGATTTAAGGAGTATGCCTTAAGATGGATAGGAGTGACAACACAAGTTCAACCTTCCATGATAGAAGAAGAGATATCATATATGTTTCATGATTCCCTTCCAGCTCCTTTCTATGAGTTAATGCTGGTAAATTTGAAAAATAAATTTAAGCATCTGGTGACAAGTGGAGAATTGATTGAAAATGCAATCAAAGAAGGAAACTTAAAAGTCACATCCAAAACCCAACTGATCAAAAAGCGAAGGCTGATAAAGTGAATGAATGTCACATCCAGAACCCCTGCAACCGCAAAAGAAAATGAGTAATTAATCTTTCGGACAGACCAAAGAAAGTCATATGATCGAGAAATACTTTGGAAGTGTTCCAAACTTCTATCTCATATTTGTACCCTCATTTGATTAAAGGTCAATACATCACACCGAGGCCAACAAAAGTGCCACCAAACCCTTCTCCTCATAGCTATGATCAGGATAGTATTTGTGATTTCCACTTAGGGGTAGCTGGGCATTCTACATGGAATTGTAGACCACTGTTGAAAGAGATAGAGATGCTTATTGATGATGTGACATTGACACGAGAATTTGTGGAACAATGGATGACAAACTCAAGTAGGGCATCAAAGCATGATTAAGTCAATTGTCATCACATTGGATAAATAATGGGGCATCCTGATAAAAGAAAAGCTCATTTCATCAGTCATGGAGCTTTGTCTTATTTTGTAACATCTTGTTTGAACATGTTTTTTTGTTTCTTTCTCCGCTTTCTTGTAAGGTTATTAAAATAAACATTGTGTTGCTTTATGAAAGGTTATGAGCATTGAATCAATTTTGCAATCTTGCAGTTCTTTGAATATCAACTGGATTAAAAACTCTTTATGATTAGAGTTATACATCTTTGACAAAACATCAAGATTGAAAACTGATAAAACAAGGACCCTTGACCTTACCTCATAAGAAATACACTCAAGCACCATAGCATCCTCTTACAAATATGAGATAGCCTTCTCCTATTGCAAGGAATTAGACAAAAGGCTTGGTATTTATATATAGGAGTGTACAACATGGGACATCTTATGTGTATGACATTACGAAACCAACTAGATTACTCTTCTATTGATGACGTTCAGTGATGAACGTAATTTTCACAAATAGGTAAATCTAGTTTAAGTCAGTTGCTTGGAAATTGAACTTTAACGATAAGATTTTCTGACTTTCAACAAACACCTAGACTATAATAGGCTCTTCTTAACAAGCTTAAGAAGTTGGAGTCGTATACCCATGTTATATTATTATATATACAATAAAGCTTGAGTTATCCCTCTAGAGCAATTGGTTAATCGCCCTGGCTTTATGGATAATATTCAACTAGCCTATTATATTACTATTATATACAATAAAGCTGAGCTATTCCACTAAGGCAATTGGTTCTAGAGGAAACTCAAAAGCCCCGGCTTTATGAATATATTATGTTAAAAAATGACATTGTTTGGATACTCGGCAGTTTAGTGTTTGCTCCATGTGATTGTCAAGTCGAAGACTTTGTGATGAGATGAACCCTTCAGCTAGCCTAATAGAAGCAAATTACAATAAAGCTGAATTCAGCTAGCCAAAATGGAAAACGGTTACTAAATAAGAAGTTGTTGTAAGTATAGACTAAGGGAATTAAGGAACACCTGTTATAGTCAACTTCACACGAGCACACAGAACTTTCATTTTTAGACCGATATTTTCGCACTGCTAGTAATTGGCTATGCTAGTTGCCAGTTGCGTCATTTTGTCTGCATCCGGTTAAAATACCAAGTCAAGTGAGACATGTGATAATATTTACAAAGAGCGAGAGAGGAGTGAAATCTATAATAGATGAAACCATAGAAAATAGGGAAGCCAACCTGAAATCAACACATCAATTTTGATACTTGTCAAAGAGCTATAACTCTAAAACATTAAAGAGCTTTTGATTTTTTTTATTCTTTGAACTCATGCTTATGATTTGATTTAATTGTGAACTTGTAAGGGGCAATATTTTACAAAATTCTTTCATTCTTTGATAAAGAAAGGAGGAAAACATTTTCAAATATGATAGTCTCAAATGATCGCCTCATTTGAAAAAAAGGCATATATCCCAGTGCATAGCAAAAAAGGCAAGAATGTGACCAGTCAAGAAGAAGATGATTACTTCATTCAGAAGATGCATATATCTTATACATTTTTGTCAGAATGATTGATCATTTCTTAAGTTTGTAACAACATGAAGAGAATCCCTCAAGTTACTTGACAACACTGTTGTTTAGTAACACTAGAATGAGAGCATTCAAGATTAAGAGATTTGGCACAAAAAAAGCCACGAGTACCCACAATGGGGCATTATCAAAGTTGGACCTCATGGAAATCATGAGATTCAAAGCCAATGGAAATTAAGAGTGAGCCTTAAAACTTAGAATGTTGGGACATCTTGAAGGCTCACATCAGTATGAAGAATGTTAGGGCATTTTGAAGGCTCATATCAGCAAGAAGTAATGTGAACGCATTTTGAACGTTCATATCAGCAAATGTTGGGGCATTTTGGGAGGCTCATATTATCCAGGAATATAAGATCATTGATTTGAGAAAATATTTCAATGAGATAGAAAGATATGAAGAATGAAAATGGTGAAATAATGACAGTTGGCTTACCATATATGATCACTTTGTTCATCATACAGTTGCATTATTTTGGTGATTCGATATTGGCAAGCCAAAGTGTCTCACTTGCATTCCCATTGAGCTTTGTTCTTAAGTGTCCTTATGACATAATAAAAAAGCTCTGAACACCATGCAAATAGTTTTCTGGTTGAGAAATCTGTACAGGAAATGATGAATATGTTGTCAAATACGAACCAGTGATTATGGTGCTAAACCAATATTGCGATTATATGGTGCTTACATTTGTTAACCCAAGATAAAGGTTGTATTCCCAAACCCCAAGGTTAGAAATAAGAAATAGTGAAAATTTCTTTCCACGAAGGGGGGCTGAAATTTTTACAACAAGAAACTAATGGAGCCAACTAAGGTTGAATGATAGGTTGTTGTTAAACATCTCGACATGATATAGTCTTAATAGCCTTGTTCGAGATCCAATTAGATGTGGAGTTATGAAAGGAATTAGGATAAATCCTCCTTGGGATGTGTTTCAAAAGTCAAATTAGAACAGACGTTGCTCTCCTAATTAATCTATACTGAGTTTGGCATATTTACATCTACATTCGCCAAAGATGATAGATTCTCATTTCAAAGATGAAAGCTTTATTGGATTTCTACACAAGTTCAGACAAAGAAAGACAGTTTTATCAAGGATAAAATGGAGACAATTAGGCCATAATTCTGAGTGTGGCAAGAGTTCCATAAATGAAACATTTTTTATGAAACTTTAATGCAAATAGAAGAGAAAAAGACATAAAGATGCAAGTTGATTAGATGGTTCTTCAGAATTGCAAGCTTGAAAGAATAAGTTGCTAAATTGATGTTTGAAGTAAACCCTGGAAAGGAATGATCAATTGAAAGATTGAATTCACCACTTTGGAGTCAAATGAAAATTGAATCAACATTCATACATTCATAAGAACATCATTTGCATAAAAGAGAATGCATTACATTGATACATTTGGTTGCATTTGCATAAACACATCTTCATATGAAAAAAGAGATTCATGATGACAAAATACCTTACAAGTATAAGGTAGAATTCAAATATCAAATGCAGGAATCATGTTAGGAGAAACAAACATCTAAAGAACAGATGGTCACAATCCACATATGAAGCATTATTCTTGGGGCATGTTACCCAACCAATAAGTTGTTTTGAAAATGAGAAAATGATTTCCAAAGTTTCTCATTTAATCCTTTTTTTAAAATGAAAGTTTTGAAAAGTAAGAAGTTTCATACCCAATAAATTATTTCTCACAAATTTGTAAATCCTTAGGGTTATCTGTCATTCTTTTAAGCATGATGCTTAAATTCTTAGGGTCATCTGTCAGTCTTTTGAGCTAGAAGATAAGTCCTTAAGGCCATCCGTCAGACCTTTGGGTAGGATGTTTACATATGATTTTCACATGAAAATGAGAAAATGATTTTCAAAGTTTCTTACCCATTAAATTATTTACCGCAAATTTGTAAATCCTTAGGGTCATCTGTCAGTCTTTCAAGCATGATGCTTAAATCCTTAGGGCCATCTTCCAGTGTTTTAAGCTAGAAGATAAGTCCTTAGGGCCATCCGTCAGACCTTTGGGTAGGATGTTTACATATGATTTTCGTATGAAAATGAGAAAGTGATTTTCAAAGTTTCTCATTTAATGTTCTAGAAAATGAAATTCTTGAAAAGTAAGAAAACAATTTCCAAAGTTTCTTACCCAGTAAATTATTTCCAACAAAATTGTAAATCCTTAGGGTGCATTTGGTTCACAGAATGTAAGATTACCAGTGAGAATAAAAGATTATCAGGGAATAGGATTACTGGAATGTTGTATTTTGTAATTGGTTGGTTTAGTAGGAATGTAAGATTACCGTGTTTGGTTGGTTTAGTAGGAATGTAAGATTATCGTGTTTGGTTAAAGGAATAAAAAATTATTAGAATGTATATTTTACCAAATTGTCATTATTATATATTTGTTTTTTTAACAAATTGAATTCTATTATAATATTACTATAATTAATTCATATATTTTATTTAAAAATTTTAAATTCATAAAATTTATATAATTTATTTCACAAAATTGAAAAGATAAATAGGTTTAATGAAAGGGTAAAATTTTATTTTAACCCTTGAACTTCATATAAAATTCTAATTATGGACTTTTTTTGTAAATCTAAAATAGATTAAGGATAAATTTTAATTTAACATTCGAAGAATTTTTATTATTCAACAACAAAAGAAGGATAATTTTGAATAAATTTTTTTAAGGGCATTTTAGTCCAAAACGTCGGTAATCCAACAATACCTAAAGGAAGAGAGGTAATCACATTCCCCGTAATATACCCCAAAAAATCTACTGTTCGTAATAAAAGATTACCAGGAATAAGATTACCGGGGGAATGAGGATTCCATTCCCCCGGTAATCAAGGATGTGTGAACCAAACGGCCCTTTAGGGTCATTTGTCAGTCTTTCAAGCATGATGCTTAAATCCTTAGGGTCAACTGTCAGTCTTTTGAGCTAGATGATAAGTCCTTAGGGTCATCCATCAGACCTTTGGGTAGGATGTTTACATATGATTTTCACATGAAAATGAGAAAGCGATTTTCAAAGTTTCTCATTTAATGTTCTAGAAAATGAAATTCTTGAAAGTAAGAAAGTGATTTCCAAAGTTTCTTACCCAGTAAATTATTTCCCACAAATATGTAAATCCTTAGGGTCATCTGTCAGTCTTTTGAGCCAGATGATAAGTCCTTAGGGTCATCCGTCAGACCTTTGGGTAGGATTTTACATATGATTTTCGCATGAAAATGAGAAAATGATTTTCAAATTTTCTCATTTAATGTTCAAAAAAATGAAATTCTTGAAAAGCAAGAAAGTGATCTCCAAATTTTCTTACCCAGTAAATTATTTCCTACAAACATGTAAATCCTTCGGGTCATCTGTCAGTCTTTCGAGCATGATGCTTAAATCCTTAGGGTTATCTGACAGTCTTTTGAGCAAGATGATAAATCCTTAGGGCCATCCGTCAGACCTTTGGGTAGGATGTTTACACTCATTATTGACTTTCTAGTAAAAAGAAGTTAATCTTTGATTTCTTAATAAAGAGAAATTAACTGGACAAAAACTTATTGTCTTTTTGTCTTTGCCCTATTCTTGTTAACACAAGAATGAGGAAAGAGGGGCAGCTGTCGACACTAGTTTTTGTCGTTCTCGTTATTAATATTATTATTATTATTATTATTAAATAATAATATTACAAGCCCAAATCAATAAACCGGGGCCCAAATATAAAACAACCCGGAGCCCATTTACAAGAGTTGACCCAAGAAGCAAATCCAGACCCGAAAGCCCAACAACAGATCCAGGCCCAGATGACCCAGCGGACCCGAACCCTTATAGAGTTTTCATCTCATCTTCTCCAGCGCCGCCAACAACCATCACCATTGGATCTGGAGAGATCCAACGGCCCAGATTGATCCAAAAGAAACCCTAGGGTATCATTACCACTCTAGGGCTATTTCATCCGCTACCTTCATATGGTCCAACCAGCCGCTGCCACGCCACCGCCGCCTCAATGGAAGACTCTAGAAGATGAATGGCAGCCGCACACCTCATCGACCTAGGGTGAGTCACCACCGTAACTCCGGTGACTCATCGAAGCTTCATCATTGCAGCCGAGTTCTGAGCCCTATAAAAGGACTCGACCGATCCTACAAGCAAAGACAGACATACACGGAGAGAAAAAAACATAGCAAGAGAAACGGCAGTAAACAAGGGAGAAGAACGAAGACAACAAGAACAGAGATAGACGAAAAAAATGACAACCATTTCGAACCAGAGGAAATAACAAGGAAAATGAAGTAAACAACGAAGCAAGAAGCAACCAACAACAAAAGGGAAAAGATAAGAGAGAGACTTACCCTTGAAGCCTTGTATGTCACCGAAAGCAAAACGTTGTCGAACCGTCGTTTAATCGAAGGTAAAAACCTTCGGTTTCGTTTAGATCTAGATTGATCTTTGGACTTTTAGAAAAAAATAAGGACATATTCAGGTTAAGGGTATAACGATCTACGATTTGGGTGAGTTTGTCATCCGATGGACAGAGTACGGTGGCAGGCATTTGTCGGCCGATGACTAGTTTCCCTTCGGTGAGGGAACTCTAGAGAGAAGTCAGAGCTTCTCTCTCTAAGAGAGAGAAGCAAAACGAGGAAAATGAGATGTGTAAGGTCTTTTAGGCCGGATTTTAGGTATTTATGCCACTCCCCAAACGATGTCGTTTTGGGGAGGGGCCTCTGCGTAATTTTGGTCGTGGTAAAATCCCTGTCGCAGTCATCTGACTTTGTAAACTTTGTAATTTGGTCGCAGGAATTATATTTCTGTGCCTTATAATTTTGTCTTCACATTTTATTTATTTTTATTTTAGTCATTGCCCGTATATTTACATATTTTAGGTCAAATTGCATGTTTAGTCCTTATTATTTTAGTAACTTATATTTTAACCCGTATAATTATTTATGGTTAAATTACATTTATAGTACCTACATTTCATGATATTTTAAATTAGGACTATTAATTTAGATATTTTATAATTTAATCCCTGTAATTTTATTTATTAAATATTACTATAGGATTATTTACAATATTAACCTTGAATTTTTGTATCTTTATGATTTAATCATTAAATTTTTATTTTATATATTCTGGTTATATTATTTTATACAATAAATTATAAAATATCTCCTTAATTGATTAGGAATGTATCTTAACTGATTTTTTGGTATAAAATAATATCCTTAATGTTTTTTTACGGGATCATTAAATTAAACTCAGATTTATAAATTTTACTACAAAGACATTAATTAATAAACAAATATACTAATTTTGGGAGTTGTGGGGTGCTAATCCTTCCCCACATAACCGACTCCCGAACTCATTTTCTGGTAAAGCATACCCTTTTTGTATTATTTTAATATTATTTTTATAAATTTTATTAAAATAACATATCATTTTGGTGATCAATCACACCTCGACAAATGTTTGGTGGCGACTCCTCAAATTGTGTTTTATCTAATTCAAAGAAGAAAAACACTTACTTTCTCGAGGCGAGATTTAGAAAACAACGACACTTGTTTTTACCGGGCAAATACCGTCTCGACACGTATTGTTTTGGTAACTAGTTTGTATACGTGCAATGCATGTGAATGATATATTTCGACAATGTTTTTTTTCCCTCCGCAAGATGAAATTTTATTATAACATCACATTTACCTAAACTGATGACTTCGTTAAAAACCTTCCTAATCCTAAATGGAGAACAATTAGGGGAAACAAAACTCATTACCGCACATATAAACTAAAACCAACAGTTCGAGACTGCTCAAGCACTAATCTGACTATCTGCAGAACCAAACAACAACTCAATATTACACACAAAGTTAAAAAGTATTTCAATGTGGGTTTATAGCTTTTCTTAATAAGGGTTTATAGGTTTGTACTTTATGATTTCATTAATGAAAATTTAAAATAAATATAAGTACTTCAAATTTATTTGGTATATAATTTAAATTATTTATAAATATCTTTATAATTAATGTCCATTTAAATTGTATTCAAATTAACAAATTCATTATTGTCAACTAAACATATAGTGTGCTAGCAAAGGATAAGATAGAATACAATTTTATTACGAAAATATAATTTATACATAAGATTTTAATCTTTGGAGTGTCAACCTAATCCTAACATTTTGAAGTATTTGAAAGGAAAAATAGAAAAAATGATGAGTTATGAACCTCAATGTAGTCTAAAGGTGCAATAAATAAACTAAATAGAATATCAAATAAGCATACATGGTAACTTCAAATTTACAAATAGTTATAATGTTCACGTAAATGCATTAGCGGGCTAGTAAGTTCCCAGCTACCACACCATCAGTTATTTATCTCAAAATCTCTAAGGTGGCGTTTGGTTCGCAGGAATCTCTTGGAATTAGGAGGAATTGGAATCTAATTCCACCACTTTCCCATGTTTGGTTCAAGTTTTCAGAGAGAATTGAAATCCTAAGAGAATGTAAATTCCATCAAATGAGGGAAAGTAAATTCCATCCATTTCATGAGGAAATTGAAATCCTTTGGAGGAAGGAATGTAAAATTTGATCATACTACTCTCATCAATCTTTTGGTAACTTATTAACATATTTTGATCGGGTCGGGTCGGATTTTTTTAAGTGTGATATTCGGGTCGGGCGGGTTTAGGGTGAAAAATACCCGACCCGAAAAATATATATAATTTTACTTTATATATTTAGGAATAATTACAATAATACCCATATATATATATATATTTTTCAATTAAGTCACTGTTTTATTTAATAAAAATAATTTTTATTATTTCGGGCCGGGTTTCTAATTCATATATTCGGGTCGGGTCTCGGGTGGAGGTTCCCTTGTTCTCGGGTCGGGTCGGGTGGACCAAAAACCCGACCCATGGATAATTTTAACTTATGATGTTTATTAGTATGATCTTTATAATTTATTGAAATGAATAATCAATCAATAAAATGAAAATTTAATATTTTTTTAAAATTTTATAATATATTGTTACATGTAAGTTATAAAACAAACTAAAATTAAGCAAAAAACAAGAAGGGCAATTCTATCATTTTACATTACTGAAATCAAATTCATCTGACATGTCTGCGAACCAAACAAAATATGGAATTGGATTCCAATTCAATTTCCTGCCAACCAAACATGTTTCAGATTCAGATTCCAATTCCTACAGATTTCAATTCCTTCACAGATTCCAATTCTCTCAGAAACATTCCAGTGAACCAAACACCACCTAAAACTATTGAATATAAAGTAGAATGCGACGAAACACATAAACAAGAGTGATGAGTATGAATGGACCACTAGAGATAATAAATTGCTGAAACAGGAAAGATGCATAAGCATGTAATTAACAATATACTCTCATATATTATTGATACTGTTACAATGGTAACCATACTCTTAAACAAGTATCGATATCAACATGAGGTTTGAAATAAGAAAATAATTCTGATTAGTTTCAAGTATAGATACCCAAATTTGCCATTTGATCTTCTTAAGCCACAAGAAACCCTTAACATATTCTTAAACATTAAAAAACCTCTATAGATAATTTTTATCTTAAAAATTCACCCAACATGCATCTAGATCCTAATAAGAAAGGCACATACAAGAGTTTATTCATTCGTTTAATCGTTATACAAGTTGATTAACATTCAAAACCATCTTTAAGATTCATTTTATACATTTATCAAATTATTAATTATCTTAACTACGAATCCATCTTTTAAAACATGCACCATTGCATTCATTACTCATGTAACTTAACTATTAACATACAAAGCTAGAACATACGTAAATTTTACCACAAGCACATAAGATTAACATACATACACTTATCACAACATAGCAACCAAAGCCTTAACATGAAAAACTAAACTAATTTAACATAAAGACCATATATGCATGTCAAACATAAATCTACTTCATCAATTAATCAAAATAACTTAAGTTTGCATGCTACCATCATAAGAGTTTGGCTTATGAACCCTAAAATATAATCTAAAAAGAACATAGAAATCAAATCACGAAATAATCCTATAAGATATATGAACACAATATGTATTATTGTATAGCAACGTAATATCTTTGTATCTATTCATTACTTTGATCATTTGAATTCCTTTATTTAACATTATTTATTGATTTGATGCCTCTTTTATAACTATACCTTTTGCTACTTTTGGTTCAATATTTTTTCTTTCATCTATACTTATGTACTATTAAAACTCCCATTTGATAAAAATACCTTTGAACTTTTCTTTGTGACACTAAATGTCTCGATTCTATTTTTCTCTCAAAACTCTCTTTTGGCAAAATTTTTATTTTCTCTTTAAATATCGATTTTAGTTATTCGGCTTATCTCTTAGTCACTGAAGTACATTATTATTCAAATTCACTATTTTAACATAATAGTACTTTCACAATTCTTTCGTCAGAAGATCAATTCACATAACATTTAGCATAAAGTTCAATTAATACGATATACATACTATATTCATGGCATTCATTCATGTCAATCTTTCATTTCATTTATCATAACAACTCTTCGCATAGTACTTTCCTGATAAAAACACGTACAATCATGCCTTTGATGATAGTCGAAAGTTTAGTTTAAAACTCGTTTTCAAATATAATGTATGAATTTAACCTATACATATATCATCGAAATAATATAAATACAAAATCAATAACACCCACCTAATATAAACTTATAATATTCTTCATATTTATCGATTACTCATCCCCCCCCCTTTCTTTTACTTGAATAAACCCACAATCATCTTAACTTCAAAACATAAAAATACACACATTATTCAATAACTTTTAAAATTTTAAAAAAGATTATGACTTTTCTCTCTCACCAATTGATTTTGAACTCAAAAATGAAACAAAACGGTGTTTTTGGTGTAGTCAATTATTTTAATTAATTTCGTAATATAAAAAATAAGCATTATTCATCCGTTTAGGAATTCTAAACATTATAAGTTTGACCCCTAATACTTGAATTTCCATCAAAGCCCACTATATTATCTCGGTAAATTTGACATACAAAACTTCTTCCTTTGTTCACTTTTAAATTAGTCCTTCAATTTCTTTTCATTTTAGTCATTTCTTTAGAATTCACATAATTTTCATTTAAACTATTCTAGCCCTTCATTAGTAAAACTATATATTATCAATGTTGCATTTTTCAGAAAAGCTCAAATAAATTAATAAAGTAATTAAAATTTAAATATCTCGATAATTTTCATATTTTTAATTACCGACTTCGGATATATTTTTTAATATCAAAATTTGAAGTGTTATAAAATATATATCTGATTGAGCATGTTGTGACTCTATGTGACTAGTAGAGTCAGTGATTGGAAACTATTTTCATAAAAATAGGGTGTCAATCCCTATGTGACCCTATGTTGTGACCATACGTGACTAGTAGAGTCAATTCTTTATAAGAAAATTTCATATTGAAATTTAATGAGATTCAAAGAAATTACATAATTTAAACCATAAAAAATTTTGCATTGAACCTACAAATGTATGTCGTAATTATAATGTTTAATTTTATAATTAATATTATTTTAAATTTTAGATTTATAGACTTTTATAATTATAATTTATATTAACAAAATTCACACAAGAAATTAAAATGTAATTACATTCCACCAATCGAATATGTCTAAAGAATTATAATTTATTGTAATTATACTCATATAATTACTAAGATAATGATTACATTTTTATATAACTATCCAATGTTATCCAAACACACACCTAATTTATTTTAGCATGTACAAATTCTTTATTACATAAGGTCCATTGAACATTTGTTTTGCTTTTAAATAGAATACACTACTTATAGCTTTTTTTAAATTATTTATTATTGTATTGATGATTTTTTATGTAAATAAAAGTCGATAGTTTTATTAAAAAAATTAAATATTCAAAATTATAATGAAAGATTACGATCATAATCGTAAATTAAATACATAATAGATACTTTCTTATAACCATCGACACAAAAAACTAGCCGCTTGAGATCATACAAGGAAAATGTCAAAAACTCATCCAAAAAAACTCGAACAAAAGATAGATGTGAACGGATCTAATTGCCTCTATAAACGAATTACAATATGAGATCAAATTACTGAAAGACTACGAACAACTACAAATCAGAGTCGAGCATCGTGAGAAAATAATTTATGGATGCAAATCGCGTATCCAAACCCAGTCTGAGGGTCCAAAGAAAGAATAACCAACATGATAACAAATAGGTGTCACCTTGATTAGTTAAGATGACGTCGAATCGATCCTTAAGAAAATTAAAAAAAAAAAAGAACTCCGAAACAACTTATAAAAAAGACAGGAAATGTATCAAAATATAGAGAAATTGTGTCATAAATGTAGAGAAAATCATGTCATAAAAACAATGTAATTATAAACTAAAAAAAACCCCAAAGATGTGATATAAAAAATAAAAAAAGAATAAAGAATACATAAAGTCAACGATCAATATCAAAATTGATGTCGCCACATGCTAAACTACTATTGTTCTATTGATGGTTTGTTTTAATGTAATACATTGGTAGTGTATATCATATATTTTTACTATATCAAATACAATTCGTTAAATATTATTAATTTTTGCATTTATATTATGCAAATTAATATTTTGACGGAAACTAAAAATATTTCTTCAAAAACCTTTAGAATTAAATATATTTAATTTTTAAATATAATTACTTACCATTCGTGTATTAATAAATTAATTTAGATTCGAATTTAAAAAAAATATTATGAGATAACTCTTAACTAACATGTTACATTTATCAATAAAAAAAAGCTTAATCATATAACCCACTTGTATAATTTGTAATAAAATATAAATCCTAAATACTTTTGATAAACTGATGTGGTAGAAAATAACTTAATAAGTTTTTTTATCGAACATCAAAATCATATTAAGATAAGAAAATTTTAGAATAGGCATCGCAAACTAAAACGTATTATTAGTTTGACACACTAATGTACACCATTAATTAAATTATTATTATTAAATAAATATAAAAATATAATGATTTATTCACAATTTATCCTTTATTATTATTTAGTTTAAATTTTTATAGTAATATAATTCGATTATATTTTTTATTAAATTTATAATTGTTTTAAGAATTTCTATTTGTTTAGGAGTGGAGCACTTATTTAAATTTGTAAAACCATCCTAAAACAATCATCAAGGAGACCCTATTTTGCCAGTAAATCGCATTCTTCAACATACACTGCCGCCGTCAAGAGAAAACCAATCTTTTTCTTCACCAAACGTTGCCCAGCTCGCCTTGAAATACTATTTGTCGCAAAGACACCAAATTCGAAACCAAACCAATCTACTTCACGACCTGTTCTTCCATCACCAAACCAAGATAACAAAGTGTTGGATCCCAAAAAGGCGCAAAACATAGCAATTTTGTTAATGGCACTCAATGTGACTGTCAAGGAAGTTTGTGAAGCCCTTTTAGATGGTAATAAAATTGTTGAAATTATAGTTCAAGTTTCGTTGATCTTAAAGACTTAAAATGTCCATAATTTGCACAAATGTCATTAAGCTTGGGTATATCACGTGTTTGATGCTCTGCTTTTTATATATTGCAGTTTGAAGAAGCAGCAGCAGCATATAGATTTTTTTTTAAACAATTTTAATTGCCACGTAATATTTTCGTTAAAGGGTTAACGGAGTTAACACCTGAGGGATTAAAACCGAACAAATCGATAACGTTAGGGATAAACGCACTTAATTTTTGAACTAATGACCAAATTTGGCTAGACCGAAAACAAAGTGGACTATTCATATAGTTTACTCTTATAATTTTAATAAAAAAATATAATCTAATTATATTTTTATTAAATTTAAACTAAATAATAATAAAGATTAATTATGAATAGATTATTATATTTTTTATATTTATTTAATAAGAATAATTTAATTAATAATGTACATTAATATATTTCGATGTGAGATATGCAACGTACACTCTAAACTCATTCATTAATATATATATAAAATATCTTCTTTTTAAGAAAAGAAATCTTTTGTATTAAAATTCATAGTGACGAGATTTATCAAGTCTCTTCTTATCCTGAAATACATAGGCACGCGTATCCGTAAAGCTTTAGGACCGTAACATCCCTTTCACACAGAACTGTGGTATTTAGTATTTGCAAAGCCAAAATACAAAAAGGAAAAGTCGCTTATAGCATTGCAATTGTTTAGTCATCTTGAAGAAAGTAGAAACAATTGCAAATCATCTTTCAAATGTGTGTTTTTTTTTACTTCCACATACAGTAATCTTAAATCATTTTATAATTACATATACTATATTTCCACTCACACCAATCATTTTTCTCCTCTAATTAAGGGGCACACAATCCCATGCAGGACAGGCCCTGAAACATTTAACTAAGTAGAAACAATTTCAATTTTTTGAAACCGGAAAACGCCCCGATAAAAGACGATATTGATTATTTGTGGCAATCCAAGATGTTGATGGAAGTGATCTTCTCCTTCATTAATTCCATGATTTGAGAAGCCGAAGGCCTAACAATGGGAGACTGGTGAAGGCAGAGTGCAGCAATTGAAACCATAACCTCAGCTTCTTCCAACTCAAACTCACCACCCAAATGTGGATCCACCAATTCCTCCACTTTCATCTCCGCCTCAATGGCTCTTAAATTGGGTGCCAATATTGATGTCAATAATTGTCCCCTCTCAGGGCAAAAAGCTTCCATACCAGTAACAAGTTCCAGTATGATAACACCCAAGCTGTACACATCGTTCTTTTTGGAGGCGAACCCAGTCCTTAAGTAATGAGGGTCAGTGTAACCAGGTGAGCCTATCATCACTTGCTTCATCCTAGAACAATAGGGTGGCATCACCGTCGACGAAAACCCCATCTTTGATGACCCAAAATCGCATAGTTTACAGTTAAATTGCTCATCCAACAAGATATTTGAAGCTTTGATGTCGCCATGAACTATTTGGAGGCTGCATTTCTCGTGTAGGTATTCGATTGCTTGAGCAAGTTGGTAAGCTATGGCCGTGCGGTTCTTCCACGGAAGTACTTCCTTATTCCTTTCGTGTAACTTTTGTTGTAAGTTTCCATTAGGAATGTACTCAAACACCATGGCCCCTTCCTCTGAGAAAAATGTATTAAAAAGATTCAATTAATCGAAAAGACTTCATCTTTATTTCTTTTTAAAGAGTAAAGCAAAAGACTCACGCAACGAACCTAGATCATCGCAGTAACCGAGAAGTTTGACGATGTTGTTGTGACGGAGACGGAGCAAGATATCCAGTTCTTGTTTGAACACTTGGTTTAGTCGATCACTACCGACGTGGACCTTTACTGCTCCTTGTCTTGAACCAGACAAGTTAGCCAAGTAGACATTGCTGAACCCTCCTTGACCGATTACAAGTGAGAAATCCTTGGTGGCATCCTTAATCTCGTCCCACTTGAATTTCCTGACAAACCCTTCTCCATCGACAACGGAATCTTTCCCCTTGTTTTGATCAGGATGAGTGTCCGACGTGGGCTTACCTCGTCGGAATTTCCTAAGCTTAAGAAATTTGAACAGAAACCCCATGGCAAACAACAAGGCTAGAACAAAGACGAGAGAGAGTATGATGAGGATAACGATTTGATAGGGAAGGTGGTGTTGGATTGTTTTTAAAGAGGTTGTCGGAGGGTCACTGGAAGAGGGGGAAGCGACGCAGAAAGTGAGCGTAGATGATAGAATGAGCATTGATAGTAATAAGAAAATGGAGGGAATGGGAGGGTACCAGCAGACAAATTTCGAAAGACATAAAATCCATACCCTAGATTTGTGAGTGGTCAAAGATGTAGCCATGGTGACGCGCATAATCCGACAAACCTCCATCTAATATTCCGATGTAAGACGTGAGAGAGAACACAAAGAGACAAAGGATGAATACTGGAAGCCTCCTTGGAAAGCCACAGAGGTTCTTCTCTTTTACGCCTAATATGCCGTTTGCGTTTGAGTTTGACCGACCGGCTAATTTTGTAGGGACCATATTTTTAACATTTATATTATATTTTGTGTTATATTTCTATTGAATCAAATAGCCACACCTAATTAATATGATAATTTCATTTATTAATAACATAAAAAATTAGTTTTTAATAATTCAAATATGTTTATAGATTTTAAATATTTTTTGAATTTTAAAATTTAAATTTTTTACATAAAAAAAAAAAATAACTAACGTTGATAACTTGATATCAACAAAAAGATAAAACATTTTATGTCAATTTAATGAGTTTGTTACTTTTTTTCATTAGTAGTTTCATTTATCAAAAAGAATACAAAGATTTAAAAAACATAAAGATTAAAAAAAACCTTTTCGGTTCCAAAACTTCGCCTTGACTAATATGAATTGACCTGCGTCGCACACCTAATTTCGGTGGATAAGTCTCTCAACATAGATTTTCTACATACAAAAGAACTCGACCTCAACACCTTACTTAAGCAATATCAAACTGCTTACCATTTGAATCAACCTCTGTTGGTAGGATTAAAATATTTTTAAAAAATATTCATTAAAGTAATTTTTAATCTATACTTATATAAATATAAATAATATCTTTTTTAATTACATGAACGGCTTAGGATGAAAAAGAATTAAGATGGTATTCAGATAACCTTTAATCCATATTTATGAAAATCCCAATAATCAAATCCTGAAGAAAATATTTGATGCAAATTCATAAAAACGAAATGTGAGGTTGAACTCATCAATCATGATTACCAACTCCTCTACTCGGATTGTCTTGTTCAATTCTTCAAAACAGAATAAAACATGTCCCTCTAATTTAAATATATGATTCAAATCCTCATGTCATTAATTTTAAATTGGGTGTCTCTAACAAAAGAATACACATCGGCTTAAGAAAGCGATTTCCCAATGGACATACAATATATAACTTATTTTTCATATGTACGAAAGTCTTTCCTTCTATTTTTCTTATAATAATCTTGGCGATCGTAAGGTAATATCTGTCCAATTTTTTTTAAATTGATTGATGATGCATACACCCTGCAAACGAAATTTCTCAAACTCAAGATTTCTAAAGAGAACAACATCTGCTTTTATAATTGAAACCACTTGATGGATTCATCTTTCTTTTTATTTTTAAAGAGTCTAAGGTAATTATAAGACAATATATAGTAAGAATATTTCTTAGTCATTGACGACACACATATATTTTACGGATGCAATTACTCGAATTAAGATCCTTAATGGATAATAAAACTCCTATTTACCATATAAATTACTCTATGAATTTAATCTTCCTTTCCATTTTACTTGATAGTTTTAACTTAAACTTGCATATTAATTCAAATTTGTTGCAACATTTAGCTATGCATGTTGTTCATGCTCGGTGATTTATTAGATATAAAATGGTATAAAATCATTTGTTAGAAAAATTAATTTGTCACTTTCGCACAAATGTCCTTATCAATCTAACAACCCGTGCCTTTTGATATTGTTAATAAAATAATATAAATGTGTAGGCATTGTTTATAATGTCAATGATCGCACGGGGGAATGGTCAGATCAATTTCCGTCAATAATTGGGTGGATAGTATACATTTTTTTTATAACAACCAGTTTCTGATATATTGATATCTAATTTAGATCAAGTACTGTAAAGGTAATAACGATCTTTTAATTTTATTTAAAAAATTTAATATATCATCTTATTAGATCAATTGATTGTTAGTACAAAATTATATACATTTTGATGCACAATTAAGACTCATTAGTTTTCGAACAGCCGTCCGTAATCTTCAAACACTGGATTTTATTAAACAGACCCATTTATCATTTTACATTATAAATATTTTTTAATTTCTATTAAAATATTTGTTTTTCAGTTCACTCATTAAAATGTTTTCTCCTTATAAATTTTGACATTTTAATAAACAGACGTTAAAAAATTAGAGCAATCCGCGATTGTCAAATAAATCCTTTATTATAATAATTCCTTCTTTAAAGTATATATATATATATATATATTTCTTCAATTTACATCAGAAAATAATTTTTCCCCTTTGATTTTTACCAAAAAAAAAAAGTTAATGACAATTCTTTTTTCTACTAAAACTCGTTACGAATAATAATATTACTTACAATGAAAAATATCATGATCAAATATTTGTTTTCAATTTTAGAAGAAATATCCAAATTTCAACTAAGTACTTAACTATTATTTAACACCATTCAAATATTTTAAAAATTAAAAGAATAAATTAATTAAATATTTATCAATATTTTAATCATATTTATAAAATTATATTTCCACTACTAATACACAAAACTATAATCAAATTATAAAATGTATCAAAAACCAAAAATACAAGCAAGATAATTTATTGCAAAAAAAAAGTAAAATAATTTGACGTACACTGTAAAACGACATCGTAATAGCTGCAGGGCAATGTGTACATTGACCAACCAAATCGGTATTAAGAAATTGCGGTTGCCTTCCCACTCATAGGGCAGGCCGCAACGAATCCTTTTCTTTATTTACTTAAAAAATATTCAATGTATGTACTACTTATTATCCTTTTTATATTTAAAATAGGCTTAGTACTATTAAAAAAAAGGCTTAGCTGATGATACATTGTCCCTAGATTATATATTTTTTAATTTAATATTTAATTTTTCCCAAAAAATATCTAAACTTAAATCCTATTACTAAAATTATCTCAATATGTTAATTTTATTTAAAAAAAATACGAGTCAATAAAAACGTAATATAATATGGGACACTTTAATCACATCAATATTAATATCGTGTCTTTATTTCTATAAAAATATAATTAATATTATTCAATATAATATTACTTTATAAAAGGATTAATTGGCAAACTAAATAAACTACATTTTTTTAAATGTGTATAAAAGATAAACATATGATTTTATGTTAGAGGTGAATTTATAAAATTTTAAGGAACGAAAATAGATTATCAATAAAAATATAATAATAAAATATTTAAATTTTATGAGAATTTAAAATTTTCAGGAGACGATTGTATCATCACTATTCATTCATACGATATACATGTGTAAATGAACCAAGCTTGAACGAACAATGTTATGTTTGTGTTCGTTTGTTTATTTTTTAAGGTTTTCATGTTTAATTCGTGTTCGTATTTGTTTATTTATTGTTCATGAATATGCTCATTTAATGTTCGCAAACGTGTTCGTTTATATATTCATGAACATGTTCATTTAGCATTCACAAACATATTTACTTAAAGTTCATTTAGTGTTCAATTATTAGTTTTAGCCTTTCATTTGCAAGCAAAAGAAAATGATAAAATTACACCACCAGTGCTTAAACTCAAAATTCACAATTTAAATTTCAATTTTTACCATGCATTTAGGGGTTGAGTGTTTACTTCAGAATGATTAAGCACTGAATGATTCAAATGCTGAATAATTCAGAGGCTCTGAATGAATTAGTTATGAATGTGACATGTTATTTGATAATGGTTCTGAATCCTTCAGAATGTACTTCTGTGCTCAGTCATTCAGCACTGTTTTGCTGAATCAATTAGCACTGAATCATTCAGAGGTGTGAAACAAACACGTTGAATGGTTTCATTATGAGGCAAACAAACTGCTCCTTAGTTTAGTCCATATCTTCACCAATATTTAAAATGTAAAAAAAATAAAAGGAAAAGAAGAATCGAATAAACGAACTTGAACGTGAACATAAGTGAACGAGTCAATAAACGAGTTTGTTCGTGAACATAAACGAATCAAACACACATTTGTTTGTGTTGGTTCATTTATTAAATTAACATAAAAAATTTATTCATACTCATTTATTTAGCTTAACAAACGAACATTATACGAACAATTTACTGAACGCTATGTTAATTTACACCTTTAATGATATAGATGTTCATCTTTCTCAAAAACTTCGATTTGAAATCACACTTTTTTAATAAAAAATTTTCAATACTTGCATGTTCTGATAACCAGAATCTGAATTTCACAAATAATAAACATTTTCCTTCTCAAATAGTTACGAATACTTAATTAATGTAATATTTTATTTTTAATTTAATATTAAAAATAAATTTTAATTTAAAATGACACATGTCATATTTTAATTGACTTGCAATTTTTTAATAGATCTCATGTTTTGAGACAATTAATGTAACATAATTAAAGTTTAATAACATTTTAGATAACAAAATTAAAGTTTAGAAGATTTTTAAAATATATATATTAAATTGAAAGGATTATAATTTAGAAGATAATTTATTAATTAAGTCTTTAAATTATATTAATTTGATTTAGAATTGAGACGATCCTCTCCAAAATTAAGTTGATTTGCATTTAATAATTATTACAGTATGATTCCCTTCCCGCTTCGCTTGGGGAAATATTCTATAAAAAACTGTTTCCATTCATACATAATTTCTTATCACTTTTAGCAAATATCTATTAACTATTTTACTAGATTCAGCAAATATCACTTTTAGTAAATACTATATATAGAGAGTCATACATAGACAAAGAATGGGCTTTTTGGCCCAATAAGGATAACGATTTTTTATTTAAGCTCATTAGGGTATCTCGGTTTATATTTTGGGATGTACAACATTTTCTACAGTGTTATTAGAACTCGTCACGCTGAGGGGGGAAAATTGGCCCAGTAAGGTATATGAATTTTTTATTTAGCCTAATAGGGCAAGTAAAAATTTATTTTAGAATCTATAGTATTTTCTACAGTAACATGAAACTCGTTATGTCGAGATGACGAATTCTAAGAAAAATATTTTTTATTTTAACTTTTTACCTTGTTGCGATAGATTTTAATAAAAAATATATATTTTATTAGAACTCGTCACCTCGACGTACCAAATTTAAATAAAAATATTTTTTATTGAAACTCGTCATCTCAACTTGACGAGTTCCAATAACACTATAAAAAATATTATAGATCTCAAAATAAATTTTTACTTCCCCAAATGAGTTAAATAAAAAACCCGTTATAAAAAAAACCCAAAGGATGTGCGATCGTAACAAGTAGGTGGTTCCATGAGGGAATATATAGGGATACTCAATTACAATTTGGGCGTGATCTAAGCCATATTTTTAGGGTTGTGAGCTGTTGGGAGAGACTACGAAGAACTTGGAGGGCAAATACGGATGACGCAATGTGGGTATCCGAGGCGTATTTAACTGATATTTTTTATCTGTAATATTTCTTTTTTTTAACATCAGTTGATTAATATTTTTCGAAGTAGTACTATTCGGCTGACGTGGCATAAAGGTGCATTCTTGGGAATGCGCTTTCACGGGATTCTGATGACTCGGATGCCAATGTTTGGAAGGCGCATCCCCGAAGACGTGCCTTCCATTAAATGTCATAAATACCCCCATCCGTTTTCCCCCAATTATAGGATAATTTTAAAATTTTAAAAAATATCTATCAAAAAATTAATAAAGAATAATTTTTTAATAATATAAGATATTTTTGTTCACTGATATTAGTTAAATTGTCTATGATTTAAACAAAATTTAATCATTAAAAATGAATAATTGAATTATAATATATCATTATTATGTATTATATTATATAAAAAATTAGATGATTATAAGATAATATTTATTTATAATTTTTTTTAGTTATTGACGGAACATACATTCATGTTGTTTAAATCAATGACTTCTAAAAACAACTCCCCTTAATTATTAAGTTCACTTGATTTAATCCTTAATTTATGTCTATCTGTATTCCTAAATAAACAATGTTGCTCAAATTGTTACCGAAGTGTTGTAACACTTCATGCAACAATCTGCGTACATTGCAATGTTTTAATACTATATCTATTATAAAATACCAGCCATATGAAAACTGGGGGTTTATCATGGAGCAGTAATGTTTATATTTCTTTTTCTTTTTTTTTAATAAAGTTATAGGAGAGGAATAGAGGTAATTGGAGAAAATAGATGGAATATTTATGGTATTTAATGAAAAGTGCATCTCGGAGATATACCTTCCACACGTGACATTCGAGTTATCAAAATCCCGTAAAAATACGTCTTCGAAAATGAGTATTTATGCCACGTCAGCCGAATGAGTGCTATTTCAAAAAAATATTGATCAGATGTTAAAAAAAAAAATATTACAGACAAAATGTCAGTTAAGTCTGTATCCGATAGAATAGCTACTATAGTTGGCGTTTCCAAAATACGCCCCTTCCACTGCAAGTCTGCAGAAATCTTTACCAAATCTTAAACCCTTCGGCCTTCAGGAGGTGGTGGCAGAAATGAGCTTTGAGGGTGAGGCCACTCTACTTCATGATGCTGCCTTGCCATAATAACCACTCCGTACTCAATGACTAATCTTCACAATTCCTTCGAAGCTGATCTCGTCGTTGGCGTCAAAGCCGTGCGGGCATCGCTTTCGTTGCGGTTGAGGCCTTGCTTATCTCCACAATTGCCTGGCTCTCTCTTGTTTTCTCCAGCATCACCACTCATTATTGGCGTCGTTTCAATTACTGGGAAGAGAGTCCCCATTCCCTTTCTAGTTCCATCCCTTGGTCCTCTTCCCCCAATCGCCTTCCTATTCCTCCTCGGCTTGAATCGCCACAAGCCTCTTCTCGTAACCGTGACCTCTCGAAGCGTGGAAATGGAAAACGAGAGCTTTCGTGGAACGACATCGTTTTCCGTATTGCAGGATCCTCTCATTTGTGGAAGCAACGGAAAGAGATAGTTCGGCTATGGTGGCGACCGTTGAAAATGCGAGGTCACATTTGGTTAGAAGAGCAGGTCCCTCCTGAAGAAACCGACGATTTGCTTCCACCTATCGTGGTTTCCGAGGACATCTCAGGTTTCCGTTACACTAACCCAACGGGATGCCCTTCTGGGCTCCGAATCTCTCGCATTTTAACGGAATCCTTCTGCCTCGGTCTGCCCAACGAACGCTGGTTTGTTTTAGGAGATGACGACACAGTTTTCAATGTCGACAATCTGGTAGCAGTTTTAAACAAATATGATCCTTTCGAGATGATGTACATCGGAACACCCTTAGAAAGTCACTCCGCTCATACGTATTTCAGCCACTCTATGGCGTTTGGCGGTGGCGGCATTGCTATTAGTTATCCTCTTGCGTAGGCTCTCTCTAATTTCCACGATGATTGCATTGAGAGGTACCCGATGCTATATGGCAGCGATGATCGTCTACACGCTTGCATTACTGAACTCGGTGTTCCTTTAACTAGAGAACATGGTTTTCACCAGGTAATAAACAATAAATTATTAGAAATTCTGCTGATTGATCTATTTGAATATGATAAACTAATTGAATATTTGTTTTGATAGTGGGATATTAGAGGAAATGCGCATGGTCTTTTATCTTCTCATCCAATTGCACCATTCATTTCAATTCACCATTTTGAATATGTGGATCCATTTTATCCCGGACTGAGTTCGATGGACAGTTTAGAACTTTTTACAAAAGCTATGAGAATTGAACCCATGAGCTTTCTGCAACGATCCATCTGTTATGATCATGAACACCATCTCACCTTTTCAGTTTCACTTGGCTATGTTATTCAAGGGTTCCCAAATATTGTGCTACCACGCGAGCTAGAGAGTGCCGAGCATACCTACGTTGCCTGGAATAAACTAGGACATCCACAAGAATTTGATCACGACACAAGGAAATCATACAAATCCGTTTGCAAGAAGCCAGTTCTGTTTTTCCTCAAAGATGTAATGAAAGATGGCAATGCTACAAGTACATTGGGCTCTTATACCCGGGCCAAAGCCAAATATGATCTGAAAAGAAAGGTTTTCTGCTTTCCGTATTCCCGTCCATTGCAATATGTGCAGAACATCTAGGTTTTAGGGTATCCTCTTCAAAAGAATTGGCATCTGGTGTGTCGTTATGTTCTCATAATTGTTTCATAAGTTTTTCCCCTTTGGTAGTTTAAGGTCTTTCTGGTCTCATGATGGTTTGTATGTAATCTGACAGATGCCGCTTCGGTTATGTTGTAAAGTAAACAATACTCGCGATGAAGTCCTTCAATTAACAATTGGTCAGTGTGAGAAGGGGGCTCTCAGTTCGTTTACTGATTCTCTGTGAATGATCAAGGGATGCTGTTGAGTATGCACGTAGGCTCATGATGGACCCCAAGTTATTTTGTGCTTTATGCTTTTTAGCTGCATGGAAGATTTTGGCTGTGCTTGGGATTGACATTGGGCGTTTGTCTTATTGGAGTGGCTTGTTGTATACACTACACGGTTGATAGAGTTGAAGATTAGGTTACAACTTCAGCCCAGTCATTCTTGCCTTCATTTTTGTTCAGAAGGTAATAAATCATATACTAAGGTATGTTGTAACATTTGAGCTTGTTGGTGCAGTGAAACTGGGCATTACTTGTGGATATCAGAGATTAAATTAGTTAATTTTGTATTTGATTTGCCTCAAGATTCCCAGAGTTGTGCACTATTTGTTCCTTAAGGCATGAACTAATGGCTGTATGAACAATGTTATATGCTGGCATCTGAGTAACATAACTAAACTTTTTGGGTTCTTATTTCACAAATTGTGGATTCTTCCTCATTTTACTTGGGTGACAAGGAAGCCACAATGTAAAGATAGACTTACAACTGATTTATTGCTTCCAAATTTTCCACTATCTGCTATGGTAATAAACTTTGTTTGAACATATATATAAGTTCAGTTGTTTTATTAATTTTTTGGTCCAAATTGGTTTCAACTTTTGGGGTGTAGAGAATGACGTCTACCAAAGAATCCAGCTTGATTAAGAGTGTGTTGGACATTGTTACCTGACCTTGTGAACCCCCGGAAGTGGATTTGGATCATTTTCATGCATTCAATGTTTGGGCCCCATGGAATGCGAATGTTGGGTTAACGATAACAAGTATATCAATATAATTTTTGGCATAATAACAAAATTAACCTTCCATATTTGCACAAATGATCATTTTGGTCTCTTCATTTTAGCATTTTAGTCCTTAAATGTTTTAATTTTTGGTCCAAATAGTCCGTTTTGGATGGAAATTGTTAGTTGACTAACGATCAACACATATCATTGATGTGGTATTTCCCCACCCATTTAATTGGTGATGTGGTATGTTCCATATAATCACTTTGGTGGTGTAGAATATGCCACGTCAACAATTAAACACGTATTAAAATGACATAACATCAGCATGTATTGATCATTAGTCAATTAACGATTTTCATCTAACATAGATTATTTTAACAAAAAATTAAAACGTGGGGAGTTAAAATATTTAAAAAAAAATGGGTCAAAATGACAATTTGTACAGATATCGAGGGCTAATTTTGTCATTATACATATAATCTATTGTTTTATAATTATTATTCTGTTAAAAGAAACATGAATTAAAAGTCTAATTATGTAATAAAAGAAGAGATGAAAAAATATTAATTGCAGTACAATTGTAAATGATAATATTACATCATATGTACGAATAAAGCATATAAATGTAAAATGATATTTCATTCTTCGTTGTGTGGTTTAGAATTGCGTTTGAGACGTTGAAAGCACCCTCCGTTTTGATTTTTGATTTAATATTTTTTTTTCATAACATTTTGAGCTGCTTTTTTTTTTTATCTCAAAACCCTTTTCAGCAATTATTCAAATTTACCAACTAACCATTCCAACCCTAACTAACTTCAATCACCCAACCATTTTCCATTTGCTTCATAGATGTAACTAGAGGTGGGCGATGAGAGACTATGTCTTCCTAAAAATTCAAATTTTTATATATTTTAAATAATTTTTTTTATATTTTTATTGAAAATATATTTTCATACTCCTCAAATTTTATAAATTATTATTTACTTAAAATTTTATAAGTTCGTCTCTCCTATCATAAAATCATTTGATTTGCTTCTTTTAAGTATCTGACAACAAACTACTAGACCAAACCTATAATCTTACATCTCCAGTTCATCTGGATTCACGTTGGTTTCGGCCTATCCCTAATTAAAATAATTGGAAACATTGGACACCATCTGATTCAGATGTAATAACAATTGCTTAATTAAAACTTTAAACAAAAACTCACCACCACTTCCCTCACTTGGAATCTATGATGTAATAAAAACCCTTAAATAAACAAACACAAAACATTATTTGCAAACTACGACCATTGAAAATATTATAATAATAAAAAGGCAGACAACATGAATTGGACACACAGCATTGCCAACAAGCAAAGAACAATTATCGTTGTTATCATAAATCAAAAACCCAAAACTCTCTACTTTGTTTAACTACCATCTGTCTTTCTTTGTTTATGGAGATTAAAATGAGAGTTAATTAAGGTAGTATCTTTTATTAAGTTTAATCAAAACTTTAAACATTTATTATCATACATTTATACTTGCTTATGACTTCAATGGGACGAATCATATTGTGATCCTCAAATTTTTTGTTCTATTTAACATTTTAATTTATTATTTAAATTAAATTACAGACAAATTAGATATTAGTTATTTATTTATTTAGTTTAGATATTTAATATTTTTTTAATTTTTAAAATTATATAATTTAAAGCCCTCTATATTTTTCGTTAAATTGGACAAATTTTCTTACATAAGAGACTGAAAGAATTATTTTTTTCATCGAAGTCATTATTACATTATATTATGGAGACGTTTGAAATATCTAATAACTTTTGGGAGGCATGGAGCTACGTGGCATCTTTGAGAAGACATTATTCGAATTATAATATTGTTAATATGCTAACATGCATGCATCTTGAAAAAAGACATTCATACATCTTCATGAAGATATCAAGTGATCAATGTAATTTTCTTATAATATTGAAAAGACTATATTGTTTCAGAAAATAAATTAAAATTAGTATTATATTTTAAATTTATTTTCTCAAAATAACATTTCAGTTATTTTATCGGTTAAATTGTGATGTTACAATAATAATAATAAAAATAATAATAAAAGGGGTGAGATGATTGTGTTAGTGTGAGACGTACGTAACATGCGGAAGTGAAGACGGTGTGAACGGATGAGAATTAAGTGTGCGTCTGGTTTATAGAATGTAAGATTATAAGTGGGAATAAAAAATTATCAGGGAATAAGATTACTGGAAATGTTGTATTTTATGTTTGGTTAGTTTAGCATAAATATAAGATTACCGTGTTTGGTTAAAATAATAAAAGATTATTAGAATGTATATTTGATCAAATTATCCTTATTATATATTTATTTTTTAACAAGTTAAAAAATATTTATATATTTTTATTAAAAAATTGAAATTCATAAAATTTATATAATTTTTTTTACAAAATTGAAAATATAAAAAGGTCGAATGAAAGGGTAAAATTTTATTTTAACCCCTGAATTTCATATAAAATTTTAATTATAGATTTTTTTTGTAAATCTAAAATAGTTTAAGGATAAATTTGTAATTTAACTTTCGTAAAATTTTTAATATTCAATGACAGAAGAATGATATTTTGAAAAAAAAATTAAGGACATTTTAGTCTAAAATGTTGGTAATCCAACAATACCTACGGAAAGGGAGGTAATGACATTCCCGATAATATACCCTAAAAAATTCACTATTGATAATAAAACATTACCGTGAATGAGATTCCCGACCAACCAAACATGTGAATGTGTATTCAATTCTCATGAAAATTTCACATAACTCGAACCAAACATCCCCTAATAAGAGACAGAGAGGGGTAGCGGGCAAGTTGCATGAGCGGCTACTTTGCCGTAACATAACGGCGATGACAATTGTTAATTTCAATTTAAATATTATTTATAATAAATTTAAAATATTCATTATCAAAATTCATTTTTATTGAATCTGGACTTGAATTTAAAAACTGTTTTAATTTTAATTATAAACTCGACATGAAAATTTTAATATTCGTTAGATATATAGCAAAAACACTGTTTAAATAATTGGGATAGAATATTAATATAGATGAAAAAAGGGATTTGGAGTTGAAAATAAATATTATAGAAAAGGAAAGAAAAAAGGAGAAGAGTGATGGGTGGGAAACGCAACGCACGTTCTTAGCATAGCGGCTAATAGAAAGGGTGGGGGGCCTCTGACAGCTGCGACAATGTGATGCTGTTCTGTACCCTTCTAATTTCATAGTTTATACATAATTTTGGTATAAATAAATGAAGAGATGAGGTAGCATAAGGATGGAGATTAGCAACACACATATTTGGGGTTGATGTATTTAAATGTAACGGTGTGTCTTCAGGGGGTCCTTAATATTATTAACATTTTCAATCAAAAGCAATAGCCCCTATCACATCACATGCAACTTACTTGCACGGGACCTACGGATTTTTTTATATATAATATCATAATGTCCACCGAGATAAGATCTATTTCCCTTTTTTTAAACTATTGATATATTACCATCTCATGTAATTTTAGTTGAATAATGCTCGTTTTTTATTATTTATATAAATAATATTTTTAGGAGAAATATATCATGTTAATTGCATTTCTCAAAAGATGTATTTATAGGACACCTCTCTTATTAAAAACGTTAAAAATTAAATATATTTTTTTGTATAAAGGAAATGTGTATATGTGTCAAAGACATATAAATGCGAGACTATGAGTTGAACGGTAATGACATACGTATTTAAATCTTTTAAACGTATACTCATTGACACACACCCATACCACCGACTTGATTCGTGCAAACATGTGTCTTAGACAAATATCATGTACATTTTTTCTTTTCAAATATTTTTTAATGTTTTTTTATTTTTAATCAATTATTCTTTTTTTCATTTTGACCCATAATCAATACAAACAAAAAAAAATCTAATCGAGATTATTATCTCATAAAATAAAAATATTCTTCTAAATAATATATTTCGAAAATTATTCCTATAATTAATTATTGTTATTGTAAAATAATAAACAAATTATTATTATTATCGTAAAGTAATAAACAATATAACTTTGCTTTAATTACTTCAAACCCTACAAACTTTTATTCTTTTTGAAGTAAACATATTGATGGATGAACGTAAATGGTAGAGTATGTACTCATCCCTAAAATTTAAATTTGAGAAAATCGCCTCAGTGACCAAAAATGCCTTATAATATACGATTTTAACCAACTTTTTTTGGATTTGCCAAAATGACCAACAAAATCGTAACGCGAAATAAAAATCGCAACGCGATCCCCAGAATCGCAAATCAGTTTCCAAAATCGCAACGCGATTCTTGACAATCGCAATGCGATAGTACAAATTCGCATTGCGATTTTCCAGAATCGCAACGCGAATATGAAAATCGCAACGCGAACACATAAATCGCAATGCGTATCCGTAAATCGCAACGTGTATCCGTAAATCGCAACGCGTATCCGTAAATCGCAATGCGTATCCGTATATCGCAACGCGTATCCGTAAATCGCAACGACAATACGTAAAATCGCAACGCGTATCCGTAAATCGCAACGCGATTTTTAAAGCGCCATTATAATCGCTACGCGTATTTTATTTTCAAATTACAAAAATGAATATTAAGACAAAATCCCGTAATCGCAACTCATAACCTAAAACCTAAAATCACAACTCAGTCCCATCTCCATCTCTCACTCTCTACGGCGAAATCCGTCCCCATCTTCGAAGATTTCCGTCCCCATCTCCGGCGAAATCCCTCATAACCATTCACGGTCAAAAATCCCTCACAATATTCAAAAATGGAAAATCAACCTCCGAGGGTTAGTTTTTTTTAATTATTTTTATTTTGAAAATTTTGCATTATTGTAGGTTTTTCATATTGAAACTGATGATAAGTTTACTGGTCATTTCAATAATAGATTAACCATTTCACTTAGATTTCATTTCGCGTTACGATTCTCTCGTTGCGATTTTCATTTCGCGTTGCTATTCTCTCGTTGCGATTTTCAAGTTAGTATTTGTCTTTGTCTTTGTCTTTGTTCTGTCTTTTGGTTGAAGTAATGCAATCCATTCAAGTTTCAATTTGCAGAAGAGTCGCAACAAGATAAATGAAAATCGCAACGTGAAAATGACTATCTGCAACGAGAAAAATGAAAATCGTAACGAGAGAATCGCAACGCGAAATGAAAATCGCAACGAGAGAATCGTAACGCGAAACCAAAATCGCATTGCGATTTTCATTTCGCGTTGCGATTCTCTCGTTGCGATTTTCATTTCGCGTTGCGATTCTCTCGTTGCGATTTTCATTTCTCTCGTTGCGACAGTCATTCTCTCGTTGCGATTTTCATTTCAACCAAAAGACAAAACAGTGTTGCAAATTTTAGTTTCAAGAATAAACTACTACTTTTTATGTTTATTGTTTTTGGTATATCTTCACAGTGTAGTTTTTGGTATATCTAACTTGGTATGTTTATTGTTTTTGTAGAAATTTTTTTCGGCTTCATTGACATTAAGGAATAAAGTTAGCCTAGCCACTACAATTGCTTCGAAGCTTTCACCTGCACAAAGACAATTGTTTGAGGAAACCTGCTTCGGGCCATGGCTGAGAGTACAGCATCCGGGTGGAGATGCTAATTTGACCCATTTGTGGCTTCAGACCATGACATCAAATCTACCTAACAGTATACAACGTGGTGAGGAAGAGATATGGTTTCATTTTCCACCAGCGTATACTTGTTTTGGGCGGAAGGAGTTCTGCTTAATCACTGGTCTACGATTCGGACACGATGATGTAGGCCGGTACACTCATCATATCGCCCGCCATCATGGTTATCCCGGGTTTTTCCGGATGAGTCAATGGAGAAGCCGAACCTACACGTCGACGACCTGAAGAAATTGTTTAATAAGAAAGCTGGTTTCACTCGGATGGATGACGTCGATGTTGTCCGAGTATGCCTTCTACTACTTGTGTATGCCGGCTTTTTAGGCAGAGAGGCCAGACAACCTATTCCTCGGGAGCTAATAATATTGGTAGAGGACCTGAATGCATGGAATCTGTTTCCGTGGGGTTCGTATATATGGAAAGCTACCTGGACTAAGTTGTCTACTGCCTTTGATGACCGCAAAAGTTTGCGTGGCGATGGGTCGAAATACACTTTGTCAGGCTTGTTTGGGCCTTTAAGGTAAGAATTTCTATATAATGTTTCTAAAATTATAATTAATTATTTAACAATTACTAATTTGTTATTATATTGTTTGTAGATTTGGATATTCGAGGCTTTCCCCAGCATGCGTACATATGCAATAAAAACGTCAAATGATATTCCCAGGGCTATTTCCTGGAAGAGGAAAAATCTGTGGATTGGGAAGACTTAATACCATATGCGACAATAAATAATGTAAGTTAACACAAATACTTTCATATAATATATAAACAAGTTATTAATAGTAGACGTTTAACTTTGTTTGAGTTTTTATATTGTTAGGAGGCCAACATTCCATTACAAAGACTGACACCACGGAGGAAGAGCTTGCCACGATGGTGGCAAGCTAGTCAGAGTTTTTTTGATGGCACGGATGATGAGCAGCATCCACTTCCTCCAATTCGAGAGCCATCACCTCACCCAGAGCCATCACCCGACGACCCGACTATACACCTCTAGAACGAGAGCCATCACCTATCCCGTCACATCATCGAGCCTCTTCCACCATCACCTCATGATAGGCGACCGGTAAAGAGGCCACGACATTTATCTCCTTGTTCTCCACCTCCACGGGATGAGTTACGTGATGAGATCAATGCCTTGCGTGAGGAGATCGGTACTCTACGCGATAACGATGGTGCATGGCGTGTGGAGGTGTCAACTTTACGTGGTGAGGTTGCCGCTCTACGTGAGATGATAGTATCGTTGCAGAATGAGGTTCATACTCTACGCAACGAGGTAAGTTTAAGATTTTTCATATTTAACTTAATGATAAATTTACTCGTAATTTCACTTAGATTAGCCATTTCACTTAGATTGCTTAGTAAATTTATTCGGTTGCTGCCAATTCTGCTAAACTGTGTATTCTTTAACACTGTGAAATAGTATTTGTCTTTGTTTTGTCTTTTGGTTGAAAGTAAATTTGTTCGGTTGCTACCAATTCTGCTAAACTGTGTATTCTTTAACACTGTGAAATAGTATTGTCTTTGTTTTGTCTTTTGGTTGAAAGTAAATTGTTCGGTTGCTGCCAATTCTGCTAAACTGTGTATTCTTTAACACTGTGAAATAGTATTTGTCTTTGTTTTGTCTTTTGGTTGAAAGTAAATTTGTTCGGTTGCTGCCAATTCTGCTAAACTAATACCCTGAAGTCAGTATTTGTCTTTGTTTTGTCTATTGGTTGAAGTAATGCAATCCATTCAAGTTTCAATTTGCAGAAGAAGAAATAGTTTACTTCGCAACACGAAACTTAAAATCGCAACGAGAGAATCGCAACGCGAAATGAAAATCGCAACGACAGAATCGCAACGCGAAACCAAAATCGCAACGACAAAATCGCAACGCGAAACCAAAATCGCATTGCGATTTTCATTTCGCGTTGCGATTTCATTTCGCATTGCGATTTGTCGTTGCGATTTTCATTTCGCGTTGCGATTTGGTTTCGCGTTGCGATTTTGGTTTCTCGTTGCGATTCTCATTTCGCGTTGCGATTTTAAGTTTCGTGTTGCGAAAGTAAACTATTTCTTCTTCTGCAAATTGAAACTTGAATGGATGCATTACTTCAACCAATAGACAAAACAAAGACAAATACTAACTTCAGGGTATTAGTTTGAAACATATTTTTCTTTGTTATCTGATGCATTTTGTGAACTATGATAGAATAATGACTGGGTGAATACAATGCAAGTTTGAAACATATTTGTCTTTGTTTTCACTGTTTAAATATCATGTCTGTTTATTTACTGATTTTTGTATTTAATTATTTAGCGGCCCGATAGAGTGGATGCTTTACGTCGGGTTATGCTTGCACGACGGAGTTCACGCATCAGACAGCGTGCACGTGCTATTAAGTCTCCGTACACCCCAATAGTGCGAAGACACCGCAAGAAGAAGCCCGACTCGCCTGTCATCCTCAAGAGTCCACTCCTATCGTTGAAGAGGCCCCCTATCATTCCTCGAGAGTCCCTCCCACGTTCAAGAGGCCACTGTCATCATTGAAGAGGTCCCTCCCACCATTCAAGAGCCCGATTCACATGGCGTCATATGTAGGCTTCTTGAGAAACCCTCTGACGTGCTGGACATGATGTATTCAAGTTGGCTCTCGTATGAGTTACCGGCCAGTACCATACCGGTATCTGAAGAGGAGAGGAAACAACTACCGGACACAATTCTGGATAACACCCTTTGGGCTAAGACCGCAGTTGATTTTTATCTACATGAGCGGAGCCAGGGGTGTTTCACTGACATATGCAAGCTCACCGATGATATCTATTTGTTGCTTGATCGGTCTTGGTGGGGCGTATTATTAGGGGTCGAAGACAATGGCTATTTCGATGGGGGGGTAAGTCTTATATTTTTTTATTTCAATTTGATTAATTTTTTTTAAATTTATGTAAGTCATAATATATGTCTTTTTTTTGTAAAACAGCATATCGATGCGTGGGTGACACGTCTTCTAATAATAAGAAAACTTAAGAAAAATAAAAAATACGATATACAATTATGCCGAGTCTTTTAACGCCGTTCACTTGAAGAATGCACGAGATGAATCATTTGATTTGGGCAATGGACAAGCTAAACTTTATCCTGCATGGTGGGAGGTCGATAAGGTTAGTATTTATTTTAGATTGAGTTTAAAGGTTTATGAAATAATGTGCGCAAATGAATGAATTATTACTTATGATTGCAGGTGTTTATCCCTGTTTGGAACGTAAACATTGGATTCTCGTCGAGCTTCAGCTCCATCCCTTAAGACAATAGTGTATGACAGCATGATAAATTACATATCATTGGCTGATTTAAGAGATATTATTAAGGGATGGAGCTCTCATTTGGCTAAATTCTTGGATGCGATCAATTATGGACTCGTTCTGGAAACAAGAAGCCAAAGAAGCTCAATATTACAGTTATTAGAGACGAGACCGCGCCACAACAAACGGGAGGAGCCAGAGGAGATTGTGGTCCTCCGTATGCTTGGCGTTGGAGCGTTTGACGATGGAAGCACAAGTATCTACCTCCACCGATAGAGATAGAGCTGCAGTAGGCTTGTGGTTTCGGCATTATATGGCTAAATCGATATATACGAGATGCTGCTACCTGCATCCGCGTTATAAAATGTCCATAAACAATTGGTAAGTTTATAGACTTTTGGTTTGAAAATGTTTGGTTAAGTACTAGAATAGAATAATTTGCTGTTTGTAGGTTTTAGATGTGTAGAAAGTGTTGTTTGAGCAATGTTTGGTTTCTGCAGGTTAATCTCAGAAGTGAATGCGTGAAAATGATGTATGGCTGCAAAAGTTGATTCAATAGTTTAATGATTGTTTTTGATTGTTTAATTGATTTGTAAAAGTTGATTCAATAGTAGATGATTGGAAATAAGAATTATTGCTTATTTTTGATTGTTTAATGATTTGTAAAAGATGATTTGTAAAAGTTGATTTGTGTAATTGATGCGAACATAATTCTTATTGTGCTTGTTTAATTGATTGAAATGTAATGGTTGATTTTGTTGATTTCAATCTGCATTATGTTGAAATGAAAATCGCAATGCGAAATGAAAATCGCAACGAGAGAATCGCAATGCGAAATGAAAATCGCAATGCTGAAATGAAAATCGCAATGAGAGAATCGCAATGCGATTTTCATTTCGCATTGCGATTTTCATTTCCGCATTGCGATTCTCTCGTTGCGATTTTCATTTCGTATTGCGATTTTCATTTCGCATTGCGATTCTCTCGTTGCGATTTCATTTCGCATTGCGATTTTCATTTCCGCATTGCGATTCTCTCGTTGCGATTTTCATTTCGCATTGCGATTTTCATTCAGCATTGCGATTTTCTTGTTGGAATTTTCATTTCGCATTGCGATTCTCTCGTTGCGATGTAATTTCCGTGTTGCGATAGTCAAATGCATGCCTAATAAGTGATAACAATGAATAACAAGAGTTGGTTAAGTCAAAATGGTTGGCCTGAGTCATTAATTCAACTGAAAATGTTAAAATTTCACACATAAAATCCACATAATACAACGTTTGCATTTAAAAAATCACCTAAGTTAACAGTCCCAAAAGGTGAAGCCAATTGTGATTGGGATTTTAAAGATGATTGCCTTTTGCTTGACACCATATGAGCTTTGGATTTTGATGAGGATCCATATTTTGGTAGAGGAAAAGATGATTTTGATGGCACTGGTGATCCAATGTCAACCTTGTATGACCACTTTCCTTGCACCGACTACATGTCGATCTTCTTCTCTTCACCCTTAGACGGTATACGATCGTGACTTTTGGTCGGCCAGGTAGCCTTCTGTCCATGGCTGGTGGCAAAACTGTTTGTAAGTCATCTGGTATGTCCCACTCAGAAGTATGTGGAATAGGGTAGACAATCTCGGCATAAGTCTTCGATAAACTTCTGTAGTATAGCAATCCATAGCGTATGCGCTTGAATCATCTTGGTTTAAATGAAGAGCAACTTTTATAACATGGCCACCGGATAACCAGATGTTTGCCATTTCATACAACTACACGTCTTGCATTTAGATCGACTAGCCCATTTAAGTTATTATCCAGTACTTGAAACAAAGTGTTTGAACATGGTTCAACTCTCCATGACGTTGACTTCACAACCGTTTCGTTATCTTTTTTTCAGTCCATGGTGTAACACGATGTTCCAATGTTCCTGTAAATTTAAATAAACAATACTTAGTAAAATATATAAATATGATAAGTACGAATTCAAAGAAATAATACCTGCATGGTTTCTTTTCTTGTAGTACCACTGTTGAATAGAGGCTCGAAAAAAACTCCATTAACATAGTAATGGGTAATTTCGGGAATGACGACTTAGAGCGTTGATTGATTCTGCACTATTAGACGTCATGAAACCATATCTTGCTCCAAGTTGATGTACTCTTGACCATCTTTCAAACCGACATCTTCTAGTGTTTGAGCACACTGAGGCAAAACACGTCTTAAACAATTTATATGCTTATTGAAATCCACTTCCGATAAGCTTTTATAGCCTTCCAGTATGTCCATTTGTGCTTTTTTATACCAGCAGACCTTGATTTTAGATTTCTATACAAATGAACACCACAAAGTCCATGAAAAGCATCTGGGAAACACCTTCTAACAACGTTGTCAATTGAGTTTGCCCTATCGGATATGATTGTCAGATTGCTAATAGGACCTATGCAATCCCTAAGATGCCCCATAAACCATGTCCATGAATCAGAGGTTTCAGATTTGCCAACCCCGTAAGCTATTGGCAATATCCCATTGTTAGCATCCATGGCTACTGCTAATAAGTTTACTCCAAGGTATCGACCTTTCAAATGTGCTCCGTCAACTATAATAACTGGGCGCATGCAAGTAATAAACGAACGAATCTACAAAATAATATACACAAGAAAATAATCATTTAAATGTGAAATGCATGTAACTAACAAAAATGAGTCAACAAAATTATATTGATTTACTAACCGTAGCACCAATGGCGATAAACAGCAACTCAAAGTGTCCATCTCTATCTGTTTTGATATGAGTTACCGACCCAGGATTTTTCAGCTTTAAATTGTGACAATAAGCCGGCAGTTGGGCAAACGATGCTTCTGGCGACCCCCTCAACAATTCCAAGGCATAACATTTGGCTCTCCAAGCTTGAGAATATGATATACTAATCTTGAACCGAGCATTCATGTCAGTCATAATTTCATGTCCCCGATATACCCTGCCATTCAAAAACATTAACTCAGCCAGAAAACCACCCAACACCTTTTTGTTTGCCTGTCTATGGTGAGGAAAAACTTGGGTTCTTGAACATGTATGTTTATCAATAAAGTCCTAACTTGAAACATTTCGCAATCTTTTATTCTCTTTGCAATCATACGCCACGTACAGTTTTTGTCAATCATACACCTTGTTTCGAAACGATCTTTGCTTGATTTGTTAACTTTTAGTTGATAGCCATCTTCCACACATTTTGTATACAAAGCTATCTTCAAGTCTTCCTTTGTATCAAAACAATCATCTTTCTTGATACGAATAACTTTTGTGTAACAATCAACTGCTTTCTTTACTAACTCTTCTTCCGGTATCTGAAGTAATTCTGGCATATTCCAATTATACGCCCGTGGCATTTTCTTTTCTTCGGGGACTTTTTCTTCTTCTTTTTCTTCTTCAGGATTATATGAATTACAAAATGGATGTTCAACATGTTCATTCACAGTCGTAACTTCCTCCTCATTATCATCAACAATACATTCTTCGACAACGGCTATTTCATCATCAAAATTCGGGTATTGACCAATATCAAAATCATTACACGCAGGGTCTGTTTCTTCTTCTGAAACATCATCAAAATCCGTGTATTGACCAATATCAAAGTCCGGATATTGACCAAGACCAAATTTCGAATACTGACTAGTACTCACAATTTTTTCTGTTGGCTCATCATCGTCTAACTGGTCAATACGAAAATCGGAATTTGGTGCTGAAAGTTGATTGGGATTTGGATTAGAGAAAGGTTGTGGGTTTTGAGAAAAACTTAGTTGATTACTACCCGCTACTGACCCAACAATACTACTTCTAGGTTCAACAACATACAATGTAACATCATCTTGTGAAACACTAATGTAAGCAATGAATCGTTCAACATCTTCATTGTCGGTTAAAAATAAACTTTACCATTTCTCTGATAAGATAGCCTAAATCCACTTAGGGCTCTAAATTCAATTTATTTGAAACACGTAGCATTAGAGTTTCATAAGTTAACTTTTGTAAAGACAATTTTAGTTGAAGATTCATGGGTAAAGGCATATATTGTAAAACACCATGAACATTATCCCATGACCTCCAAAACACAATCTATCCAAACATGATCAACATTAGATGATTTCATGGTTGTAAATTAATTTACTAAACAGACGAGCTGCGAAACTAAAACCTGTTGCCGGATTGGGAAGGATGTCATTGGATATAGGAACGGATGTCGCCGGAGAGAGTGATAGATGGAGATGGAATGAGTTGCGATTTAGGGATTTAGTTTATGATTTGCTGCTGTTGCGTAGTTATATACCCAAAATTTCAGTGTTGTGATTTACAGATTCTCGTTGCGATTTACGGATTATCGTTGCGATTTACGGATACGCGTTGCGATATACGGATACGCATTGCGATTTACGGATACGCGTTGCTATTTACGGATACACGTTGCGGTTTACGGATACGCGTTGCGATTTATGTGTTCGCGTTGCGATTTTCATATTCGCGTTGCGATTCTGAAAATCGCAATGCGAATTTGTACTATCGCATTGCGATTTTCAAGAATCGCGTTGCGATTTTGGAAACTGATTTGCGATTCTGGGGATCGCGTTGCGATTTTTATTTCGCGTTGCGATTTTGTTGGTCATTTTGGCAAATCCAAAAAAAATTGGTTAAAATCGTATATTATAAGGCATTTTTGGTCACTGAGGCGATTTTCTCTTTAAATTTTTATATATTTTAAGTGTTTCGTTTTTTTGTTTGTTTGCAATCAATGGCAGAACTAAGATGAAATTATGGGAGGGACCAAGTTATTTATCTTTGAAACTGATAAGGTTCTAAAAGGTAATTAAACCACAAAATATAGAGAATCGAGGCTTAATTTCATTAATTTCAAAATTATCATATCCTAAAAAATAATTAAACCAAACAAGTTAGAGGCAATACTTCATTTCATTTGACTTTAAAACTGATAAAATCTTAAAAATTAATCAAACTAGAAAAATTTAAGAGAACAAAGACTTGATTTAATGATTTCAAAATTTTTAAGAGCTTAAAATACAATTAAACCATAAAAGTTAGGGGTATAATCACTCGCATCGTATAGTAAACTAAATTAATTACTATAGAGTTATTTTTATAATTTTATAATTTTTTATAATTTTATAAATTTATCCCATAATATAAAATTTTACCTATATTCATAACTTATATATATATATATATATATATTAAAGGTCTAAAATCACTCGCATCTTATAGTAAACTAAATTAATTACTATAGAGTTATTTTTGTATATATTGATTAGGGGTGTTCAAATTTTCGAACTAATTCGGTTAACCGACCGAACCGAATTAGTTCGGTAGAAATTTTTTAAAATTCGGTTAATGGTTAATTCGGTTCGAAATCGGTTAATTAACCGAATTAACCGAAATTAAATTTTAAATATTAAATATATTAATATAACATATAGGCTTAACCCAAACCATTTAAAACTCAAATAATAATTTAAGATTCAATAACTTTTAAACCTAAATAAATATTAATTAATTAAAAAAATATAATTTTTTTATAATTATATATTATTTAAATTAATTGTAAACTGTTTTTTTGAATTAAAAAAATATTAAATATATTATATATAACATATGGACTAAGCCCAAACTATTTAAAACCCAATTAATAATTTAAGATCTAATAACTTTTAAACTTAAATCAATATTAATTAATTAAAAAATTTATAAAAAAAATTTATTTTATAATTATATATTATTTAAATTAATTATAAACTGTTTTTTTGAATTAAAAAATATTTAATTTTTATATAAATTCGAAAATTTTAAAAAACTCGGTTAATTCGAAAATTAACCTAATTAACCGAATTTTATTCGATTCGGTTAATATTTTCGAAAAAAAATTCGGTTCGATTAACGGTTAAAGAAAAAAAAAATCGATTAATTCGATTAATGGTAATTCGATCGATTCAATCACCGAATTAATCGAATGAACAACTCTAATATTGATTATATAGAAAGATTGTTGTTAAAAGTTTAGTTTAGTATTTGTAATGATATTATATTAAAAATAATTTTACAATTAATGTATAAGAAAATTGAGTAATAAAAATATAAAATAAAAGTAGAAGAAATAATGGTGGGCAAATAGTGTTTTTTAACAATTATGAGCTGCAAAGTGAAAGCGGCTGACAAGTGACAACAAAGCTCTCCTCTTTCCCTCTCCCCCCCCCCCTCTCTCTTCAGTTTTATCATTTCACCATCTCCTTTCTTCTTCGGCTTCAATCTTCATCATCTGAATTTTCTCTCTATTACTCTCCATCCATTTTTTTTTTAAATTCAATCTCCCTCTCTTCTTTGCTTTTTACTCTTTGTAAATTTTTGCAGAGTTCAGCTGTTAATGATTATGCCCTTGTGTTCTGTTCTCTTCTTTCTTTAATTTTCCCAGAGACGAAAGGAGAAAAAAAATCCTAAAATCTCAAAGGGGGGCAGCAGCACTAACTCGAAGGCATACCCTCTCTGCCTTTCAATCTTTCCAGTTGTCTTCTCTTTCTCCTCCCTTTAATATTAAAAACAAATTATTGATTCGTATTTAACATCAACCCATACTTACTGTTTTGTTTAATTTCTCTTTATCCTTTTCAATTATTAGTCCCCCCATTTTGTTAGGTTTAAAGCATCAAAACTGGGGGGGGGGAGCAGATTGGGGTAATACAATTCAACTTACTTCTATACAATACCATTGATGAGGACATGAAGAAGAAGATCTTGATGCATCATTGATAACACACAATAAAGAGGAAGATTATTGTTCTTAATTTTGCCAACCTGCTTCATAGACGACAGAATTAAATTAAAAGGGAGATGCAGCAAGAAGGTGGTGGAGCGCAGCCATCTCAATACGGGAAGATCAGTGGTCCTCCTCCACCGACTGGTCCAGTAAGCGAGGCGTCGGAGCAGTTAGTGGAAGCGGCATCGCCTATAAGCAGTAGACCGCCAGCTGGTGCTGCCAGTGGGAATTTAGATCAGTTCATGAGGCTAGCAAGTTTTGGCGGTGGAGATGAGTTAGGAATAGGGGATCGTGGCGGCGGCGGAGGTGGTGGTGCAAGTGGGAATCGGTGGCCACGTCAAGAGACTCTCGCTCTTCTTAAGATTAGATCAGATATGGACGCTACTTTCCGTGATGCCACCGTCAAGGGCCCTCTTTGGGAAGATGTTTCCAGGTAAAGTAATCATTTTCTTTTCTCTAACTCTAGTTTGGCAAAAACAAAAACTAAAAGTTAAATTCAAAACCACTAAAAATCATCATCATGAATTCATAACAACCATTGCTCTCACTGAAATACTCATGGGAATGTTGTTTTTCTCTTCAGTCTGCTCTTTTTTCCTCTCTCTCTCTCTCTCTCAATCTGCACGCACGCACGCACGCACATGGCTTCTATCTGTTCCCATCACGACTCACGAGCCGGCGGCATCTTCTTTCTTGCAGTTAAGAAATGCCCAGATCCACTGCAACAACTCTTAACCCAATCCTATCTTATTTTATCACTTTGAAAATCCCGAGAGGAATTCTTTAGACGCCATGGAAGGGAGAGCCTCCCGTACTATGTAGCTTCATTCACTGCATCAGTCACCTCTTTTTGTTCTCTCCAGTTTCATATCAATGATAATGGTTGTATCGATTATTAGTGTGGAAAGTAGTCAGTTGGCAACCGTGTAAGTGCATTTTCATAATTTGTCATGCAAAAAAGATGGTTACGAGGCTCCATATTCATTGTTTCATCTGTTTCTTTTCTTGATGCTTAGCATTAATTGACATTAATCAGGCAAAAAGGTTTGCTTCAGATGATTGTCGAATCAATTAATAGCATAGACGATTATGGGAAATGATAATAATATTAATAACGAGGTGGCGTGGCTTGCAGGAAGCTGGCGGAGCTGGGTTACAATAGGAGTGCCAAAAAGTGTAGGGAAAAATTCGAGAATGTACACAAGTACTACAAGCGAACAAAGGAAACTAGAGCTGGACGTCAAGATGGAAAGAGTTATAAGTTTTTCAGCCAGCTAGAGGCTCTTCAAACAACTTCCGCCACCGCTCCTCCCAACGTCACACCTGCCACCGCCGCTACTTCTTCCAGCTTGGACGTCGCTCCCTTTTCAGTTGGGTTCCCTATACCAATTTCTTCCACTATAATTCAACATACAAAGGCTGTACCAATGTCTTCTTCTTTGTTAGCCATTCCTGGATCTGCTCCTTCTCCAGTTCCAATGCAAGTACCGGCGGCAGTACCTCCTGTTGCCACCGCCGCCGCCACCACAGCTGCTCCATTTGGAATTAGCTTCTCTTCCAACAGCTCTACTTTTTCTCGAGGTTTTGATGGCGATGACGACGAAGAAGATGAAGTTGGAGGAGAACCGTCGAGCATGGCTGGCACTAGCCGTAAACGCAAAAGGTCGTCTTCACGAGGGGAAGGGAGTACTACGAGGAGGATGATGGAGTTCTTCGAGGGTCTAATGAAACAGGTCATGCAGAAACAAGAAGCCATGCAGCAGAGGTTTTTGGAGGCCGTAGAGAAGAGAGAGCAAGATAGGACGACAAGAGAAGAAGCTTGGAAAAGACAAGAGATGGCAAGGTTATCTCGCGAACATGAACTCATGGCTCAAGAACGTGCCATTGCTGCTTCAAGGGATGCTGCCATTATTTCCCTTTTGCAGAAGATTACTGGTCAGACCATACAGTTACCTACAACTGTTACTATCCCCGCTGCTCCACCCCCGCCTCCCACCGTTTCCGTAATTCGACCAGAGGCCCCTATTCCTAAATCAGCTCCACCGTCGCGTCAGCCATCGTCATTACCGCAGCAACAACAACCACCTTCATATACATTGCACAATCAACTACACCAGCAGCAGCTACAACTTGTTCAACAGCAGCCCCATCAACTTGGAAATATTGAAGTTGCGAGCCATCAACAACAGCCAATTTCTTCTGAAGTAGTAATGGCGATCCCAGAACAGCAGGTTCCACCACAGGAGATCGGTGGGAGCGGGAGAATGGAGCCTGCCTCGTCTAGATGGCCTAAAGCTGAAGTTCTTGAACTTATAAACCTGAGGAGTGGGCTTGAAGCCAGGTACCAGGAGGTTGGGCCAAAAGGCCCCCTTTGGGAAGAAATCTCCACTGGTATGTCCAGGATGGGGTACAGGAGAAGCGCCAAAAGATGCAAGGAAAAATGGGAGAACATCAACAAGTACTTCAAAAAGGTCAAAGAAAGTAGCAAAAAACGTCCCGACGATGCCAAAACCTGTCCCTATTTTCACCAGCTCGATACCCTTGACCGTAAGAAAATACTTGGAGGTGGGACTAGCAGTGGTAGCTTTAGTGACCACAACAGAGCTGAAGAAGAAACGTCAGGGCAGCATCAGGACCTCCCACCAAGCACGGCAGCCCTGCCACAAGCTGAAAACGAAACCGGACCTACTGCTGATGTGGTGACAAGCAAAGATGGTTTACCTGGTGGAGATGCAAAGAAGGTAAATTTATTTTACTTACCAGCTTCTTTATATTCATTAGTCACGACTGAATTTCGATAAAGCAATTTACCTGATGCGTATTAACGAATAGTTGGGTTGGTATTGAAGCCAGAAGACATTGTGAAGGAGCTGATGGAGGAGCCAGGGCACCATCAGGGACAATCCTTGTTGGTGGATGGGTATGACAAGATTGAAGAAGCTGATAGCGATAATATGGATGATGAGGTAGATGAAGATGAAGAAATGGAAGAAGAGCAAAAGATGGGTTATAAGATAGAATTTCAGAGACAGAATTCAAGTGCTGCCAATGGAGGAGGGAACGGAGCAGGGGCACCCTCCTTTTTTACCATGGTTCAATAACACCTCGCAAGAGAAAATGTTCCATATGTACCCATGTGTGCATAAAAGAAACACCTTCTACTTGTATCTTCAACAGCTAGCTTCCAGTTATTCCCCCCCCCCCCACTTCTCTCAGTCCTTAAACTTCCTTTCAAATACAAACCTTGAATAAATCTGTATCACCTTCTTCATAATCCTCATTGTTTTCTTCAAAGTAGCAGATATTGGCAGGCGCAATTGCAGTTGGATTATGGTCCAATTTATTGATTTGTTGGTGAATAAGGAATTCCGTTTCGAAGGAATGCGGGATGAATGATTGTATTGAGACAGAAGAAATAAGCCTTGGGTGGATACCAGCAGCAGCCCCCCAAAACAAACAAAGCAAAAGCATAGAGAGATTGAAAAAGAGTGGGAGATTAGGCTAAAGCATGCAGTGCAGAGTTTGACAGACCTCTCCTAGTTGTTTTGTTTGAGTTAAGAAATTAATGTAAGAATCATATCAATTGTTTATTGCAGAGTTTTATTCTTAGGAATTCTTTCCTTTTTCATCAAATTCTTGATTTTGTATCCATATTTTAGCGCTTACCATTGTTATGATAATGTCATACAACAAGTAGTGATGGAAGCAGGTTGTAGTTTTTAGTAGGGCTGAGAAGGAAACTGTGAAAATCGAAATACCGATCTGAACCACATTATGCGGTTCAATTTGGTTCGTTTTCGTTCTGTTTATGTTTGGTTTAGACATTTAATTTTATAATTCGGTTTAGTTTTAGTTTTTCCATATGAAATCATTTACTCCAAAACAAAAAGAGTTAAAAAATAATGATAAAACTAATAATATTATTTTTTGTGAATTTAAACTTGTGTGTTAGCATTCGATTCAAGCTTAAAATTTGATGTTTTGAATGTTGAGCTTTGAAAAATAGTGAATATTTAGAAACCGTAAAACCAAAGCGAACTAAAAATGATTATTTTTATGTTATTTGGTTTACTTTTAGGAAAAAAGTATAATATAATTTATTTCATATTTTATCAAGAAATTAAATTGAATTTATCTGAATACACCCTTGATTTTTAGGTATGGGATAAAGCGTATTGTTGCTTTAATCCATTTTCATCCCTAATGAACCATCAACCGTATGATCCTTTAATAGACAGCCTATTAACAGTTTTTATATATTTAGATATATGATCTTATGTATTTTTTAAATAGATATATAATTGTAATAAAAAATGTAAACAGACAAACGTAACGAACTGAAAGAAACTCTAATAACCAACACCTACTATGCATTAATAAGAATCATAAATAATTTGGGATGGGAAGGTGGGGGCCAATTGCACTGCTCATCTTTCTCGATTGTCAACACAAATTACAAATAATAACAAAACAAAAAAAAAAAACCCACATTTTCTCTACTATTTAAAACGGTCATATTTATTTTTTCTAAATACTTTAGAGTAATTATAGATTAATATTTATTTAAAAATATTAATTATTAACACTATATATATATATCAACAGAACGTAATTATTTGAATTAGTGACTTTTAAGGAGAATAATATATTTTTAATCATTTTTAAAAGATGATAGATTTTAATCGTTAAAGGTGTAAATTTAGAAATAGATTTAGAAAATTCAAATTGTAATGTTAATTTTTTAAAAAAATTATAAAGAGAATTTTTTAGGAGACTGGAAATTAACAGTGGGTATCAATTTTCTTTAAGGAGTATTAATTATTTTTAAAGTGATGTTAATATTAATTACTCTTTCTCTCTTTTTCTTTTTGTGCCCTTTTTTCTTGGTTTTTTTATATTTTTTATTATCGACGGGATATAAATAAATAAGACCTAATAAATAATTAAGAAAAACTGATCTGCTATTAATATGAGTTGTCCTTTTTTCTTTCCTTCTTCGGGTACAACCCGTGTATGTTCACGTCCAAGAAATAGGCAATTTTCTCAATAAATTATCGGTGATCGGTATATTTATCGATCTAACATCGATCAGATTATATTTCTCGATCTAACACCCGTAGCAGTAAAGCGCGCCCCTGAATCGCATTATACGCTGATTTGACACCACGTGGGTATAGCGCGCCCCCTGACCCGCGATATACGGTGATCTGACGCCACGTGGGTATAGCGCATCTCCTGATCCGCGCTATACCAGGGTATCTGACACGTGGGTATAGCGCGGTGCAGGGGGCGCGCTATACCCCTAAATACCCAACCCTTCACGTCCCCATCCTCTCTATAAATACTCCAATCCTTAATCACTATTATCACACCAAATTCTCTCAAATTCTCTAAATTTCTCTCAAATACTCTATCTTTTTAAGGTATATTTTATAATATTTTACTATTATGTATTTACTTTATTTAATATTTTACTAATATAATTCTTTTACAGATATATAATGGAATGCAATCTACTTCGCTCGGATGGAAATCATATATCTCTATACTTTGCTGATACGGTAACATTTTAACGTTTTAATTTAATTTAAATTATTAGTAATATTTAGTTGATTTATTTAATGCATGATTATTAGATTAAGAATTAAATATCTCGACACTTTGCTGATACGGTAACATTTTAACGTTTTAATTTAATTTAAATTATTAGTAATAATTAGTTGATTTATTTAATGCATGATTATTAGATTAAGAATTAATTTTTGTAATTATTTATTTTTAGGAGAAGGACCGTGTATTAGATCCTTTTATTAGAAATCTTAAGTTAGTGATACACAGTCGTGTCTTGCCGTATTTAGTAGAGGTTGGATTCAGTTACATAGGTAGATATTAAGGTCACTGTAAGATAGAGCCAGACCTGATTTCTACCTTAGTAGAGCGGTGGAGGCCGGAGACCCACACATTCCATCTTCCGTGCGGAGAGTGCACGATCACGCTTGAGAATGTTTCTATGCACCTGGGGCTTCTGGTGGATGGAGATGTGATATCAGGGATAGCTTCCGGTTCTTGGACTACTTTGTGTCGTGATAGTCTAGGACGTGTCCCGGAAAGTTTTATCGGAGGTAGGATACCGTTAAATTGGTTAGATGCCAATTTATCGGATGTATGCACGGGCATGCATACTGCAGCTGATAGGAGGGTTGCTGATGCCGGACAAATCGCGTAACCTAGTTCACTGCATGTGGTTGCAACATCTTAGCGACTTTTGTCTCGTCGGATCATTCAGTTGAGGCTCGGCAGTTTTGGCTTTTCTGTACAGGGAGATGTGTGGAGCCACTAACTACAGACGTAATGCTATCGGCGGATGTCTCCTGCTGCTGCAGTCTTGGGCATGGTATCGATTGCCCTTTTTATGTCCCGTTGTGAAGAACCCATTCGTATTTCCACTACTTTTGAGGTAATTATAAAACTGATTTTGTATATTAATAATTTTATACAGCGTATAAATTTTTTTTTTCCTTGAATAGGTGGTCTACTGATAGGAAAAATCATCAGGAGCTACCTGATGATTTAGAAAAAAATTAGGGTGCTAATCGATCAGAAGGCTGGCACACATGTATAAATTTTAATGTTTAAAAATCGATTTTAGATTATAGTTATATAATTAGATTATTATTTTGATAAAAAATATATATATTATTTGTTTTAGTTTGAATGGGTGCCACATTCTACTGATGATGTGAGGGCGGTGATCCCACCTGAGTTGAGGGGTCCATCAGATGTTTGGATGGCGATGGTCCCTCTGATCTGTTATGCGATCCGTCGAGTGGCACTCCACTGATCGCGTGCTCCGACAGTTTGGTTGTTTTCAACCAATTCCGAAAGCACCTCGCAATATGGACGAGTTGCATAGCTTAGATAGACGCGGTAAGACAGATACAGATTGGCTGGTGAGGCATCATGGGTGGGTCGTATTGTAGGAGGATTGACATCGGCGCCTTCCCCGTAGAGAGCCCATTTTTTATGACCTCTTGATATATGCTGAGGATTATTATGAGTGGTCAATAGTATCAGTAAACCGTTTCTACTTCACGAGGATGCACGAGGGCAGACCTTTCCACGATATCGACAGAGACGTTCATCGACACAACACCATCATCCCCCGACTCGTGGACGGAGAGCAGGTGCTTCCGGTTCATCCTCAGCTGCACCAGCAGGACCTTTCCAACAGCCACCGCAGCCATATATGATGCCGCCATCGCCTTTCCATTACCAGATGCCGCCGCCTTCACCTGGTTTTATGACCCCCTCCACCGCCACCGTCATAGATGACCCCTCATGGAGGTTATTATTAGTTTGATAAAATTTAATGATTGTGTTCGGTTTTTTTAATCTTCATCAGCGATTATCGAATGACATTAACTTGAAATAAATGCAAATTAAAATACAAGAATTATTATTTGATAAACAAATACATCATTTCCTCATCAATTGTTACTTGATGACAACAGAAGTGGACATGTTTTTCTAGTGTGTCCTGGGTTTCTAAAATGGCCACATCTTCTGTCTTGTCTATATCTTTCTCGAATATCCATATCGCAATGAATTCGATTGGATTTTGGACGACCACGCTCCCTCAATAAACTCGGATTTGGTACAATCGAAAGCCAATCTTGAACTTCATCAGGGTCTTTGTCATTACCTATGGGGGAAAACTCAAATTCGTATACCTTAAAAACTTCAGATAGTAGGTATACGGGATCCACAAAATGGTTATAGTCTTGACGTGTATGCGAGCAAGCTGCTATCACATGAGAGCATGGATACTTCAGAGCTTGAAAAAACCCGCAGTCGCAGGTTCTGTCCCTTAGATTTACTCTTAACGACACAGCTTCAATCCCTTGAAGTGGTCGCGGTAACTCTGTGACACGAAACATTTCATGCCTTCTAGAGAAGCTTGTTACAGACATTCCATTTGATGCAGCAATTTTTTTTATGTAGATCTGCAACTAATCTAGGGTGATAGACATGACCGCCTTGCATCCAGGTTTGAGCTTGTCCCCCGAGCTTCGCAAAAAGTGCCCCCAAACAATAGTTTTTACCAAAGCCACTACAGGTAAGTGACGTGCACCCTTTAAGGTTGAATTGATTGCCTCAGCCAAGTTGGTCGGCATGTGTCCATATCGATATCCACCATCATATGCGTTCGTCCACATTTCTTTATCGATGAGGCTGATGTAATCGTATCCTTCCTCGTTCTTCGCCCGCAAATCTTGAAGCATTGATTCAAACGTTCGAGGAAGTAGTTCGTAACCTGATCAAAAATTGTATAACTTACTAACTTGCTTTCACTTGCCCATGCGCACAATTAATTGATGCTCATAATTCTTCTTGTACCTTCCATGATAGTTCGCAGCAATGTGTCAGAGACAATACCTATGTTGGACAAAGGGTGGTTGCCACATTGGACCTAAAAACTCCATTACTGCTTTGATCCCAGCTCCGCGATCTGAAATGACAGAGATTTTTTCCCTCGTGATAACATGTGCACGTAAATTTCGGAGGAAAAAAGCCCAAGAATCTGTATCTTCTCCTTCGACAAGAGCAAAAGCAACTGGAAGAATGTTGCGATTGCCATCTTGGACAACTGCCAATAATAAAACTTGCTTGTATTTTCCATACAAGAAAGTCCCGTTGATCTGGACCACAGGCTTGCAGTATTTGGCAGCATGAAAATGCACTGTGGGTAACTCCAAAAAACCCGGTATAATTGGAATCGATCGTGAAGAACTTGATCATTATGGTATGCATAGGAGGTTTCTAAGTCCACAATTGTCCCAGGATTCAACGTTCGCACCAGCCTAAACCAACCTGGAAGTTCGTTGTAAGATGCATCCCATTCGCCATGAAGTTTGACAATGGCATTTTGTTTTAGCAACAAAGCTTTTTTATAGGAGACGGTGTACCCATACTGCGATTATATAGCTGAAATCAAAACTGCAACAGCTATATGAGAGCTTGCTTTTACCATGGGCATGATAGCTTGACATATCACTTCAGAGTCCAAGTTGAGATGATCTTGGTTGACCCCTCCAGCACAACATATGTGAGGACCGTTGTATACTGTTAGTTCACATATGTTGTTTTTCCTCTTCATTTTTGATACGCGAACCATCCAATTGCATCCGTTTTCGCGTCGAGCATAGTAGCATACATATTTTTCGGTCGTCGATCGGTTGACTCTGGACTGAACAGAAATACGGATATTGTAATTTTTGATAGCCATCATCGCTTCTTCTTTGCTTGAAAACTTCATACCTAAAGATAACTCCCCATTATTTATTGATGAGTAATATCCATAGTCACTGAGATGAGTCATATCCGCAAATTCTGGCCCGTACATTGCACCATAATCAGCTTCATACATGTGTGCAGGAGGGTCAGTTTGTGCCACATTTACTGGAACTTCATCATCATCGGAGTTGAATTGTGGTGATTCTGGGTGAATGAATAGGCTAGTCTCAGTACCATCCGCACCAGGCTCACGAAGCGGTTCTTCTGGTGGAGATGATGGTTCCTCCATGCTCTCCACATTTAGGTCGAATAACCTACTACTTACACGCCTTCCCCTTGAACTGGAAGGCATATCGACATTGAGATCGAAAAAGCTCGCAGTCGAATGCCTCCCCCTGGAGCTTGAAGCCATCGTTTCAAATGGAAACTGCACAGATGGTTGCGTCAATGACATCTCCATATAGTCAAAGAAATTTACAGATAAATGCCTTCCCCTTGAACTGGACGCGGTGTTGCCATCCGGATTGTTCGTGGACCCACCTCGGTATATCGTAAGGAGTTGCAGATGAATGTCTCCCCATTATGGCAATAAAATCATTACGCATTACTGTAGTCGGGCTGTCAACTTGATCAACTTGTTCAGCCAGCCCATAGTGTGAGCTTAAAGATTGACCCCTTAATAGCACGCACTTGAACAAAATGTGCATATATCTCAATAGCGGCGTCTGAATAATTACTTTGAGCTTCAACCATCATTTGAACATCATCATTGTTCGAAAGTTCGAACGCTGTATAAGTTAATGACAACAATGATGTTGGAAATCTGTACTGCAACGACGACATTCTTCTGTTACTTCCAACATGAATCTTCTTCGAAATCTTCGTTATCAGCTCATCAAGAGTTATGTTTCTCTTGAATGATATTTTAACACGCTCATTTGATACGAAAACAACCCCGGTTTTATATTCTCGAATTTCACCATCATAATAAATAATAGCTGAAAGTCGCGCCATTCTTTGAGTTTAAAAGTGCGGCAATATTATATCTGCAAAAAAATAACTTAAACAAACTTGATTAAATAAATTATATATGAACAAAAATATAACACAAAATTTTTTTTACACATCAATATAAATAATTTAAATAATATAATTTAATATTATTACCTGCACCGTAAAACTATTTCGACGTATGCTCCCGCTTTTCAATTTTACAAACATAAAAATCAATTGAAAATAATTAGTATAATATTTTTTTAAATAATGATAATAAACAATAAGTATAATTAAAAAATTATAACAAAATTACCTTATAACGAAAAATCGCACGAACTTCTAAATCAAATATGAGAAGATTGTCAGAATTATTACTCGTTTACGGAATTGTTGTATTAATTTATAAGAGATGAGAGATGCGAGAACCGGAGGAGTATTTTTATAAACATATAAGGCGCGGTACCTGCACCGCGTTATATGTAATTATTATATAGCGCGAATCAGGGACCGCGTTAAATATAGTTTTGGTACGGCGTATAGCACGACCCCTGATCCGTGCTATACCCCTACGTGGCGTATAGCACGGAGCAGGGGGCGTGCTATACCCCACGTATAACCCAGTCAGTGTATAGCGCGGTACAGGGGGCGCGCTATACTCCATGTGGCGCCAAATCAGTATATAGCGCGGTTCAGGGCGCGCGCTTTACTGCTACGGGTGTTAAATCGGGAAATATAATCTGACTGGTGTTAGATCGGTATATATACCGATCACCTGTGATTTTTGAAAAAAATCACCCAAGAAATAGAAGTTTTATAAATTAAGAATATGCTTATGAATATTTAGATTGTATCAAATTTAATTAATTCAATAACAAAACAATTTAAATTTAAAAGAATTTATTTTTGCTTTTATAAAATTAAAAACAAATAAATTTAAAAACTTTAATACAAATAAATTTTCACCCACTCCTCGATTTATCCCTGTCTTTGTCGGCTTACTGTTTATATTTCTTCATGTGCCACTGTTCTCTCTCTCTCTTTTTTTTTTAAAAAAAGGTAAATATTATACATTATAATATGTAGGTGTATAGTATTAATGACATTGCCTGGCCCTGAATTGCTAAGTGGGGTGATCCATAACAACACATATCATGAATAAATAATAAAATTGTATATTCATAAAAAGGGTAAATTACATATTTATTTACTTAACTATCACTTTAATTCCACTTTGGTCATCCAATTATATATATTTTTTAAAATAATATCTAACATTATATTTTAATTATGTCGTTAAAAAATAAACAACATAGATGGATGCATGAATTTATGTTAGAGGGACAAATTTATAAAATTTTAAGGGGAGACAAACTTATAAAATTTCAGGGGGTGAAAATTGATTTTTAATAGAAAATATTTAAAATATATATGACTTTTAAATTTTTAAGAGAGTGGTTGCCCCCTCTTCGGTCCATCTCTGATAAACAAACTACTAACATAGCATTTTTTCAATGATAACTCACCATTATCTTATGATAATACTTTAATATCACCGTTAATTTTTTAACGATAGATGACAGAAACGAAACCAAAATGTAACATTCTATATGATTTTAAAAAATAGTTAAATGACCAAAACAAAACCAAAATATTAGTTAAGTGATTAAATACGTGGTTTGCCGAATAATCACCGTGAACTGTAGTTCCACATAAGCACATGTGGTGTGGGTGGCAAAATGTAGTGCCTCCGGTTTGTGAGTACATTTAAGCACGTATAATTAACGAAGCATTTAGTCACGTATATACACGTGTGTGTGTAGAAGATAGATAAAAAAGTATATATATAAATCTCACACAAAATAATTACCGCATTCTTTCACTTTGCCTTTTTGATTTGGATGTGGAATGGAATGGGGACAATTGGACATGATGCATGTGCATGCGCTACTTACATTTGTCTCCTCTTTCCTTTTCCTCTATTTTATTTCTATTTATATACATTTTAGGCTGTCTCTTTTTTTTTATTCTAATAAAAGTATTCAGAGAGGATATTTCTTTGAACAACTATTAGATTTTGATGTTAACTAATTAATAGCAATTACATTAGCAAATGCTAAATTTAAAGCTTAATATTATTGAAAAAAATTAAGAAACTAAACATCATATTTATTGAAATAGCAGGTAAAGTCACCGACAGTTGAGAATGATGTTGTCAAAGTCTCTGGTAGCTAGCTAAACTTTGCTCCAATTTTTTTCCTAATAATTTTCGGGACTAATTTAGAAGGAAATGAAAGTATAGGGAATAAAATGGAAATTTTTAGAGATTAGTCCTTTAAGGTGAAACAATAGTTTTAAAGATTTGAAATTTACTGTTTAAATTATAATTTATATAAAACTTTGAAATGTTGTTATTTTGTGCTCGAGTATTTAATTGAGGTGAATTTTTTAACAGTATTATTTCCTTAATTTTGTCGCAAACTAGAATATCCAAACAATTTCAAAATTTACTCGTTTCTAGTTATATCTACCCACCCTTTCAATTTTAATAGTTATATATATAAATTACACAATTCACGTTGAGCGTGAATGAACACCGTTAACGATAAACACTATTAAATTAATTTATAAAATGTTAAATTATAAATTCTGAACGTATAATTATAAATTAGTTAAAAATCTAAATGTAATTTAATTAAAATATAATATTTATAAAACATTGGTTATTAGGGTAAATTATATCATTAACCACCTAATTATTGACCCCTTTTATTTTAGTCATCGATAATAATTATGAGGTTTTAGGTTCAATATTTATATATATATATATATATATATATATATTATAAAATAGAATCGTCATCGTATATTTTGAGTTAGTTACGATTTAATATTCATAAAATCACCTTTTAAAAGGACTTCTAAAGATTCTTTTCAAAATAACAATTTATGAGGTCTACGTTTTAAATTATAATAAAAATTAGATTCATGAGTTAGTAACAATGAGAAAAGTTAAAGCACCTCAAGCACCTCAAGACCCTCAAAACTAATATTTTTTTATTAAGAAAATCATGTGGTATCTCAATGAGATGACTATTCAGCTCAGTTGGTAGAACACAAGATTCTTAACCTTGAGGTCGTAGGATCGAGTTCAAGAAATAAAGATTACAAATAAAAATTCAATTGTAAAGTGTGACCCTTTGAACAAATAATTAATGAGATAACATCATAAGGATCTCATATGTCACATCACCAAGAAACATATCGTTAGATAATTAAGGGTTTTCATCCAATCAGAGATAAGGTTGTGCAAAATTATTCGACTAGTTGACTCGACCTGCTGACCCGAATAAAAAAATCGGGTAATTTTCTAAAAAAATTACCCGGCCGGGTCGGACCCGGGTCACAAAAATTGCTTTTTTCGGATATCCGGTTAAGTTTTTTTTAATATATTAACTAAATATTTAATTTATAAAATTAAAATATATGTAATATATAATCTCCAATTTAAGGGAAGTGTAGTATTTAGTAGTTTAATTTGTATTAAACTTGTATTTTATATTTATCTCAGTAGAAGATAAGATAGTTTGTGAGTTATAACTGCCTCTTGATATAGTCTTCTATTGATATTGTAAATATTAATATTTTAGTTCATCTCTAACTCTAATTTTATTTGTAAATAAGGATAAAGTTTATTTAGTTAGGACTCTTAGATCAACTAGATCTCTAACTCATAGATCAACAAGAAATCTAACACCTTTTGTATAAAACCCAATGTTATTAAAACCGGACCGGCCGGTTCGATCAGTTGAACCGTGAACCGGTGGCCTGTCCAGTCCGGTTAACTCCAAAACGGATTAGTACATAACCGGTAAAGAATCGGAAGAACCGGCTGAAAACCGGGGTGAACCGGTTGAAAACCAGCAAAACCGGTTTGAACTGCCGGTTCACTTTTTTTCTTTTAAAAAAAATTAAACCAAGCAACGTCGTTTGTTCAACGAGCCGAGTCAAATTCGAGTATTGCTGAGCTCGACTCGAACTCGAAAACTTTAAAAGTAAGCTCAACTCGACTCAAAAACTCACGAGCTAAAAATTATCAACTCGAAATATAATATTAAAACTTGAAATTGAAAAGGCTCGAACTAAAAAAAAATTTAGAAGTTCGATTGAAGCCTAAAATTTGAGGTCAATTGAAGCCTAAAATTTGAGCTTATTTGAAGCGAAAGAATAGTTCGCTTTGTGCTCACCAAAAGGCTCCATGATTTTGAATGTCAAATTACCTCTATTATTTATAGAAGTAAGTTGGGATGCTCTTATATGTTTCTTAGCCATGTGAGATTGTTTTTTTTAAAACAATTAAACCAAATGACATCATTTGTTATGATTTTTTTAAACCCCAATTTTATTTTTTTGATTATAGTTATATAATTATATTTATTATTTAATATGTTTTACCTTAAATATTATGTTGTAGTTGATTTGAATCATTTTGTTTCACTTGATTTTATGATTTTTCATTTATACATGTTATGACTTGTGATATTTTTATACCTTTTAATATTGTAAACTTAAAAAAATGTTACATATATATTAATATTGCTTTGAATATTATGTAAAATTAAAAAAATATATTATTTTATATAAAATCCGATTCAACCGCGATTGAACCCGGTTGAACCAGTGAACCAGTACCTTCACCGGTTCAATGTCCGATCCGATTTTGAAAACATTGACAAAACCCCCTGTATTGCTTTTATTTTTTCACTGTGAATAAAAGTTCTATTTTCACCAGCAAACACACAATTCTATATGGTATTAGTTTAGGTTAGATCTTATTTCTCATTTTTTTTCCCGACATTTAAATTTGTCGGGCTATGTAATTCGAAGTTTCAAATATTTAAATTTGTGTTTGTTTTTTATTTAATAGTTTGAAATAAAAATTTTATTTAATAGTTTGAAATAAAAATCCGGGTACCCGACATACGGGTACCCGTAACATCCGGGTCAGGACACGGATCGAGAAATCACCGACCCGGATGTTTCGGGTACCCGAAAATCCGGATACCCGGATTTGCACACCCCTAACCAGAGGTATTTTACTCTAAAATAAAATGTTAGGGGTCAAAGTGTTTTAAAAAATAATAATAAAGGTCAAAATGATCATTTTTTAAATGTTAGGCGCTAATTTTATTATTATGCCTTTAATAAAATAATATTACCTTATTATAAAATTTGAATGAGAAATTTTGTGAACAATGTTCTTCTATCACAAATAATTAACGAGATAACATTAATCGAGTTAAAATATCATCATGTTAACTATTATAACATAACAACGTTACCTTGTTTTTAAAAACACGGAGAAATTTTTTGTATGATGTTAGCCCTTTAAATTAACTGAACAAAAATATATGTTAATAATAATAATAATAGTAAAAAATAATAACAATATTTTAATTAACAATGAAAATGATTATATGATGAAAATATATTGTTGTTTTTTATTGAGGTTCATGTTTGAGTACCATAAATGTTAAAGGTATGAGCGTTTAATGTCAAAGGTATGAGCTTTTAATGTCAAAAGTATGAGCGTTTAATGTCAAATGATTAAAATTTATCTTTGGACATATACTGCTTTATACTTACCCCATATTAATAATAATTAAAAAAACACTATAGAAAATGGGTACCCAAAGCTCAATATTTTATCTGTCCCTTAAATAAAAAAATTATCTATACTATTCGTGATCTAATGTTAATAGAAAATTTAAACAACATACTAATTTATTATGTCACTACATCAATACTGTTCTATAGCGGCGTTTTGAGAGTAACTTCACTAACTTTAAAAATATAGCGGCGCTTCCATTCCAAAATCCGCAAAATGGTAAATTTAGTGATGTTTTTATACAAACACCGCAATAGGATTAATCTATAGTGCGTTTTTTCAATAAACGCCGCAACAAAGTAGTACTTAGCGGCGTTGTTATACAAACGACGTAATAGGGTTAATATATAGTGGCCTTTTTTTTCAACAAATACCACAATAGAGTAGTACTTTTGCGACTTTTGTATAAAAATGCCGCAATAGGGTTATCTATAGTGGTATTTTTTCAACAAATGTCGTAATAGAGTAGTACTTTAACAGCGTTTTTAAACAAACGCCGCAATGAGTAAAATGTATTTTTTTCAATCCGAATGACCAAAATATGATTGACTTAAAATAAAAGTGACATTTGGTGTATAACGGCATTTTTAGCAGCGTTTTTTGATCAAACACCGTTAACCTGCTATAGACTCGTACTTTAGTGGCATTTTTATACAAACGCCTCTAAAGACTCATACTTTAGGAAACACATCCCAAATAAAATCACTAGCGGTGTTTATGGAGTAGCGTCGCAATAGGTAGGTACATTAGCGACGTTTTTAATTAAAAAAGATCGTTATTGAATAGTATAAGGCGGCGTTTTTCGTAAGCGCCACGATCGACGTGCAGCTTAGTGGCGTTTTAATACCAAACGCCACAATTGTCATATAACCTAGTGGCGTTTATGTAAAAAAAAGCCGTTACTGAGCAGTACTTTAACATATCGAGATCCAAATCCCTAATTTTATTCGAATCTTCTTCTTCCTTTCAACTCTTATCAGAAATCCGAATGTGCATCACGCCGTCGTTGCTAGTCTGGTCACCAACTGCCGACCATAAGGTATGTCGCTGATTTCTTCCCTTCCATATTAGAGTAATAAATCAGTTTATTAGGGTACATTTTTTTTCTCTCGAGAGCTCTTTCAGTTTGGGAAAACTAATTTCATTATAACTATATCGTTCATTGTGCTTGAAAGCAAATTTGTCTACCCACTTTGATATTTTGAGTTGAAGTTAAGAACCCCTTCACACCAAGAATCAAACCATTGAGTTGGGTCTACTTTTCATAATTTTCAAAATTTGGGAGCGATATAAGCATTCCAATTTGGGAGCGATTTTCAGAATATTTTAGTTTCCACTGTTGATGAAAATGTTTCAATTTCCATATTTTTCATGTTTTACATATACATGCAGAACCTCATTGATCTGGCTGGTTCAGAGAGCTCAAAGGCTAATTCATCTTCCTCACGAAGCAAAAGTTGGTGGACCAGTTTTCTATCGATGGATATACCATATAGAGAGGTATTAATTGAATTATATGCATTAAATGACTAGGGATTATACCTTTTCATCAAACATATTTACATACTATTTTGTTTTGTGTTTAGGTTCTTGTGCTAGTTGAAGTCTTATTGTCGTAATAAACATTATCAGGAAGGATCAATTGCTAAAGGGTATTTGCATAGGAATGTATGACATTTTGCTCTAGATATTTGGAAGATGTTGAAACAAGATTTAATAGACCAAATAGAAATGATGTGTTCAGTACTAATGACTTAGTTGAGACTTATTTGTTTGGAAGTTATGGTGAACAACTCGGCAAAGTTGAAATTGCACACTTAGATGATAAGTCTTGGGTACAAGCACACCGATATGTTTTTTTCCACCACGATTCAATAGATCCCTTTTGCACGTAAGTTTTACGGACTAAATCCTAATGTATTTACTTAATCTTTTATATTTCTCATTCTTTAACGACACAATATACTTTATATTGAGTTTAAAGAAGTCTTGAGATATCGTGCACGCTCCAGAATATTACATAAGCAAGATATACATAAGTTATTCACAGAAACTTTTCATGAATGGTTATGATAGACGGTAAGCAACTAAATCATTGCACATAGTTGTAAATAATATATAACCCTTGTTTTAATATATCATCATAAATGCTAATTAATTCACCTTTCACGTGTAATAGGTTTGGAGTGGGAGAGAAGTTAGTGAAGATGTTAAATGGCTTTCTCAAGGTCCGAATAGAATTGTTAAAAGATATAATGTCTTCCTCATTAATGGGTTTAGGCTCCATACGAAATCGTGTGAAAGATTAAGGAGGACAAAAAATTGTGGAGTAGTTGTTACTTCTTCAGGTACAAGTTATGCTAGTGCTAGGGACAATTAACATTTGGAGGGAGATATAGAATATTATGGAATTCTTACGGACATTATTGAGTTGGATTATTATGGAAAACAAAAGGTTGTGTTGTTTCGGTGTGAATAGGTTGATGTCAACACTACTCGAGGCATAAAAAAAGATAAATTTGGTTTTACAATGGTGAATTTCTCTCGATTAATTCACACCAGTCAACGATTAATGGATGAGCCATATGTATTTTCTTCTCAAGTAAACAAGTTTTTTATTGTCACGATCCAATGGATGAGGGTTGGTATGTTGTGATTCGTAATACCCCTAGAGACTTGATAGACATCGGGGATGGAAGTAGAGATGACATTGAAACAAGATCAGAATCTTTACCTTTTGTAGCACAAAACTTAGATGAAACTATCACTAATACTACACAATTTCAATGGGTTCGGGAGGACGTGGATGAAGATATTTATGAGGATTGATATGACATAAGAATGTAGTAAGATTTTATATATTAATTTATTAATTTATAATATTATAACTCATAACATGTTGTCATTCAATATATTCATTAATATTAATATTTTCATCAAAAATTGTTGTTAGTTTATTACAGATATCATGCCCAGGAGAAAATTAAGTGATTTGCGGATTGTTCGAGCTTCTCAAGAGGAGAAAGAAACAAATAATAAGGAATCGACTGCTGTTGTCTCTTCGGAAGTTCCTATTATTGTTGAAGAAGTTGTAGAAATTGAAGGTAATGATCGACACTTTCTTTAATTGCTGGTTCATTTTGAAAATTTACATTTAATTATTTTTTATATATAGTTGAAAATGGTCGAACACACAAGACTAGAGGACGTACAACGTTGAAGGAATTATACCAACTTCCTCCTGAGCACCGTGTGAAAGTTTCAAGAAACGATGTCGGTCAACCTATTGGCCCAGAAGCACGTCTTCTATCCGGTTACTTTGGCATTGTTGCACGTAATGCTAACCTTTTATCGATCAATTGTGAGTCATGGCGTGAAATGTCAAATAGTAACAAATATCAGGCTTTGGATTTTGTTAAGGTAATAATGTCATTATAATAGATAATCCATAACAGTTCAATAACAATTTATACTTACTTTGAACACTTATGTTATTTGTAGGAGAAATTTTATTTAGAGGTATCAGACGATTATTTGAAGCAAGCGTTAGGGAAGAGATGAAGAGACCACAAGAGTTCATTAAAAAAGAAATACTTCAAGAATGATCTCAGCCTTGAATATAAGTTGATACTGTCCCACTTGGAATGCTCAGGTATTAATGGGAAGATGCAATCAGGTTTTGGAGTTCAAACAACAGACATGTATGGTGTATTTTTCAAAAATAATATAATGTCATTATAATATTGACTTTATAAGTAAATATTTAAAATTGTAGGACCGATAGCAAGTTGGTGTTGCTAGTAGACAACAATAGAAGTTTTCTCACATAGCTGGATCAAAGAGCTTTGCTTGTATAACTAATGACGATGTATTATTTATTATTCACATAGTGATTTACAATTTGTAGCACATACTAACGAAAATTAGTTATATTATTAATTAATTTTTTGCAAGACTTAATTTTTATTCTACATTGTAGGAAAATACGTCTGGTTGTAAAGTTGGACGAATAAAGCTCTTCGGCATGACACATACAAAAAAGGATGACACTCCTGTGACTGATGAAGCTGCAGAAATTATGGTACATTTATTGGACACACGATTTGAATTATGTTATATTTATAAATATAGTATGAGATTCTTATTTAAAATAATTATTGAATTGATTATTAGGAAAAATTGAGGGATAAAAGGGCGAAGTATGAAGCTACGGCTTCAAGTCATGATATTGTTACTATGGATGACATTGAAAATCAAGTTATTAATGAAGTTTTGGGTCCTGAAAGATAAGGTCGGGTTCGCTGTCAATGATCATTCGTTACTCCCACCAAATATTTTGGATTCAGTTCATCTCAATACATTTCATCACAGAGTCAGTCTTCCCAATTAGAAGTTTGTCGTTTAAAACAACAGTTGGCTGAAATGGATCAAAAAGGTGCTCAAATGAAAGCCGAAAATGAAGCGAGAGAAATAGAGAGAATCAACATATCAACAAAAATGTCAAGACCTTAGAAATCGACTTGAAGCTATGATGCAGATGATACGACAAAATCAATCTCAGAGTTCACCATCTTAGGTGTTATTTTAGATATATGCTTTGTTCATTCTAGTTAACAATGTTGAATTGCATTATATTTTACGTTAATGTAAACTTTGATTTATTATTATGAAATTCAAGTTGGTTGTTATGGATTTCAAGTTTATTGTTATGGATGTCATGTTTATTGGATAATGCTACAGGTTAAAAATTTAAATTTGGATAACAAAAGAGCATAAAACACCATTGGCAAAATCTGTGTTAATTAGCGGCGTTTGTTATACAAACGCCGCTAAATACATACTCAATACTAGCATTTTAGAAAAAACACCACTAAAGTTCTAGATCTTTTGCGGCCTTTATACAGAAAATGCCACTATATACACAGTTAATAGCGACGTTTTAAATTTACAAATGCCGCTATATGTCATGACCTTTACCGGTGTTTTTGGGAACAAACGCCATTATATATCATAACATTTAGTGGTATTTTTTTACATACACCACAAAAGAAAAGATATATAGTGGCGATTTTCAACAACGTCGCTAAATATCATAACCTTTAGTGGCGTTTATGGAAAGAATGCCGCTAAAAATCATAACTTTTAGCGGCGTTTGTAGACGAAAAACGCCGCTACCTTTTGCAACATTGTTTTTAGCGGAGCTTTTGACGGCGTTTTTTCGCCACAAGGGTTTTTAGCGGCGCTCATAAACGTCGTTATATGACTAAAAAACGCCGCTAAAAACCTATTTTGTTGTAGTGTGTATATCAGCAATTCAATCTACAAACCCTCGATTTTGAATTCATGTTTATAACTATAATTTCTTTAATCTTATGGAATATCAACCTATAACATGTCTAAAAACAATTTGGTATTTCGTCCTAAATATCATTGTTCACCTCATCGCTTACTATAGTAAACGAAGATGCAACCTAAATTATGAATATATATATAACGGAAAACACATCTGTTAAAAGGCCACTTCTCACTACCGTCCACAATTAAACCAACGCAAAGAATGTATGTTAATGAACCGATTAAACGGTAGTATTGGTAACGTTCAAGAGTGTAAGAGCATATGAATCTCATATTATGAAGGAAAAATCATTTGGAAGAGTATTTATAATATTTATCCTTCACTTTCTTGTTAAATGATAGATGACAAGTCCTTCGGACGTGCGTTACACCGTCACTGGCTCGTCTCGAGTCATGGACGTGGTGGTCGTAGTAGTACGTTTCTTTGACACGTCTGCGCGCGTTTTAGCTTTTTAAAAAAAATTCGAAAGAATTTCTTTAAAATAATTTCTTTTGAAAATCTGGAATAAAATCTTTGAATGGTATTTATAGGCAAATTATTTTTCAAACGGTTTTGACACTGATAATTTTCTATTGCGAATTCTCTGTTGGCTGGAATGATTTTCAGGATTTATTTGCTGTAACATAACAACTGTTGCAGATGTTTATTTCTGTAGGTTGACTGGTGGTATTCTACAGAATGTATCTAGAGGTTTTTGGGGCTATATACAGTTGTTTATAGCAATAGACAACAAAAATCCTAGATTTATATCAGCAGTTATACAAGGCTTAATTACAACTGTTTGACCTGCTGTTATAACAACTATATTTTTGAATGAATCTGGATAGGTTTGAGGTCAGGTTCAACCATCTATAGCAGATTAATTACAATAATTTATCACCTGATATTTTTGGAAATTGAAATCAGTATTTATAATGTTTTTTATGAACGATTTTACCCTAACGTCAATCCAATAAATACCAGACTATTTTGAGCTTTCCATAGGATCGAAGCATCATTCTTTGCTTAATATTTCTCTCTTTCCTCTAAACAAGGTCTTCCGAAAGCTTTCTATTGTTTTTTTATGCTAAGAGAAGAACAGTCTACCGATTGTCCACTCCAATTATGAGATCGCGAAGAGACTGTGCTAACTTCAGGGAACGACCATCTATAACACGATTGTTCGATTTACTATTTGATTATTTTATTATTGTTCAGTCATTGCTAATGGTTTCATTTTAAAGTTTCTATTTTACTAACATGTTTTAATGGTAAAAGAGAATGTTGTTTTGTATAAAGATTTCAAGTTTAAGTAATTACGACTATAGAGTGTGTATGTTATCAAGAGGTTAAGAAAATTTAAACAAATATTACCATGTAAACAAACAAATCATTCAAAAAAATTATAAAAAGAAATTATCATTAATATTATTTTTAACCATTGAAATCCTCAACAAGAAAACTCATTAAAATTAGAGAACATTAATTATTTTGTTACCAAAACAGAAGCAGGATATTGGGGTTGGCAATCTCTTACGAAGTTACAAGATGTGATAAATTCAGGGCCAATTAGAAAGAAAGTTTGCATAAATGATATGGACCGACTACCATTGGGGACGGGGTCAATGAAGCTTTCCAGATTTGAGATGAGAATCCCCTGCCTGTTTTTCCATTCAATCTTGGAAGTACATTTTCATTGCCTCATTAAAGCAAACATGTTCAAGGCATCCAGAACATTCATAAAGTAGAGAAATTAGAATAAAAAGCTGCTTTTTATGTCAGATTTTGACCTAACGGAAGAATTTGGTGATAGAATTTGAAGGGTCAACTTAAAATTTTAAAAAGTTTAGAAGTTTAAATTAAAATTTAAATAAAATCAAAGAGTTTAGTTTACATCTTTTGCAAAATAATTAGGGTCTAACTAAAGCTTTTAAAATTTTAAGAGGCTTAACGAGAATATTTAAAAATTATGAGAGGGGTTTAATTAAGAACAATAAAAAAAATTTAAACTTAATATGAATTTCTAAAAATTTTACAAGGGTTAAGTTAAATTTTTTGAAAAACTTAAAGATCTAAATCATAATTTTTCAAATTTTAGGGACTGTGGCTCCCACTAGTCCTCACTGTGCTCCGCCTCTGCTAACCAGGACAACTCCTGCTGCTTCTTTGTTCTTTTCATCTTTGCCTTAAACTCCGACTTTTATCTGTACTGTGTTTATGTAGTTGCCACAAAAATTGTTTCTAAAACGTAGAGGTAAATGGGCCCTAAATATTATTAACCCTCAAGTGTTCATTGAAATTTTGAAGTTTTAAAGCCCGTTTTCAATTAATCCCAAAACGGGATAAAACTGGCCCAGTAGTCCCAGGCGACAGCACTCGCCCTCTCCTATACAGGTTTCCTAAAACCCCTGCATCGAATTGGGGAAGCAGAATTGAAAATCAGAGGGGAAGAAGGCTTTGGCCTTTGAAAGAGAAGGGAAGATGTGGCTAGCAGGGTTGGTGAAGAACAACATAAAGGGAGGAAATGCCGGCGTTGGTGGGAGTCTGTTGGTCCGATACATGTCGAGGAGTAGGGCAGTGAGTGTGAGAAAGATTAACCCAAAGGTGCCTATTCAAGAAGCTAAATCCATCGCCGGTTCCCTTTACAACCTCATCAAGCAACGTGGCCCTCTCACCGTTCCCAACACTTGGACCGCCGCCCAGGTTTTCTTTCTTCTTCTTCTTCTTATTCATTGTATTTTTGTGATTATCATTTCAAATAATTCCCATCTCCTTCACTAATATGCATGATTTCAACTTTATTCTTTCCGATTACTTAAGTTTATTAGCTGTAGAAGGTCTTAGCTTTGCTTTCCATTTCATCGTGCATTTCTTTCTTTCTTTGATATAATATATTGTCTCGTCGGTTTATTTTATGAACGTAAAAGCTGATTTTTTTTTATATCGAATTGTGTATATACAATTGCAGAGGATGATGAAATTAAAGAGGCAAAAACCACTTTAATTTGTTAATAATTAATTATTACCAACACTAGATTAGATCACTGAATTCATTTTAAGTTGGTTGCATTTTGTTTCTGGTGAAGTGAATTGATTGCCTTAGTATTTTTTACAGTAGCCACACTGATGATGCTGTAATTTTTATTTTCATTTTAGCTCTAGTTTCATGTTCTATCCTTTTGAACACATGAGTTATGTCTGAATCTTTAAGCACAAGGGGTGTGCAAAGGAGGGTAATGATCAATATTTTCTGGTAGAAACAGCGGGCAACCCTTTACATAGTCAATTCCCATTATTGCCTTGTACATCCAGAAATGGTTTACTCGGTGTACGCTGCAATGCCAATCAAAATAGTTGGATTTTCACCCACTTGATGATGATATATTGCGGTACTGCGTATACTATAAGCAGTTGTTTTCATTTGGTTATCATGCTTTAGTTAATGGTGTCTACTTAGGCATTAATCGCGTTGGTCTACAAAGATTCTGCATTGCATTGCATTTATTGTGTGAGACTTAATGTTTCAATGAAAGCAAGGAAAGCTTTCCTACTAAGGAGAGAATAGAAGGCTATGCTTATTTTGTGTATTTATACTGTCTTCTTGTTTCTAATTTCGATTCTCTTTTTTCGAATGACAGGAAGCTGGTATTGGTGGATTAAACAGCAAAACACACATGAAGATAATGCTGAAATGGATGAAGGAAGAAAATTGTTAAAACTGTTCTGCAACAAAGTTGGGTCTAACAAGAAATTTTTGCACTGTACGCTGCCCGAAGAACCTCGAACTGACCAATTAGAAAGCCCGCCAGAACCTGAACTGCAAACCAAGAAGCCTTCGGCTAAGAGAAAGAAGAAAACTAAAAAATAATTTATCCTGGTTCTTTGCCTGCAATTAACTTTACTGCTGTACAAGATCCAGTGGGATCTTGAGTCTTACTTTTTGGGTGAACACTTCTATCATGTTCTATCTGCTGTGCTCCCCATCTTAGGCGTTTCTTTGTAGGTCTCTCTTCCTTTTTTTTTCCATTAGAATCTTTTGAACACAACTGTGATGGGTTTTAATCTGATCTGGTGGACAGAAAGATGATGCCATGCATGTTTACCTGGTTCAATTGTTTTATCAGGCAACATGCTGAAGATTGTTTTGTTTGATCTTCTGTTTCTGTTGATAAGGAGGAAACTAAGAACCTCAACTAGAAAGCTGTTTATCAAGTTTGGGTGATTTAGGAAGATAGTTATATCCATCCTCTATGCCAACACTTGATGTTTAATAAGAGTGGTCCACTAGCCGTTGGTTAAATGATTTAGACTTTAAGTCTTTGTTGAGATCAGGGTTAAATGATTTGTTAAAGACTTAAAAGTAGTTTTGCTTCAAGTCCATACTTTTCACCAATTAGGATTTAGGAATCCTTAAATAGGGAAAAATTAAATACACAGTAACAACAACAAAAACAACAACAAAACCCTGATTCCCATATGCAATGGGGTAAGGGGGAGTAGGGTAGTAGGCTGACCCCAACGCCAGGTTGAGAGCAGCTTCCGTGGAAGACCTCCGGCAGTCAGAAAATTAAAAATAAAGATAAGATGCAAATGCGTGTATAAATAAATAAATAAATATATAGATGAACAGTCTTCATATGCAGTCTTAATATGTGCGTCCGTAATGGGGAGTAATCCTTGTAAATAATTCCCTGCAAAATAATTCCCTACATAGAAATCTCTACATATAGACTGAAAATGTAAGATCCAGCTAAATTTAAAAAGATGAAACATGAATAGAAATGATACACAGAAATCAATAATAGCAAGCTACGAGAAGGAATAAATTTAAATGAGTTAATTCTTAAACTAAGGCAACACTACTCCGATACCCTAGTTCTAAGCCTTCATACATTTCAATGACAGAAACATGTATACAGTAGAAGTCATGGGAAGTACTACAAAGACATTAAAAAGAAGACAGAGATGTTATACCCTATGGCTGTGAACCGCACTACTCAAATACCCTGGTCTTAAGTCTCCATACTTTCCTATCAGAGGTCATGTCCTCGGTAAGGGCTAATTCCTTCAAATCAGATCTCAAGCAATCTTCCCACTTCCGTCTTGGTCGTCCTCTCCTTCTGACACCGTCGACTGTAATCGACTCTACCCTCCTGACCGCATCCGACGGTTGTTGCCTAAGGACATGCCCAAACCACCGTAGTTTTCCCTCCCTCAATTTTTCGGATACAGGCACCACCACCAAGTACATCCTAATAGCAGAGTTAGGTGTCATGTCCCACAGAGTCCTACCACATGTCCATCGAAGCATTCTCATTTCTGCGGCCTCCATCCTCCTTACGTGATCCTTCTTGATTGCCCAACATTCTGATCCATAAGCAGCGCTGGTCTTATTGCCATTCTATAAAATTTTCCCTTTAGTTTTAGAGGCACCTTCTTGTCACACAAAACTCCAGTAGCAGCCCTCCACTTTAGCCATCCCGCTTTTATACGGTGTGTAACGTCTTCATCTACACCCCCATCTTTATGTATCATAGACCCTAGGTACTTAAAACAATCATTTGAGGGGATAATGTGTCCTTCTATGCATACTTCTACATCTTCATCGTTTTGGTTTCCACTGAAGTTTGAACATACATAATTTGTCTTTTCAATATTGATCCTTAGACCTTTTTCTTCCAAAGCAGTCTTCCAGGTAGTAAGTCTACTATTCAACTCAGTTTTTGTTTCAACAATTAGGACAATGCCGTCAGCGAAAAGCATACACCATGGAACACCGTCTGGTTTCGCACAATAGATGTCGTCCATAATCAAGGCGAAGATGTAAGGGCTAAGAGCCGACCCCTGGTGGAGTCCGATTTCCACCGGGAATGCCTTGGTGTCGCCAACTGTAGTCCTGACGGTAGTAGTAGATCTACAGTACATATCACGAATCACCTGGATATAAGCAGTTGGGATACGTCTCGTTTCCAAGGTCTTCCAGATCGTATCGCGGGAACGCTATCATACGCCTTCTCAAGGTCAATGAACGCCATGTGAAGATCACTATTTTTTTCCCTATATTTCTCCATAAGTCGTCGAAGTAGATGAATCGCCTCCGTAGTAGACCTCCCTGACATAAAGCCAAATTGGTTTTCTGAAACCCTAGTAACCTGTCTCAACCTAGCCTCTATTACCCTTTCCCATAGCTTCATGGTATGGCTGAGTAGTTTAATACCTCTGTAGTTGCCACAACGTTGGGGATCTCCTTTATTCTTATAGATTGGTATCACCGTAGACTCTCTCCACTCCTCTGGCATCTTGGCAGTCTCTAAAATAATATTAAAGATGTTGGTCAATCACTTAACTCCCTCTTCTCCTAGGGTCAACCACACCGTGATAGGAATTTGATCTGGACCGACAGCTTTGTCCCTCCCCATCTTTCTAAGAGCCATTTTGACTTCCTCAAACTCAATCCTACTTGTAGGGCAGTCATTGGTCGTAGTATGATGGTCGGCTGACCTATCAACGATTTATCTCTACAGGGAGAGGCACATTATTAAATAAGCTAAAGAAGTAACTACCCCAAACCCTCTTAATATCATGATCTTTAACTAAAAGAATACCATTGTTGTCCTTAATAAACTAATGCTACCTAGATCTTTTTCCTATTTTCCCTGGATTTTGCAAGCTTGAAGATGCCGTTTTGTCCTTCCTTGGTGTCTAATCTCTTGTACATTTCCTCGTATGCTTTATCCTTTACTTTAGCCACTGTTTACTTGGCTTCCCGATTTGCGTCCTTGTATCTTTGTTTAGCTCTCGATCTTTCTTCTTCGTCATGGCATTGTAGAAACTCCTTGAAGCAAGTTTGTTTTCTCTTCACCTTAGTTTGGACTTCTTCGTTCCACCACCACGATTCTTTATGTTCCTTGACCTTCCCTGTCGACAACCCAAGAGTGTTTTTGCCCACATCTCTAATGGAATTTGCCATATTTTTCCATAACATATCTGCATTATTTAATTTTGTAGTTCCAAAACTTGTATTAGACAAAACCTTACTCCTAAAGTCATCAGCTGTCGCTCCATGTAAGTGCTTCCAAAGGATCCTAGGTTTATCAAGTTTATCCCTCCTATGAGTGCTCCGCCCGCGGCGTACGTGGAATACCAAAACCAACAATCTGTGTTGTGATGCACATGCCTCTTCAGGGAACACCTTACAGTCAATGCAAGTCCATCGATCCCGATTTCGAACCAGAATGTAGTCGATTTGGGTACAATATCCCCTGCTATGGAACGTAATCAAGTTCACATCTCTCTTTTTAAAGGAGTTAGTGACCACCATATCATGTGCAGTAGCAAATTCAAGCAACGTACGCCCCTCCTCGTTCCTACTACCAAAACCGAAACCCCTATGAACACCGTCGTACCCGTCGTTTGCACTACCTATATGGCCATTGAAGTCTCCCCCTATGAAAACTCTTTGGCCCTCTGGAATGCTCCTAAGTACATCATCTAACTGATTCCAGAAGCAACGTTTTCCCCATCCCCTAGGCCAACGTGTGGGGCGTACACTGAAAGGACATTCACCATTTCCGCTTCTATAATAACCTTAATCATCATGATCCTATCCCGATATCTACAAACTTCAACTACATTTTCCTTGAGCCTAGAGGATACCAAGATACCCACCCCATTTCTAGCGTTATCTACGCCTGAATACCACAACTTGTACCCATTACACTCTCTGGCGCGAGCCCCTTTCCACCTAGTCTCCTGAATACATGCAAAATCAATTTTCCTATTACTAAGTACGTCGGTCAGCTCCAGCAGCCTAGCATTTAATGTGCCTACATTCAACGAACAAACTCTAAGTCTAGTCTCTTTGGCACCACTCTGTCGAGCCCTCCCTCTATACGCCCTATGGGATCTAAAAGAAGGAAATGACCTCAAGTAATCATCTATAGCCGGAGCTATGAGGAACTATGAAAACGCTAGAGAATTGAGGGGTACTAAGAAGCCTAGTTAGTTACTTAATAGGATTTTAAGACAAATTAACACTATCTTACTTAAATGTAAAAGTCAAGAAAACCCCCAAAATTTTTTCAACGATCGAATTGCAGATTTCAATCCAATGTTGAAACTTTAGTTATTTTGCAAAGAACCCACCAGCTAACTCAAATCCCAACATCGAACAAACAACCGAAAAAAGGGTGTTCAAGAGAAATTAAACTTAGATTAAAAAAAATTAAAATAAACCACAAAAGACGAATCAACTGGGAAAAATAATATGCAATTTCTAATAGTAATTAGAGAGAGTGAGATATGAAACTCAACGTTGTGAAGCTGTGCAAATCACCCAAAAAAATCAACAAATACTCACAAAAATCAGACTATAAAAAAATGTGAGATTCAAAAGAGATATGTGCAGACTTTAAAATTGATATAACTATATATTTGATGATTGTTTTTTTTATATTTTATTAATTTGATCTTAATTTTGATTTAGTTCAATAAATTTAACCTTCTAATCAAATAGATTGGAAGATTTTTTTTAAATATGTTTGGATGAATCTTTTTAATTAATTAAATTAAAATAAAATTTCCTCAATTCATTTCATTAGTGATTTAAATTTATTAAATCAAAATGAATATCAAATTGATAGAATGTTACTTTTGAATGTGCAAGTAACGAGAATCAAATGTGTTATATTCATTTGCATTCTTGGTGCTCGAACCTGAAACTTCAAGGAATTACAACAATTCATTTATATAGTTAAATAATATAATCGACAAAATTAATATATCAATGGTGTGATTAAAACCCGTATCTTTGATCTCACTGTTCCTTTGAGCCATTACAATGTTCCTTAGAGCGCAAGGCTTTAATCTTGTGGTCGTGGGATCGAGTCCCACGGTAGGTAATTCATAATTTTGACTGTCAAAGTTCTTCCACGGAAGTTGCTCTCAACCTGGCGGGCAGCCTATTATCCTATCTCCTCCTTATCTCATTACACATGGGTCAGCTAATTTCCTTTCTTTCATTACGTCAACGACTCTGATGTCTAGATTCTTCAATCTTCCAATGGATTGCTTTTCTGTGAATCATATAGAAGAAGTTTCTTGATTTGCAACCAAACTACTAAAGCTTTCAGGAAGATTTAATGTCCTGGTAACTCATGTTATAATTTCCTTTTCAGATTTTGTGATAGTTTAGCTTTTGACCCTCTAAGATCACCTGATTACAAGATCATTTGTATATGGGAAAATTACAGGGAGCCTTGTGAGTTTAATCTGGATTTATATTCATCAAAGATTGGATCTTGGGATTTATCCATAATCACTTTTGAGATAGATGAAGGTGAGCCTATAGAGTTAAACTAAGGGATTTTTTTTTGTAATAGAAGGATTCATTTGTGCGGATATGAAAACGTGTCATTGTATTTCGATGTAGAGAATGAATGTTTAGAAACAATGCTGATGGCGTTACCGATTCAGATCGCTCCCACTGGCCGGCTGATGGAAATATACTTACTACCGGGGATATTCGTGTTACTTCGTCTGCACTGGGTTGTACACGAATGCGTGAGTTATGCCGAGTACTCAGTAAATTATAGACCGGATGCGCCGGAGGAATGTCGATATTTCGGGGAGTCGAGAAGAGTTCTGTATCTCACAGTGACCTATTGTATGTCTATTTGTTTAGAGTTTGATATCTTCAAGATGGCAAGAGATTATTCTCAATGGATTTGGACGAAACGTGTGAATCTGGGCTATTCCCGGAGTCAGAATTAGGTTGTGTGGAGTACGGTCCTGGATTCTCCGGTGTTTGTATCATTGGATCCGACGAAGAAGATGAGCGATGGTTAACAAGCTTTCTGTCGTCCATATTAACAGTGATTAATAACGTGCGGACGATTTATTATAAATCAATAACATTAATAATTAATTTATTATTTTAAAATGAAATTTTAATCAAATATTAGTCAATATTTGTGTAGTTTACTCTTAATTGAAAGAGAGTAAGTTTAGGCTTGTGTAGTTTACTCTTAATTATTTTTGTTGAAAGAGAGTAAGTTTAGGCCGGTAGCCATGTGAGCCTGACAAATGTTAAATAGGGTACTACCGTTTTGGAGAATAGAAAAAACAAACAAAAAAGTCCATATACAACTGTGAAGGCCTTTTTTCCCCTTGGATTTGACTTGTACAATCCAGATTATTCTAAGCAAACGGTATGCTTCTTCTTCTTCTTCTACTTGAACCATCCATTAGTAGTTCACATGTCCCACAGCGTTGAATCCTACGCTAAGCTTTAGTTTCATATTTTCAATCACATCATCAAAACCTTTCTGATTGTCCCAAACAAGACTAAAAATATTTGATAGATGAATGTGTGATTCGACCTGGAATCTGGATTTGGGATTCCATTGAAGAACGAATCAACACAAGATCCCCCCCCCCATTTTTTGTCTTTTCTCTTTCGTTTCATTGATAAAACTGAGCGTGTATTTATTCTGTTGTGGTTTAGTTGACCAATGGATTCTCAGACCAACGCCGGGGACTGCCTTGGGTGGGCTGCCACAGATCCATCTGGAGTTCTATCACCATACAAGTTCAGTCGCAGGTGCGTCGGACTCGTTCTTTCTTTTACCTTTCAATTGACCTATTTTTATGTTATTGCCAATTTCAGAGAACAGAATAATACAAGGAATCTTTCTTGTAGCAGCATTCATTCATTTGACTATTAGAAACAACTAAACTTTATAACTAATTCACGTTCTTCTTGGCCTGACTGATGTATTCAGGCCTCTTGGAAGCGACGATGTTTCCATAAAAATTACCCACTGTGGAGTTTGTTATGCTGATGTTGTTTGGTCGAGGAATATGCATGGAGATTCAAAGTATCCTGTGGTGCCAGGGTATGATTTTTTTTCTTTCTTTTTCAAAATTGTGAATTATCATGCCTTTCTAAATTTGATATTAAGCTGAAATGGGTTTTATAACTGCTTCCAGACATGAGATTGCTGGTATTGTCAAGGAGGTCGGTTCCAATGTTCAACGCTTCAAGGTCGGTGATCCAGTTGGAGTGGGAACTTATGTCAACTCATGCAGAGATTGTGAGTATTGTAATGTCGGCTTTGAAGTTCAGTGTGAAAAACAGAATGTTGCCACGTTTAATGGTATTGATGTGGATGGAACGGTCACAAAAGGTGGATATTCTAGTTTTATTGTTGTCCATGAAAGGTAAGCATCTCATGATTCATAACTATATGTGATAAGATATTTACTAATAAATTCTAAGCTGAATTTGAACTTTATGAGTTTTCATTGCATGAAGCTGTTTCTTACAAGTTATAACTGTGATAAGATATCCTCCCAACGGTTTTATGTGATCTGGCTGCCTAAAACTATGGTTCAAGTGGGGTTTTCTTTCATCTGTTATGCATTGAGCTTATTTTTGTTGCTTTTCTATATAATTTTTCTAGGTGTTATTAGGATAGCTTTCAGGATACTGCTTCCAATATCTGCACTCTAATTCGGAGCTGTTATAGGTATTGATCATCAGGAAGAAAAAAAAAAACTTAATTTACAAGCAACTGTTTGATTAATAGCTTTTGCACCCTTACATGATATAAAGTTGAAACTTGAATTTAATCATCAAATAATTCCCAAATAAAAGAGACTATAACAAAATGATGGATTTAATAGTGTACAACAATTTGATATTTTATTTTTTCTAGAGTTAATTTACTCTTTTTCTGCAATTTTAATGTTCCACAGCCTTGGAAAAAGTCTATGAATGATAAAATTATTAGTTTTTGTTGTTGAATCAACAGGTACTGCTTCAAAATACCACACAACTATCCTTTGGCTTCAGCAGCACCTCTGCTTTGTGCTGGAATCACTGTTTATACACCGATGATGCGCCATAACATGAACCAACCTGGCAAATCTTTAGGAGTGATCGGGCTTGGCGGTCTCGGTCACATGGCTGTGAAGTTTGGTAAGGCGTTTGGGTTGAATGTAACAGTTCTTAGCACAAGCATATCTAAGAAAGAGGAGGCTCTGAAACTGCTTAGTGCGGACAAATTTGTTGTCTCTTCTGAACAAGAGCAAATGAGGGTAATGATTAAGGAGTCTTAGAAGCTAATATTTACAATAACTCATAATCATTGACCTTACTGGAGCTTATGTTTTTGGTGCAGGGCCTATCAAAATCATTGGACTTTATAGTTGACACTGCATCTGGGGATCATCCATTTGACCCCTACCTGTCACTTTTGAAGACTGCTGGTGTTTATGCCCTTGTTGGGTTCCCAAGTGAAGTCAAATTCAGCCCTGCAAGTCTTAATCTGGGTATATAACAGTATTTTTGGTATTTTGTGTTGAATTCCTTGTTTTCACTTGATTAATTGTAAACCTAAGTTGGTTGAATCGACCATTTGGCTGTCAGGTATGAGAACTATCGCAGGAAGCATGACAGGGGGAACAAAAATGATTCAAGAAATGATAGACTTTTGTGCTGCTGAAAAAATTTACCCACAGATAGAGGTAATACCAATCCAATATGTCAATGAAGCTCTTGAAAGGCTGGTAAAGAGGGATGCTAAGTATCGCTTTGTGATCGACATCGAGAACACCTTGAAATGACATTATGGCAATGCCTTCTGTAACAAATGCTTATAAATCCACATATTGAAGTACATAAACTGAACGCACCAGGATCAGCATTGATCTTGGGTGGTGGGCATGAACTTCTACAAATATCTAGTGAATGATGGCATGAATCCTGCCACTGAAGATAAACTGTGTTATTTAGAGTGTTTGATCAAGACGGCAGTTGTTGAATTTTAATAAACTGTGCTGATTTTTAATGGCTGCTGGGCATCTGTTGGTGGAAACCACTAGCCATTTTATTATCGAGATTTACTGCTATTAGAATCATCTTAATAACCATGTTTTTTAGACAAACATTAATCAAATTATCATCATTTTTTTTACAGAAATAAAAGCAATATCCAAAATTACAATTAAGATATTCTTCTATCACCATTAACATAAGAAACTAGTCCTTATATACAAAATATCATTAATATTCATTACAATTTACAAGCAACTTACTAACTATACTTTCAAATTCATAATGTGTATTAGAATATGTTTCCACCATACACATTAGGTCCTAGTAATACTACTTCTAATCTTACCACAACTAAGCATCTAAAATAGCAACCCTATTATCAAATATCCATATTAGCATATTGTGGACACTCATTTTTGTTTGAGTCTTTATTATTATTATTATTATTATTATTATTATTATTATTATTATTATTTTAACAATTACAGTTTTGTAGGCCCAATACTGAAACCCAATTACAGCTCACCCAGAGCCCAACTACAACAACAACCCCAAGCCCAATTCAAGCCCCAAACCCAACACCAGACCCATTTAACCCAAATCCGATCGGATCCGACTCGCCTAAGGCCCAGACAACCCGAACCCGCTAGGGTTTCTTCATTTCTGTCCAGCGTCGCTTGAGATTCCAACCGTTGGATTAGATTTGATCCAACGATCTAAGATGATCCAGATTAGGGTTTTAACCCTAATTATCATCCAGTCGCCGCCGACGAGGGATCTGGACCATTCGATGGCGCGCGTGTGATGTACGCGCCAACCCTTTGACTTCCCAGACGCGTGAACCGTCGCTGAGCACACCCGAGCCGCCGTCGTCTGCAATCTGGCCGAACAGTGACCGATTCTACACCAAATCAATAAAAAATTAAAGCAAATCCAAGGCAAATCTTGATGGGTCAATCAATGGAGATAGGATGATGATATCATATCTTCTCAACAACAGATATCATCAATCACACATGCAAAGGATAAAATCGGAGAGAGAACAAAAGGAGGGGGAGAACCATTCAAAACAAAAAGAAACAATCAGAGAGAGAAATTTAGGAAACCAGAGAGAACAATCGTGAAAAAAAGGAAAAACAAAAGAGAGAGGAAACCAAGTGAAACATAGTCATATTCGAGCAAAAAAAAAAAAAATACCAAAGAGAAGGAGAGCAACGTACCTTGGTTCAAAGGGTTCGATTCCAAAGGTCGCCGGTTTTTAAAGCTTTCGAAAGGTATCAAGCTAGATCTAGGGCTTTAGAGGGTTTTTTTAGGTTGAACGAGGTTGGTTTTCGAGTTAAGGAGGACGAAGAGGGACCTTGTGGGGTCTCTCTCTCCGACCACCGTGGGCTGCCGTGAGCCCGACGGCAGCAGCGACCATTCTCTTATCCGATGAGGGAGTTGAGAGATATGAGATTTCTCTCTCCTCCCTCTACCTCTAAACCGAGCCAAATGAGAGTTTGGCCGAATTTTGGCCTTAAATAATACGCATAGAATGACGTCGTTCTGGAAGGGGGTTCAACGTGTTTTAGATTATGGGTTAATATCAACATTGGTCCTTGCTGCTTTGTAATCTCACCGTTCTTTTAATTTTTTGGGGATATTTACAGTTTAGACCCCCTTATCTTGTAATATCATCCTTTGGACAGTGAATGTAACTTTACATCATTCATATTTTGTACTTTAAATTTTGTTTTGTTTGAATTTTGGTCATTGAATGCTTAATGCTAGCTTTCGATTAAATATCAGTTTTGAATGGTTGATTTATGGATTATTTCATTTTAGTCTATAGTTGTAAATTATTTGTACATGATTATATTTAGACTTTAAGCTCTGATTTTTAGTCTTGTTTCTATTATGGTAACTATTTAAGTTTGTGTTTTTTTTTTTACAAAATTTTATGGAGTAATATCCTATATGCCCCTGTGATTTGCTGTTCGATCTAATGTAATCCTGATTTAATTATTAGGTTATTTGTTATTTGTTATTTGTTGCTTATTTCTCTTTAAGTGTTGCCTTTACGTACGTGTTTTTAATTTACTTGTTTATAGAATAATTCTATTGTTCCATAATTTATAATTAATGTAATCTTTTCAATACTGTTTAATCATATATACTTATATGCTAATTTTCTTGTATCTTATTCTAGCATACTTACTTGGTTTGGATTCATGAAGTTTTTATTAATCTTTTGTGTATCTTATTAGATAGTGAAATTTTTATATGTTATTCGAATATTTTCAAGAATTGCATTTGTAGAACGGGCGTGGAAAGTAACATTTGATTGAAGTGTTGCAAAACGAAATGGGAACTTAAAATAAATCTAGTTTATTTTACAAATTATTTATTTATTTATTTCAAATGATCCAATGCGCTTTTATATATAGTAATTTATTTTATGTAAAGGTCGATAATTAATTTACATTCGATTTGCACTTTTATTGAGGAGGGAATATTCTTTTAAAGGTAAGAAATAGGCGAGATAGCTTTCCCGATGAAGGATTGTTAATCTAGAGATTTCTTTTCAAGGTAAAGAATTTTCCCTAATAATATTAATTCAAAGCAAATCAATTAAACTTTAATAAAGGGGTCATATTTTAACTTTATATTTGATTCAAATTTCCACCACTACGACAACGTGTAAGCGACTAAGTACCAATTTTGGGCGTTGTGGGGGTGATAATCATTCCCCACGCATAACTAACTCCCGGACCCGTAAAATTGAGTTTTTGGTAAACGCATGCCAACTTTTGTCTTAAAAAATGATTTTCCTTAAAATTGTTTTAAAAGATGATTTTAGGTATTCGACTTACCTAACTCAAAGGTCGATGAAGACTCCTACTCAATTTAATTCAAGTTAATTTTCCAAATAAAAGTCATAATTTAAAAAAAAATAATATTAAATTATTTTTCAAAAAAAATGGTTATGACAGTTTGGCGACTCTGATGGGACTTTTTTTAGAGAGTCAGGCTGTAGGTTGCTTACATATTGTCATTCTGGAAGAAATTATTAGTTCGAGTCTATAGTTAGCTTATGATCAATTTATTGAATTGTTTTTCTAATTTATGTGTGTTTATCATACTAACGTTGTAATTGATTTTTTTAAGCTTTTTTAAAGTTTTTATCAAGTTTTTCGTTTCCTTTTGAGTCAAAGGTTTGTACGGTCCTCCTCACACACATCACGTTCATTTGCATGATATAAGCTCTAGACTTGAGCTTCGATCAAATAAATCGGAGTGAATGCTTTACTCTCGTAAGAATTTATTCTTCGTATGAGTTTTAGCAAATAACCCATGGGATACATACCTCATACCTTCGTAGAGATTTATTCCTCGTATGGGTATAAGGAAGTGAATCTCCTCGAATTGAACTCAATTCATTTACGTCTATAATGGGAGATGATTGAGGGTTTGGTAACCCAAGGGGGCACCGATATCACGGACAATTCGAGTACATTTTCCTCATAGAGCCGAAACCATGCATATAGTGAATCGTAGAGCGGTCACCCTAGATATAGTCATACCAAACCTCTGTCCGTCATTAGGTACCCAAAATAAGTGTACACAAAGGACGAGCGTTATTGAACCTTTCATTTTTTCTTTAAAGTATGTTGAATAACAACATGCAAACTAGATACCATGTAGTTAAGATTATTTTCTTGAAAATAAATCATTTCGGGTAGATATCATGATTGGGTAGGTTTTATATTTATCTTGAAATAACATCTTTTAATTTTATTGATTTGCTCATACTAACTTGTTTTTTTTCTTTTGTTTGAGTCATTTTTCGTCATTTTTTGCATTGTATTTCATAAACATGACATAATGAGAAAGTGTTGATCCGCAAGGGGATATTCAAGTGAAAATTTTCACAGGGAGAGATAAAAGTTTTCAATCAAACAACGCGTACACAAACATGCACCAAGGGCTAAAAAAGTTCAAAGTTCAAGAATGAAACCTACTTGCAAATCATGCAATATTCGAGACTGGAAAGATGATCTATTGATCCGAGAAGTAATCCAACAATATATTCTTATCTACGATCATTTCAATTCTAGTCATCAAGGAGCGATGTACTGACTTCAGCACTATAGAGGCATTAACCGAGTTAGGTTATAGAATACTGGAGGGGAATCATTTTCAAGGATGAAGATCCTAGACAAAGCACTGACCTATTTCAGACTCAACATCTAAGTAAAAGCATGTCTGTAAAATAGACTACCTTGTAATGTGAAGGCTTTTATCTCTGGTGAAAATTGTTCTATGATATTCATCGTTGGGATCAACATTTTTTGCATCTGCATCTTTTCATTATGCATGGCATTCCTTTAGGCATTTTTACATGCATTAATCATGAAATCTTGGGTTTATCTCGTGGAGTAATTTGAGTAGGTGTTTCTAACTGTACAACTTCATTCACTCAGTATTGAGAATGGAAGCAAAATTTGAGAAACTAAAGAAATAACTGGAAGAGAATTTGTAAAGAATGTAAACAGAGTGGAAGCTAAAATAGAGCAAGAGAAAAAGGCAATTGTGGATCGTATCTTGCAAAACCAAGACCACCTAGTAGACCAAATTATAGCAAAACTAAATAGGCTCAACCAGAAAGAGGGAAAGAGAAGTTTTCCTCGACCCGTGAAACCTCTAAATGTGTGAATGCACATGCAAACCCATTGATATTCCTTTCGTTCGATAAGCTTCCAAGCCACCAAGTAGGCTTCTCCACCACTAAAACTCAAGCAACCGTGTTAAAACCTCGGGGTATCCCTACTGATCACAACATGTTAGATCATGGTGAGAAGAAATGAGCCAAGAATGAGATTTCGGAGAACTTGAAAAAGTGGTGTAGAGAAACATTCAAGGGAATGAGGGGACAAAACTCTCACAATGAAATGGATGCAACAGAAATAATCTTAGTTCCTGACCTGGTGCTCCCGCCCAAATTCAAGATGTCTGACTTTGAAAAGTACAATGAAACCAATTATCCTAATGTCCATCTCACGATGTTTATTCGAAGGAAGACTGGACACACTAACAATGATCAAATGTTGATCCACTGCTTCCAAGATAGTTTGACTGGACCCGTTTTTAAGTGGTATAATTAACTGATTTGTACTCAAATACGTTCTTGGAAGAATTTGGCTCGTACCTTTCTGGGCTAATACAAGCACAGGACTGATATGGCCCCTGATCGAACAACACTGTAAAATATGCAGATGAAGAGTGATGAGAGCTTCCGGCAATATGCTCAACGATGGAGGGATGTTGAATCTCAAGTGCATCGACCAATGATTGAAAGAGAGTTCATCACTCTATTCATCAACACATTAAAATCTCCATATATCAACCACATGATAGGAGCTGCTAACTAAGAGTTTCTATGACATCATCATGTGTGGAGAAATGATCGAAAGAGCTGTTAAGAAAGTCAGGATAAGAGGCACTAGCCATATTGACATCGAGGAAAGAGCTGATATTAACATAGTGGGATCTTATCTAACTAATAAGGGGACCAAACCTCATAAGGTGTTCCGTGAAAAGACTCACATCAATCCAATTACAATGAAGTATGATGTAACACCCCCAACCCGTACCCGACTTGGATACGAGTCTGAGATGTCACATTGATTTTTTAAAACAATATTATTACAAAATATCAAAATGTTTGGACTTATATTAAGAAAATATGATAATATACTATTGAATTATGTTTGATATAACAAATTTAAGGAAAGAAACGCTTTTATGAACAGTACTATATGGTATGAAGAGTACCATGAACAGTAATGAACAGTACCGTGAACAATACTGATTGGTAAAATTTTCCAGAATGCTGCAGGGGTATCAATACCCTGCTGCAGTGTAGTGATACCCTTGCTACAGTAATTTTGGTTCACTTATATAATACTCATAAAATACTTAAACTTTTATCACTATAAATTTATCATTTACATATATATACGTTTAAAACGTTACCAAACTCGATCAGAGCATACATACTTAATTTAACGACTTTATTTACATGCCAACCTATATATATTACATAACAATACATACAATATAATTTACTTCTGATTTGATCTTCAAGTGGAGATATGCTATTCTGTTGCTTAGCTTTGATCCTCATGCTTTTCAGTACCTACGTGTAAATCACTTACACGCTAAGTCATAGACTTAGTGAGGCACAACATATAATAATAATAATGCATTTCATATACATATGAACATATCATCTACTTATTCAATCTTGTCATATATGGTTCCATGTAAATAATAATAACATGCTAACATATAATAATGCAAACACTTTTTATACCTTTTGTAAGCCCATGTACATCACTGAGAACTTAAGGTATTCGAGTACTTGAGGTTGTGCACTATTTCTGTCACTACAACTCATATGGGGTCCCACTAGGGGCATATGAAATTTATCCCGAAGGACCTCTGTGTATGTCCCGAAAGACTGCGTAGGCCCTCAACTCTTGGCATGCCAACTATACTTATAGCTCTTGTATTATATAACATGGGCATTATTCTTGTGCTTCATATGTTCATGTACTCATGTCGTTTCTTTTGTAATCACATATACCTTTTCTTCTGTCACATACCACATGTATGTGTAAACATTCATGTCATTTCATATAACATGTAATACATATTGCATATTCATGTAAGCATGTAGATCATGTCACATATAATATCCTATAACTATTTTCATGTATTCATGCACATATAAGAATCACAAATCAAATAACATTTTAGGAGTCACTTCTTACCATAGTAACTTCATCACTGGCTCATCGCAAGCCAATGTTTATTCAATAACATAAGTACAACTTAAATTGCACTCACCTTAGCCTTGCTTGCTTTGAATCAATCCTAATCCTTCGATTCCGGAACAAGCTTACGTTCTATATTTATAGAAAATACATTGGTACATATCAGTACTCTAACTGCTATATTCTAATCTTCCATTTCTTAAACTAAAAGAAAGGCTAATTTCATTTCCTGTTTAAAGTAGGCATCGATACCCTTTATAGGGTATCGGTATACCCCTAACTGAGGTATCGGTACCCTGCCTAGGGTATCGATACCCCTTTTACAATCTGTTATTTTCGTTTAAGAGTGTATCAGTACCCTGCCTAGGGTATCGATACCGTTGAGTTAATCAATCGATGGAATCAACCAAGAGGGGGTGAATTGGCAATTAAAATTTTGGTGGAAGCTTTTACAGAAAATTGAAAGTAATTGCACAGCGATTTAGAGTGGTTTTACTTTCTCAACCAAAGTCTACGTCCACTACCTTAGCTATCTACACTAAGGATTTTCCAACAAATTCACTAATTTATTCTTTCTTTTGAGGCCAAAGAGATAACCTTACAACTCCCTCAAGAATATACCCCAATTCTTGAGAACACTCTTTCTCAAAGAGAATATTACAAATTTGCAAACTTAATGAAAAACCTCACAAGGTAGATTGTTTGCACAATTCTAGAACAAAGAAAGAACACTCAAGAATAATACAATTGAGCACAATAAGTGTTCTTGAAAGACAAAATGAATATTGAATGAAATAGGCTTGAAATGCTCAATCTTGAGATTTGATGCTTTCTCTTTGATTATCTCTTGATTCTTGATTCTTGTTGTTTCTTGTTATTATTAATGGCTTCTAAGCTTGTTTAAAAACTCCTTCAATTGATTCTAAACGTTGGAGATGATTAGTGGAGTTAATAGAGCAGTTTAAGTGTGAAAACAATTAATAAAACAGTTGGGAGCGTCTGGTGCATCGATGCATAAGGCTAGTGCATCGGTACACTATGTGTAAAATTCAAATATTTCGACCGTTGGACCCTTAGTGCATCGGTGCACTAAGAGTGTATCGATGCATGAAGTGCATTCGATGTTTCAAACAAGCCCGAGTGCATCGATGCATGGTCTGTGCATCGATGCATAAAATGCATTCGATGTTTTCATAAAACATGAGTGCATCGATGCATGGTATGTGCATCGATGCATAAAATGCATTCGATGTTCAATTTATTCAATGGTGCATCGATGCATGGATTGGTGCATTGGTACACTCTTTTGAAAAATTGATTTTAGGCTCGTTTTTGGTTCGAAATACTTTGTGAAAATTGTTTCAAAAATATTTTAATATTAAAACACATTTTACACTTTAGTAAGGATTGAAATTGATCTTTGAAAGACTTGGAGTAATATTTTGATATTCGAGTAATTAAATCAAATATACTAAGAAAATCATTTGTAAAATCTTAAAATTCATTTATACTTAATTTGTTATATCGAAACATCAAAATGTTTTCAATAATCTCCCCCTTTTTGATATAACAAAACATTTTAGTAATTTTAAGATTTTAAAATTAAGTTTTGAAAAATTACCCCCCTTACTATAACACTTCTCCCCCTTTTTGTTAAATAAAAAAGACTCGAAACATTTTTAAACAAGGTTTTGAAAAAAAACTTAGCCAATTGATTTATTAATTTAAAGATTAAGCTGCTAAGATCACAATCAAAAGAGATATTAGCCATTAGTCCCATCAATATTCATAATAAAAATGTGAAATGGTAAAAATTGGTCATAATGCAACTAATATGTAAATGATGCAAAAATTAATAAACATTAAGTTCAAAAAAAACCAAACCAAATATATATATATAATAAGTTCAAATATCCAAAGTAACCAAAATATAAATCCAAAAAAATTCAAACATCCAACAATCAAATTAAAACAATCCAAAAGCATTCAAAATGTTTTAACAAGTAAAGTTCTAAGTTGATCCAAAACAAAAACAAAGCAAGGTCTACTCGTCCATAGAAGGATCGGGAGGAGGAGGAAATCGTGCTTGCATCTCAAGAGTAAGAGCATCCATACGTGCAAGCATCTCCCTTTGAAACTCCATTTGTTGAGCTTCCAAAGTGTCTAAGTGATGATTCACCGCTTCGTTGTTTGCAGTTAAATGGGATTTGATGGAAGCAAACCGTAGATCAAATGTATCAAAAAATGAACGGAAATATGGAGGCACTTGATCCTCTTGTGGTGCTGGTTCCGGTGCAGGCTCATCGTTTGGTACGTGATCGTCGATATCTTGCATAAGCTGTTGAAGCTCGGGATCGTCGTCAGCAGCCGGTGCCGGAGGAGGAGGAGGAGCACGAGAATAGCTAGGAACAACTCGTGAAGAACTGGCTCCCGGATTTTTCTTATTGGGTCGAAAGACCTATTGACTAGTTTCCTCGTCTTGTTTCCAATCAGCTTTCTTCAACGAGCTGAGATTGATTTGGTTTTGGAGAAAGATGTGATTGTCGAGAGAGAGACTCTAATGCCAAGTTTGATAAAAAGATTACTAAGTAGACACCCATAAACTAAAGTTTCGATATTTTTAGAAAGGACAACATTTATGGTATCTACTAATTCACTAAAAATAATATGTGGCAAATTTATCTTTGTATTATGTTGGATACAATACATCCACCATAAATCCCTGACACGAAGAGTGGAGTACCTACCTCCGGATGGTCGAAACCACCAAGAGATCATTAAATGTAGAAAATGATCGTGATGAGTACATAAGGTACTAACACTAGCATTAGGAAGATAGGGATATGCCACAGTTTCTTTCTTATTGTATAGACCATTGTCGTCTAGCCCAAATTGCCTAGCGATAGAAGCAGAGTCAATATGAATATATTTTCCTAAATGGTACGATCTAATTCCTATAGTCCCACATTGACTCTCATTTTGAATACATACCACATTAGAGTAGAAAATACAGACTAACTGATGATAGACAATTAGTTTATGGTGAAATAGTTTATCAAACTTCCAGGACTTGAGAGTCGGTAGGTATTGAAAGTTGATATCTACCATGGCTTGAATAGAAGGAATACGTTCTTCCCGGATTTTTTAAGATTGGAAGGAATCCATGTACCTATGGTAGAGTTCTTCTCTACGACGCTCAGGTATACTAAAACATGAACTTATAATGGTCATGTTTTGGTCATTTGGATTTGGATTTTGAGGTTGAGGAGGAATAAGATTAGGAGGTTGGTTAGAACGACTCGAAGAGGACCTAGGGCGTTTTGGGTTGGACATGGTTCAAGGAATCGGAATTAGGAATATAACCTACAATTTTGAAACACATGTATGCAAAATAATCAATCCCAAAACTCAATTGAGTCTGCTATAGTTCAAGGTTCTCTAAACCGAATCTTAATGGGCAAAGTTTTTGAAAAGTATTTGAAAATAACAATTAGAAATATCATAATTCATATAGTTTTCATGAAAACAATACAATTAAATCAAAAACAATAATTTTCGAAAATAGCAATTTTTATTTTTTATTTCAAAAATTCAAAGACAATTTTGAAAAATTGTTTGTTTTTGACGAAATTGATTGTAAAATCTAGTTTAGTATCATAATATAATCAATGCCCGATATAATGTTCATCCTAGAACTAATCAAAACTAGTTCTAAGTTCAAAAATCAATAAAACAGAGGTTTTGAAATATTACCTTGAAAATTTCAGATTGAGAGGAATGTGATGTTGTTTTGCACGATTTGATGATGAAAGCAGGATTGGAAGTTGAAGAATTAAAGATTTCCGATAAAAAACTAAGGATTTGGAGCAATTTTGAGAGTGAAGAGAGGGAGAGCAGCATCAACAGTGAGAGTGTTTTAAGAGAGTTTTGAGAAAATGAAGAATAAATAGGGTTTTTATCCAAAACCCGATGGATGCATCGATGCATGGCCTTGTGCATCGATGCACATTCAAGGAGTGCATCGGTGCATCTTCATTATGTATCGATGCACTTTCAAAGGGATGCATCGATGCACTTTCATAGTGTATCGATGCATTAAGCACAAATGTAACATCCGCAATACCGGTTAGTGACTAAATTGAAAAGTTTCAGAATTTGGTGATTAAAGTAGAAGAATGAAATAATTAATGATTATTGGAAATATATGATGAAGGTTATTTAGTAATTATTAAAGGAAATTAAAGGTAAAATGGTCATTTGACCAGAAAGATTTTTATCTTTCTTTTAAGGTGATAAAAACGTGGAAAGGGTGAGAATAAAAGAAAGATCTGGAGCTTGGGTCATCTCCTTCCTCCTCTCTTCCCGTATGCTCCATGACAAAGGTAAGTTTAATTTTAGTTGGTTAATTCTTGAGTTTTAAGCTTAGTTTTGATTCTTGGGGTGCTAAGAAAGATTATTTAGAGATTAAAGTAGGTTGAAACTTCAAAATGGATGAGTTATGAAGGATTAAATATGAAGAGTTTTTAAGTGAATTAGTGAAATAAAAGGAGTTAATAGATTTTGAAGTTGAATTTGACTTGTCATATGGAAGAGTAAGAAGTTATAAGTGTTAGAATTAATTTTGGATAACATGGAAAAATTGGTATGATTCTTGAATGCTATGTGGAAGAGTGAATTTTTAAGTTGAAGAGATATTGAATGAAAATTTATTGGTTTAAGTATGTGTATGAAAGTTAGGAATATTAAAGGGAGTGAAGTATGAAGAGTTGAGCTGAAAATGAAGTGATTTTCGAGCTCAAAATGTGATTTCTGGGCAAGGGGAATCGGTACCCATTCAAGGGGAACCGATACCCCCTCAAACGAACCAGAATTTACAGAATGTCAAGGGGGAACCGATACCCCCACAGGAGGGAACCGATTCCCCCTAAAGGAAAAATATGAATATTGGTTTAATAAGTTCGTTTAAGTTGCTAGTATCCAATTACAAGGTGTTACAGTAGGTATCTAATAATTGTCTTAAAATGTATAATTATGTAGATTCAGAGCCTAAACGAGTTCCGGAATCATTGACAAGTAAGATCGATAAAAAGGGAAGATAAGAGATTGGAATGGACTAGTGAGGCCAGGTGAGTGCATATTAGTATTATATGATGTTAAATGGAAATAAGACTTGCGACAAGTCTATTTTCCATAGTAAAATGCATGAATTCATAAATATAAGTATATGTGTATGATTTATACGTGTTGACATGTATTGTATATATGTATTATATGGTTGATGTGAATGTGTGATATGTTATGATGATATAAACCATATGATATGATAATAAATTATATGAATATAAAAGATAAGTTATGTGATAAGATCTTTGATATATAAATGAAATATTACTACGTGAATACATGTTATAAGATAATTTAAGTAATAATATGAGAATATGGTAAAAGTGAGTTTATGAGAAAGGATATGAATTAAGTAAGCAAAGGTTACATAAATAATATATTAACTAGGAGACTTGAACTTCAGTGATACTATGAGCATATAAGATAAGATAGAGGAGAAAGATTCATATGCTTAAATAAAATTATGATACATTAGTTGTATAATAGAAGCTAAGGAGTGATATGAAATGATTATAGGAGTTGTACGGAATTGAATTAAGTAAATAGATTAAATTGTATATAAAAGAAATAATAGAAGTAATATATTCAGGTTTATAAGTATAATGTAGGTTAGGTAATGTAAGTGCATACTAAGAAATACAGAATAAGGTAGATGATATGATGTAAATTATATATGAATTAGTGATGTAGGAATGAGATATAAATATGCAATAAAACTTATGTGTTATATGATAAATATGAACATATGAGAATAAGAGATTAGATAAGTGAATTGGTGATAGAAGTTATATGACCATGGATTAGGCAAATATGAATAATTTAAGTGATAGATAACTATGAGTATTTGAGTATGTATCCATGTTAGTTGATTCATGAGGTTATATGAAATATTATACTATATGACTATGTGAGTATATGAAAAGAATATAGGTACATGCAAGTTATATCGAAAGGAGTTGTGTAACCATGCCTGATATGTATTATATGTATGGGAATATAAGAGAATAAAATATAAACTATATGAAAAGATATGATTCATGTGATGTGAACCATGTGAACATATGAGGAAGTTTATAAGTTATATGGATTACATGATATATGTGATTTTACAAGAAATGACATGAGCTATGTGATTACATGATTATAAGAGATCAGACATGTGATAAAAGATAATTAATATACATGTGTGAATATGAAATGATATAAATGACAATGCCCATGTTATGTGTCATGAGAGCTAGGGGTATAGTTGGCATGCCAAGAGTCGAGGGTCTATGTGGTCCTTCAGGACATATATGTATTCTTTGGAACATGTGTGAAGTCTGGTGAGACACATACTTGATCCCTAGCATATGTATATGATTCTTAAGGAATTATATGTGGTCCTTCGGAACATATATGTATTCTTTGGAACATGTGTGAAGTCTGGTGAGACACATACTTGATCCTTGGCATATGTATATGATTCTTAAGGAATGATATGTGGTCCTTCGGGACATATATGTATTCTTTGGAACATGTGTGAAGTCTGGTGAGACACATACTTGATCCCTAGTATATGTATATGATTTTTAAGGAATGATATATGGTCTTATGGACATTATTATATGGCACTACGGTGTAATTCTACGCGACACTACGGTGCAATTCTATGTGGTACTTTGGTGCATTTATATGAGCTGTGGTGACAGTATTAGTGCACAACCTCCATAAACTCACATATCTATAGTTCTCACATATGTACATGGGCTAATCAAGAGATATAAACAAATATATGTTAGTGATATGATAAATGTTATAGAAATGATATGATGTTGTGTGTGTAGAGTGTTTGATTGAAAAGGTTAAGCATAAAAGTATGTTATTACATGATAAACTGTTAATGATGAGTTATGTGTACGTATTTATTTATTGTAATTAATCTGATATGATTTTTCATGATATGAGGGAATCATGTAATTTGATATAGCATGATAGAACAGAACTTGCATGTATTGATATATGTTATAAAGTGCATTATAAGTTTTTATGGCTCACTAAGTCATAGACTTAGCGTGTGATTGTTTCACACGTAGGTTACAGAAGCTAGAAGAGAAACGAAGAAGAGTAAGACAGGTCAGCATCTCCCTTACAGAATTTCAGATCATAAAATAGAGAATTTAAATGTTTTGGTTATTTTGAGTATAGTTGGCATGTACTAATTGGTTGAATTAAGTATGCTCTGATTGATTTTGGTTATGGTGGTCAGTTTATGTAACTAAACCACTTTTACTTTAATGAAATGTTTAAATTTTCTTTGAATTTTGTCAAGAGTCAAAGTTTGAAAAGTCAATGTGACACCTCATACTCGTATCCGGGTCGGATACGGGTTAGGGGTGTTACAACAAAAATATCAAAAGAAATCCATTTTAAACACTCAAAATGCTAAATTAATTAGCTCTAGTGGTATTGGCAACTCATATATTGAAAATTAATCATGTTCAATCAATCAATTTAATCCTTAAACTACATTTGAACATAAAATTAATTTTCACTAAGAATCATAAACTCCCCCTAACTAATAGCAAAAAATGCAATAAAAAAATATTATTATTATAAGCATTTTTCATTTATTCTTAAAAGAGCTAAAATTAATTTAAACACTAAGTGAGGAAAGTTCAGTTAAACCTAATTCTCTCCTAAGTGTCCAAAAACTTTCTTTGTCTAAAGGTTTTGTAAAGATATCTGCTAATTGGTGTAAAGTATCAAAAAATTCTAGAACTACATATTCCTTAGTGACATGGTCTCTAATGAAGTGATGTATAATTTCAATATGCTTAGTTCTAGAGTGTTGGATGGGATTTTTTGCGAGACAAATAGCACTAGTATTGTCACACTTGATAGGAATGGTACCTACTTCAATTCCATAATCAAAAAGTTGTTGTTTCATCCATAAAACTTGTGCACAACAACTACCGGCTGAAATGTATTTCGCTTCAGTGGTAGATAATGCAACACAATTTTGTTTCTTTGAAAACCAAGAAATCAACATATTTCCAAGGAATTGACAAGTATCGGAGGTGTTTTTCCTATCTAATTTGCAACCTCCATAATCCGCATCAGAGAAGGCATACAAGCTAAAGCTAGAGTCTCTAGGATACCAAATTCCTAAACTAGGAGTGTCCTTAAGGTATCTAAAGATTCTCTTAACAGCTAGAAAATGTGATTCCTTAGGACATGATTGAAATCTAGCACATAAACAAACACTAAACATAATGTCCAGTCTACTTGCGGTTAGATAAAGCAAAGAGCCAATCATTGACCTATATAATTTAACATCCACAAATTTACCTCCTTCATCTATGTCAAGCTTTGTTGATGAGCTCATTGGAGTGTCATGAGGTTTCCCATTTTCCAGTCCAAACTTCTTGAGCATATCTTTGACATACTTAGCTTGATTGATGATGATACCATCTTTTCTTTGCTTGATTTGGTGTCCCAAGAAAAATGAGAGCTCCCCCATCATGCTCATCTCAAATTCACTTTGCATTAGCTTAGAAAATTCTTGGCAAAGAACATCATTAGTAGAACCAAATATTATATCATCAACATAAATTTAAACTACTAATAAATCTTTACCTTTATGCTTTAAAAACAATGTAGTGTCAACCTTCCCTTTTGAAAAACCTTTTTCAATTAAAAAATTTGGCAATCTTTCATACCAAGCTCTAGGAGCTTGTTTTAAACCATAAAGAGCTTTTGTCAATTTAAGAACATGATTTAGAAATTTTGAGTCTTCAAAACCAGGAGGTTGTTCCACATACACTTCTTATTTTATAAAACCATTTAAAAATTCACTTTTAATATCCATTTGATATAATTTAAATTCATTGAAACATGCAAATGCTAATAACATTCTAATTGCTTCCATCCTAGCTACGGGAGCGTTTGTTTCATCATAGTTTATGCCCTCTTCTTGAGTATACCCTTGAGCAAAAAGTCTAGCCTTATTTCTCACTATATTACCACTTCCATCAAGCTTATTGCTAAATACCCATCTAGTGCCTACAGTAGATTTATTACTAGGCCTTTCAACTAATGTTCATACTTTACTTCTCTCAAATTGATTTAACTCTTCTTGCATAGCCATAACCCAATGTTCATCATTTAATGCTTCTTTAATATTCTTAGTCTCTATGCATGAGATAAAAGCAACATAATTACAAATATTTCTAAGAGAAGATCGAGTTGTTACCCCTTTGGATAGATCACCTATTATTTCACCATCTTTGACATAGTTGTATTCCCTTGGGTAAGAGACTTCCCTTTCTTCAATGGTTGGATTCTCGAGAGGATCTTGAGTTTCCTCATCTTTTGTTTCTTCCTTTGATGATGGTTCTCCAACGTCATGTCCAACGTCATTTATGTTTATAATGCCTACATCATCATTCATACAAGAATTCTTCCTCGGAAGGGGATTATCATCGAAAACAACATGTATAGACTCTTCTACAACTAAAGTTCTTTTATTAAATACTCGATAAGCTTTAGAATTTAAGGAATAACCCAGAAAAATTCCTTCATCACTTTTAGCATCAAATTTGCCAAGATTGTCTTTATCGTTGTTTAAAACAAAGCATTTACATCCAAAAGGATGAAAATAACTAATGTTAGGATTTTTATTTTTAAAAAGTTCATATGGAGTTTTCTTCAAAATATGCCTAATCATTACTCGATTAATAACATAACAAGCGGTATTTGTGGTTTCCGCTCAAAAATATTTTGGCAAATTATTTTCACAAAGCATGGTTCTAGCCATTTCTTCTAAAGTTCGATTTTTCCTCTCAACAACTCCATTTTGTTGAGGGGTTCTAGGTACTAAAAAATTATGGCTAATACCATTAGAATTACAAAATTCAGTAAATCCAAGATTTTCAAATTCAGTTCCATGATCACTCCTAACACTAGTTATAGAGTAACCTTTTTCGTTTTGGATTACTTTTGAAAATGTGATGAATTTTTCTAATGCTTCATCTTTAGTACTTAAAAATAGAACCCAAGTATATCTAGAATAGTCATTTACCAAGACAAATGCATAATGTTTTCCACCCAAGCTAGTAGTCCTAGATGGCCCAAAAAGATCTAAATGGATCAATTGTAATACTCTACTAGTGGATACGTCATTAATGGATTTAAAAGAAATTCGCTTTTGTTTTCCTTTATCACAAGCATTACATATTTTGTCATTATCAAATTTAAGTTTAGGCAACCCTCAAACTAAATCTCCTTGAATTACCGTTGCAAAACACTCATACTCTAGTCTCCTATGCCATAACCAACTATCATGCTCATCCTTAGCAACTAGGAATAAATTAGTCATGTCTATGGAATCTAAATGCACCATGTAAATATTTCCTATTCTATGACCAACAAGCATAATCCGATTAGATGAAATGTCAATGACTTTACAACCATTTATATCAAACATGACATTGAATCCTTTATCACACAATTGACTAATACTCAATAGATTATGCTTTAATCCATTCACATATAAAACATTCTTAATTTGTATGGAAGATGTATTACATATAGTGCATATACCTTCAATGTGACCTTTTAAGTTATCACCAAAAGTTACCTCTCCTCCATTTTTGGCATTGAGCTTTATTAAACTGGATTTTGTCACCAATCATGTGTCTTGAGCATCCACTATCAAGGTACCATGAGTTTGAATTTGTTTCCCGTTCCTTGTAGCAATGATTCTTTTCCTATAAACATGATTAATTTTTTATTTTTGGTACCCAAATTCTTTTGGGTCCATGTAACACCCCCAACTCGTACTCGACCTGAATACGAGTCTGAGGTGTCACATTGACTTTTCAAACTTTGACTCTTGACAAAATTCAAAGAAAATTTAAAACTTTCATTAAAATAACAACGTTTTATTTACATAAACTGACCACAATAACCAAAAATCGATCAGAGAATATTTAACTCAATCATTTAGTACATGCCAACTATAATCAATTTAACTAAACACCTTTAAATCATCTATTTTCTGATATGAAATTTTGTAAGGGAGTTGCTAACATGTCTTGCTCTTTTTCGCTTCTCTTCTCGCTTCTTTAACCTACGTGTGAAACAATCACACGCTAAGTCGATGACTTAGTGAGGCATAAACAAACTGACTATAGCATATCATAACTAATTTCTATTATGCACATTTCATGTAATCATGATAAACCATTGTTTCACAAAGAAACACACATATCATCATATAATTCTATTAACATATTTCATATTACAAAGCATATAAAGCGTATGTAATAAATTTCTCATTATCTCTTTAATAATCTTATTTTCATTCTTTATCTTTTAGTCATATGTTCTTGTACCTATTCTTCTTAACCAAGCTATATACACATCTCCATCATATCACATATATCATTTCACACCATAAAGATTACAAACAAAGCACACAATATCATACAAGATTCTTTTATATCATCTTCTTTATTAGCCCATGTACACATGTGAGAACTATAGATATGTGAGTCTATAGAGGTTGTGCACTAATGCTGTCACCACAGCTCGTATAAATGCACCGAAGTGCCACGTAGAATTGCACCTAAGTGCCACGTAGAAATGCATCGAAGTGTCATATAAGATGTCCCTAAGGACCACGTAGAAAATTTCTTAAGAATCATATACATATGCTAAGGACCAAATATGTGTCTCAAAGAACTCATACATGTTCCAAAGAATATATATATATCTCGAAGGACCGCTTAGACCCTCGACTCTTGGCATGCCAACTATACCCCTAGCTCTCATGACACATATCATGGGCATTATCTTTTATATCCTTTTTCATATTCATGTAAACATATCACATATTCATATAAACTCGTAGCTTCATTCACATATACATGTAATCACGTAGTTCATGTAAATTCTCATATCATTTCGTATTCATTGTATCACATGGCATATAACACTTCTCTTGTGTTCCTATAAACAAGTCATATCCTATAACTTATATCTTTTCGTATAGTTTATGCTTTAATCTCTTATATTCACTTGATTTAATATCATTTAACTTGTTTCACTTTCTCATATCACATATACTTTCTCTTTCATATATCTAATGTCTTGTATCATATCTTGTAATCGTGTAAACATGTCTCTATCATATAATTTATTTCATGTTCTTTCATTATTACATTTTAGTGTTTTACACAAATCGTATAGAATATACAAAGCATATCAATATTTTTAGTTATGCATACATACAATTAATGTAAAACATATAATCTTATTCATGACTTCATGCATATTATTCTAGGAAATAGACTCATCGCAAGTCCTATTTCCATTAAACAATATATGTCCCTATTATGCACTCACCTGGCCTCACTAGTCACCGATATGTTATCTTTTCCTTGATCGATCTTACTTGCCAAGTTCCGAAACTTGTTTAAGCTTTGTATCTATATAGTAATTCATTGATACTTATCAGTATACTAATTAATATATTCTAAACTATCATTCCTTGGGCTAAAAGAAAAGTTATTTTCATCTTTTAATGAAGGTATGCATCGATGCACCACACCCTGCATCGATGCATAAATCCTATTCGATGTTTACATTTAAGGGAGTGCATCGATGCACTGATGGCATTCGATGTTCGTATTTTTAAAGAGTGCATCGATGCACTTCAGGTGCATCGATACACCTTGAACAATTTCTGGGATTTATCTTTGATGCATCGGTGCAAATTGAATGTGCATCGATGCACATTGAATGTACATCGATGTACATAGCCCATAAATGTTATTTTAGCACGAAAATCTCTTTATAATCCTCTCAACACTTTATATTTCACCTCCTTTTATATCCCTAACTTGCATACACTTACTTAAACTAATTATTATCTATTCAATATTCTAAAACTTAGAAATCCAATTCTCCATATGGAATTTAAGAATCTCACTCAAATTCCAACATATTCCAATTTTAATTCTAACACTTCCTATTCCTTAATTAGCTTGATGACAAGTCAAATCCCACTTCCAATTCTTATTATGAACTCTAATCCAAGATTTCACTTTTCTACTTCCTTTCTTTAATTCTTCATGTACTCCTCATCTTATTGTTTTAAGATAATCTAAGCTTTCCTTAAGCTTAGTTATCGTCTAATGATCATAACCCAGTCTTAAATTCAGTTAAATATTAACCAACAAGAAATCTTACCTTTGTTCTTGGCTTCCACACGTGAAGAAGAAAGGAGAAGAAGAGAACTCTAGAACTTGAATCTTGTCTCTCTTCATTTCCACGTGTTATCTCCTATGTAAAGGAGGAAAAAAAATCTTCCTTGTGAAATTACTATTATACCCTTCAACAGTTCCATAATTATCATCTAATCCAATAAGGAATTATTCCTATTTAAGTCAATAAACTTTTAACTTGATTCGAAATTGAGCACATAGTTTTCAAAATTTACAATTTAGTCACTTACCCTGATTTTGGGATGTGACAAATCTCCCCTCCTTTAAAGAAAATTCGTCCTCGAATTTTCACTGCATACCTTTATAATATCATGCCTTCTAATATTTTCATGTTGCTTCCTTTCTTAATCTTTCTTGTTACCACTAGCAAACTTACCATTTCCTCATACTCAATTCTTCATATACGTCCATATCTTTATAAGTCCATATAATATTATTTATTATATAGACAGTAACCTCAATCCTTATTCCTCAATATTATGGATCAATTGATCTTTTTCATCATTCTCTATGGGTTTTGCACATAAATCAAGCTTTTGCTCATTTTTGAATCCTTGTCTGCATTACTATACACATAATCTTTTCATATAACCCCATGTATTTGTTCAAAGAATCCTCATTCATTCTCGTCCTTCTAATAATTGAAAACTGTATCATTTCAATATCAAACTTATAATTTATACCTCAATATACCTCTTGTTCTTGTCATATTTGATCTTTTAATCTCCATCTTTGATTTTTCCTATCACTTTATTCTTTCGTTCCTTTAAAATCAAAATCTTCTTATGCACATATCATATATATATATTCATATATTCTTTTCTTATCATTTATACTCATCTCTGATTACCAATCTTTATCACATCTTCATAACTTTGATAATCCATTTTACTTATACAGAACCTCATTCTTTACCATCTCTTGTACTGGTATTTCCTTCCTCAAAGCCCCTCTCTTTAAACATACAAATACTTATTTCCTTGCCTACTTCATATCTATATGATCAAAACCATATCCAAATCCACATCATACTTGATTAACTTAACTTTATCTTTTCTTCAAATCTTATAACTTTACTATCCATACTATTACAATTAATCAGTAATAATTTTCCAATTTAGGGCATAAACCCTAATCAGACTACTCATATTCATCTTCTTAGTTAAAATCTAACCAGTGTAATTTACTCACTTATTCAACCCACTCTTATTCATATACATTACTATTCTCTTGTCTCTTCCATTACCTTACATTTCTGTGATCAAAATACATAATCATGTCGTAATTAACACCATACTTAGTTAATTTACCCTGACGTCATCTTTTGATCCTTTAACTTTAATACACTTATCATCTCATAATTATGTTAGTCAGCACCAATTATTCCAATCTAAAGCATAAACCTTCATCGAACCATTCATATACATTCCTTTCATTCAGAATTATCTCAGCAATAGTTTACTTAACTTATCAAATCCACATTTACTCTCCTACTCCATGAAATTTCCGTTGTTCCAACCCAATATTCTAACTTCCTTTATCTTATAAACTGATCACTGATGCACCCATTCTTAAACTATTCTTATCAATCCTTAGCTTTACTCAAACATATGAATCCTCACCTTCTTCACTATGTCACATTATTATGATCAAAATACAACTGTATCCAGATCCACCTTATCTTTAGTTATCTTATCCTGACAATATCTCAAAATATTAAATTTCTATACCTTTTCCATCACATAATCTGGTTAGCCAACACTAACTCTTTCCATCTAAAATAAAAACCCTTATTCTATCCACATTCTTGCTTATACACAGTACTATTCCTTTATTTCAAACTCATAAACTCTGGCTGTATATATCTTATACGCTTGTAACTGATGCACTTATTCTCGAACTCTCTACAAATTCTAACCACATCCATAGATCTTTTAACTTTCTTATGGTGACACTTGTTCACCATATTCTATCGTATCCATGAAATAATAAGAATACTTCATATCAATTTTTCGATTCAAACCTGTGAAAACTTTCTATCACTATTCTAATATGATTTCAACTTTATAAAATAGTCTTTGGTCTTATGAGGCACTTCCTGAGGTGTCCACCTTTCATCCTACCTGGCCAGGGCAGGTGAATTGCTAATACCATCAGGTTCACCCCTCGCTTTCTTTAAAATTCCCATAATTAGATTTCTACTATATTAAACTAATCTTATTCTATTAGCAAGACAACATACTCCTTACACTATCAGATTAGAAATTTTTTACTCTGTGTTGGCAAGTACACATTTTATGACACTTTGGACTTCGGTTTATGCCAAGAATCGGCTAAACCTTAGCTCTGATACCATTAAATGTAACACCCCCAACCCGTACCCGACCCGAATACGAGTATGAGGTGTCACATTGACTTTTCAAACTTTGACTCTTGACAAAATTCAAAGAAAATTTAAAACTTTCATTAAAATAACAGTGTTTTATTTACATAAACTAACCACAATAACCAAAAATCGATCAGAGAATATTTAACTCAATCATTTAGTACATGCCAACTATAATCAATTTAACCAAACACCTTTAAATCATCTATTTTCTGATCTGAAATTTTGTAAGGGAGTTGCTAACATGTCTTGCTCTTCTTCGCTTCTCTTCTCGCTTCTTTAACCTACGTATGAAACAATCACACGCTAAGTCGATGACTTAGTGAGGCGTAAACAAACTAACTATAACATATCATAACTAATTTCTATTATGCACATTTCATGTAATCATGATAAACCATAAAATGCATCCAAACATATATATATATATATACTTATTGCATTTTGCATATCATATACATACATATTGTTTCACAAAGAAACACACATATCATCATATAATTCTATTAACATATTTCATATTACAAAGCATATAAAGCGTATGTAATAAATTTCTCATTATCTTTTAATAATCTTATTTTCATTCTTTATCTTTTAGTCATATGTTCTTGTGCCTATTCTTCTTAACCAAGCTATATGCACATCTCCATCATATCACATATATCATTTCAAACCATAAAGATTACAAACAAAGCACACAATATCACACAAGGTTCTTCTATATCATCTTCTTTATTAGCCCATGTACACATGCGAGAACTATAGATATGTGAGTCTATAGAGGTTGTGCACTAATGCTGTCACCACAGCTCGTATAAATGCACTAAAGTGCCACATAGAATTTCACCTAAGTGCCGCATAGAAATGCACCGAAGTGCCATATAAGATGTCCCTAAGGACCACATAGAAAATTCCTTGAGGATCATATACATATGCTAAGGACCATATATGTATCTCAAAGACCTCACACATGTTCCAAATAATACACATATATCCCAAAGGACCGCTTAGACCCTCGACTCTTGGCATGCCAACTATACCCCTAGCTCTCATGACACATATCATGGGCATTATCTTTTATATCCTTTTTCATATTCATGTAAACATATCACATATTCATATAAACTCGTAGCTTCATTCACATATACATGTAATCACGTAGTTCATGTAAATTCTCATATCATTTCGTATTCATTGTATCACATGGCATATAACACTTCTCTTGTGTTGCCTATAAACAAGTCATATTCTATGACTTATATCTTTTCGTATAATTTATGCTTTAATCTCTTATATTCACTTGATTCAATATCATTTAACTTGTTTCACTTTCTCATATCACATATACTTTCTCTTTCATATATCTAATGTCTTGTATCATATCTTGTAATCGTGTAAACATGTCTCTATCATATAATTTATTTCATGTTCTTCTATTATTACATTTTTAGTGTTTTACACAAATCCTATAACATATACAAATCATATCAATATTTTTAGTTATGCATACATACAATTAATGTAAAACATATAATCTTATTCACGACTTCATGCATATTATTCTAGGAAATAGACTCATCGCAAGTCCTATTTCCATTAAACAATACATGTCCCTATTATGCACTCACCTGGCCTCACTGGTCAATACCGATATGTTATCTTTTCCTTGATCGATCTTACTTGCCAAGTTCCGAAACTTGTTTAAGCTCTGTATCTATATAGTAAATCATTGATACTTATCAATATACTAATTAATATATTCTAAACTATCATTCCTTGGGCTAAAAGAAAAGTCATTTTTATCTTTTAATGAAGGTATGCATCGAGGCACCACACCCTGCTTCGATGCATAAATCCTATTTGATGTTTACATTTAAGTGGCATTCGATGTTCGTATTTTAAAAAAGTGCATCAATGCACTTCAGGTGCATCGATACACCTTGAATAATTTATGGGATTTATCCTTGATGCATCGATGCACATAGCCCAGAAATGTTATTTTAGCACGAAAATCTCTTTATAATCCTCTTAACACTTTATATTTCACCTCCTTTTATATCCCTAACTTGCATAAACTTACTTAAACTAATTATTATCCATTCAATACTTCTAAAACTTAGAAATCCAATTCTCCATATGGAATTTAAGAATCTCACTCAAATTCTAACATATTCCAATTTTAATTCTAACACTTTCTATTCCTTAATTAGCTTTATGACAAGTCAAATCCCACTTCCAATTCTTATTATGAACTCTAATCCAAGATTTCACTTTTCTACTTCCTTTCTTTAATTCTTCATGTACTCCTCATCTTATTGTTTTAAGATAATCTAAGCTTTCCTTAAGCTTAGTTATCGTCTAATGATCATAACCCAGTCTTAAATTCAGTTAACTATTAACCAACAAGAAATCTTACCTTTGCTCTTGGCTTCCACACGTGAAGAAGAAAGGAGAAGAAGAGAACTTGTAACTAGAACCTTATCTCTCTTCATTTCCACGTGTTATCTCCTATGTAAAGGAGGAAAAAAATCTTCCTTGTGAAATTACTAGTATACCCTTCAAGATTTTCATAATTATCATCTAATCCAATAAGGAATTATTCCTAATTAAGTCATTAAACTTTTAACTTGATTCGAAATCGAGCACATAGTTTTCAAAATTTACAATTTAGTCACTTACCCTGATTTTGGGATTTTACAGTCCATATTCATTAGTTTCCAAAATCCTAGTCCCCTTAGGTATCCATTTGTGCGGGATATCCTTATCTTTAGTAGTAATGAGTTATTTAGGAACCCATATACTTCTAATAATTTTTCCATTAGAGGTTTTTTGGGGACCTCTATGATTGTAGTTTCTAAAACTTTTTCTAACAAAGTTGGTTTTTGAATTTTCTCATTTTTCAAAACGTTTTGATCCAACTTTATCAAAAGAAGCTTTAAGATCATCTATTTCCTTTTGATGATCATCATTAACTCTTTATAGTAAATTTTGTAAATCAGAATTTTTCTTTTCAAACTCTTCTAGTTTGATTTGTAAATCTTTGATTTTACTTTCAAGATAATTGTTGGTCTTGGATATGAGATTATTTTCATTTTTCAATTTTGAAATATCATTTTTGTATTTTAAAAACAATTTCTCATAACCCGAAGCCAACCCATTATATTCCTCTAATAACTTATCATAGGATAAATCATCTAAATCAAATGAGTTAGAGGTTACCTTAGAATCTTCCCCCAATACCATCAAGCACAAGTTTGCTACTTCTTATTCCTTTTCACCGGAACCTTCTTCATCGCTCCATGTAGCCACGTGAACCTTGTGCTTATTCTTTGATTGACCATTTCTCTTCAATTGTGGGCAATCATATTTGACATGCCCCAGTTTTTTGCATTCATAACAAATGATCGAGTCCTTTTCTTTTGGTTCATTCTTGAAGCCTTTATTTTGTTTGAATTTTCTTCCTCGGTTTGGCCTCATCATTTTTCTGAACCGTTTGGCAAACAATGCCATCTCCTCGTCATCGTCATCTTCATCCGAATCACTATCATCTTTTGTGGATTTGAGAGTAACTCAAACGTTCTTATTCTTCTCCTTTGGTGTCTCATCAATCTTATCGAGGTCTACCTCATCTTGAAGCATCATTTCATAAGTGAGGAGTGAGCCGATTAGTTCTTCAAGGGTTAAGGACTTTAAGTTCTTAGCCTCGATAATTGTCTTCTTCTTTGATTGTCATGATTTTGGAAGTGAGTAAACCAACTTTCTCACAAGATTTTTATTTGGAATGATCTCTCCATATGATTTAAGACCATTGACAATCGTTGAAAATCTATCCGTCATAGCTTTGATACCTTCATCTGGTTTCATCCTGAAATTTTCATAGCTATGAGTTAGAAGACTAATTTTAGCTTCTTTTACCTCGTCGGTGCCTTCATGAGTGACTTGTAGTTTGTCCCATATCTTCTTGGCGGTTGTACAAGATGAAACTCTCCCATATTCATCTGGTTCAAGAGCACAAAAGATAATATGGATGGCTTTGGAGTTGAGATGGAACATTCTTGTATCTCCTTCACTCCACAATCTTGGATGAGTGGAAGGTTTGATGTATATGTCTTCTATAATATTACATGCTCCCATATCACTTGCTTGAATGAAATACATCATTTTATTCTTCCAATAAGCATAATTAGCTCTATTGAAGAAATAAGGCTTGTTGACGGGTAATGAATCAAGACTGAAGTCGAAGTTTGAAGTGGAGACCATTGATGACTTGATTATCGATGTAACTCTTCTCGGGTCTACTCAAGAGGCGATTAAACATTCAAATGAGTCAAGCTCTGATACCAATTATTGAGTTAATCGATCGCTGGAATCGACCAAGAGGTGGGTGAATTGGCAATTAAAATTTTGGTGGAAGCTTTTATAGAAAATTAAAAATAATTGCACAACGATTTAGAGTGGTTCGACTTTCTCAACCAAAGTCTACGTCCACTACCTTAGCTATCCACACTAAGGATTTTCCAACAAATTCACTAATTTGTTCTTTCTTTTGAGGCCAAAGAGATAACCTTACAACTCCCTCAAGAATATACCCCAATTCTTAAGAACACTCGTTCTCAAAGAGAAGATTACAAATTTGCAAACTTAATGAAAAATATCACAAGGTAGATTGTTTGCACAATTCTAGAACAAAGAAAGAACACTCACAATAAGTGTTCTTGAAAGAAAAAATGAATATTGAATGAAATAGGCTTGAAAATGCTCAAACTTGAGGTTTGATGCTTTCTCTTTGATTCTCTCTTGATTCTTGATTCTTATTGTTTCTTGTTATTGATCAATGGCTTCTAAGCTTGTTTAAATACTCCTTCAATTGATTCTAAACATTGGGGATGATTAGTGGAGTCAATAGAGCCGTTTAAGTGTGAAAACAATTGATAAAATAGTTGGGAGCGTGTGGTGCATCGATGCATAAGGCTAGTGCATCGATGCATAAGGCTAGTGCATCGGTACACTATGTGTAAAATTCAAATATTTCGACCGTTGGACCCTTAGTGCATCGGTGCACTAAGAGTGCATCGATGCATGAAGTGCATTCGATGTTTCAAACAAGCTCGAGTGCATCGATGCATGGTCTGTGCATCGATGCATAAAATGCATTCGATGTTTTCATAAAACCTGAGTGCATCAATGCATGGTATGTGCATCTATGCATAAAATGCATTCGATGTTCAATTTATTCAATGGTGCATCGATGCATGGATTGGTGCATCAATGCATGGATTGGTGCATCGATGCACTCTTTTGAAAAATTGATTTAGGCTCGTTTTTTGTTCGAAATACTTTGTGAAAATTGTTTCAAAAATATTTTAATATTAAAACACAATTTTACACTTTAGTAAGGATTGAAATTGATCTTTGAAAGACTTGGAGTAATATTTTGATATTCGAGTAATTAAATCGAATATACTAAGAAAATCATTTGTAAAATCTTAAAATTCATTTATACTTAATTTGTTATATCGAAACATCAAAATGTTTTCAACAGATACCTCTTTTGAAATCTGTAAATTTTTCCCAGAAATCACAATTCAAGAATGAACATTCACTATTTCTAGCTTCAATACTTCATGTTCCATTCCCTTTCATGTTCCTAACTCATATATACATGCTTAAACTCATTTATACTCATTTATCTCATCTTTAACCTTAATATCCTCTCCTCTTTATGAACTTCAAGAATCATACCAAATTTTCAACATTTTTAAATCTAATTCTAACACTCCATATTCCTTAATTAGGTTGATGACAAGTCAAATTGAACTTAGAATTCAACTTATCAACTCTTTTCTTAGAAATTCATTTAGAAACTCCTTTCTTTAATCTCTCATAACTTCTTCATCTTTTGATTATAAGATAACTTAAGCTTTCCTTAAGCTTAATTATCATCTAATGATCATAAACCAACCTTAAAATCAATAAATAATCAACTAAATAGAAAACTCACCTTTGCTCTAGCTTGGCACACGGGAGAAGAGATGAGAAGAAGAAGAAGAGAGTTTCCAGATAACTCTCCCCCTCCCAACGTGATTCATTCTTATCAAGGGGAAAAATATCTTTCCTTTCAAATGACCATTTTGCCCTTTAATTCATTTGATAATTACTAATAACTTTCAGGAAATATTTCCAAATAAATCATTGAACTATTCAACTATTCGACTTTTATCACCAAATTCTAAAATTTTACAATTTGGTCACTAACCCGGTATTGAGGATGTTACATATGAGGAATTGTTCCCAACGCTAGTTGAGAAAAACGTTGTGACTTCAGTTCAATCCAAACCAAAAGAGGCCCCATATCCTGAAAACCATGATGGTAACTCCATATGCAACTATCATATTGAGAGCTCAGGGCACACCACTGAGAATTGTAGGGCATTGAAGCTTAAGATCCAAGATCTGATTGATTCAGGGGTATTGACATTCAAAGTGTAATGGGGCATTCAAATCAGGAGTAGGCTGGGGCATCCATCATGAATTTTGTTGCATTTTCATCAAAGCATTCCATCTTGTTTGAACTTGTTTTTCTTCTTAAGTTTGAATGTTTGTAAGTCATTTGAAGTTAGAACATTTCAAATAAAATGCTTCATTTTGAGGAAATGAGAGTAAATTTTAATCTTGAAATTCATTGAATATCATCTTAATTAAAAGCTTTTTAATAATTGAGGTTGTAAATCTTTGACAAATGACAAGATTGAACCCCTACAAAACAAGAATCCCGAATCTTACTCTAGAACACCCATCTCTTGTAGGGACCTAGCTAGTTTTAGCTTCACATGAAGAGTCAATAAAAGGGATTGGCATTCAGGTATATGTTAGGAGAGGACAAAATGGGACATCTGGCACATGAAATTACAAAGTTAATTGGTTTCTACTTTAGTTGATGACGTTCAATGATGATCATGATCTTCACAGATAGAATGGTCGAGTAGGTGAATCTAGTTTATTTAGTTTCTTGGAAAGTGAACTCTAACGATAAGATTTTCTTACCTTTAATAAACACCAAGACTATAACAGGTTCTCCTTGTCGAGCTTAAGAAATGGAATTTGTATACCCAGAATATAATTATATATGTATACAATAAAGCTGAGCTATTTCGCTAAAGTAATTGGTTATAGAGGAAACTTAAAATCCCTAGCTTTATGAATAGACTACATTTAAACCATGACATCGATTGGGAACTTGGTAATTCGGTGTTTGCTCCACTGTGATTGTCAAGTCGAAGACTTTGTGACGACATGAATCCTTCAGCTAGCCAGATAAAGGCAATTTTAAAAAATATATATGTACAATAAAGTTGAATTCAGCTAGCCAAACAATGGAAAATTAAATCAAGTTTACAAATAATGAGTTTCGGTGAATATAGACTAAGGGAGTTGAGGAACACCTGTTATAGTCGAATTCACACGAGCACTTAGAAATCTCATTTTTAGACCGATATTTCTGCACTGCCTTTGCTAGATGAGTCTACGAAGCTTGGATAAATGGAAGATTTCAGAGAACTGAAAAAAAAGTGTTCTAAATAGTCTAGCAATTAACTATGCTAGTTGATTCATTTTGTCCGCCTCTGAATAAAATGTCAAACCAAGAAAGAGGGGCATGTCCTAATTTGCATGATGACCGATAAAAGAAAAAAGGACGAATCAATGAAATAAACCTCAAAATATAGGTACCCAACCTCAAAACCAACCTTTCGATCTTTATATTTTTCAAAGATTTGCAGCTATGAAATATTGAAAGAGCAGTAGATTCTTTTGATATTTTTCAAAAATTTGAAAATAAAAAGAAGAAGAAAAACATTTTCAAACAAGATTAATCTCTATGGAAGCATATCTTGGAATTTAACAAATATCTCTCCGAAGTTTATGTTCGAAGCTAGGGCAAGGGAAACCAAATTTTTGGGGCAAATTCGTTGGGGCAAGGAAAATAATTATCTCAAGTCAAAGTTTTCAAGAGTACACCCTGGTGGAAATGAAGACAACTGAATCAGGGATAGAATGAAGATTGCCCATGCAATCATTCCCACCAAGAAAACATACATCAATACATACATATATTAACACATACATACATTAACACATACATACATGATACATGAAATTTGCATCTTTGCATCAAACATTCATCATCATTTGCAATAAAGACTTTGATTTTCCCCTCTCATGAGGACAAATTCAAAAATTCATCGAATCAAACACATAAATTAAACATCATCTTTACATCTATTATAACATCCAAGATAGTCATCCATAAATGCATCACTTTGATCTTTCAGGAAATCAAGGTTTGGTGATGACCAAATGTATTCAACAGGAAAGAACATATTTGACATCCTGAAGTAAATAATTAAATCTTCTATGGGGAACATTCCTCAACATGCAGGAGCAGACAATCTATAAGCCTTTGAAATTGTTTCTCTTAAAAAATAGTTTTCATCTCGCTCGAGATATTTTTCCCTTGAGATGAAAATGTTAAATTTATTTCACTTGAAACAAAGTTGATCTCACTTGAGATTGTTTTTCTCAAAACAAACTTTATCTCACTTGAGGCAGTCTTCCTTAAGACACAAACATTTGATATTGTTTTTACTCAAAGCAAATTTTGTCTCATTTGAGACATTTTACTTGAAACAAAATTAATCTCACTTGAGATTGTTTCTTTCAAAAAGATTTGTCTCCCTAGAGACAATTTTTCCTAAAAACACAAAATTTGGAAATTGTTTCACTTGAAATATAAACACCTTTGAGATTGTTTCCATCAAACAAATTTTGTCTACCTTGAGATAGTTTCTCTTGAAACAAAAACATTGAGATAGTTTCCCTCGAAACAAGTTTTGTCTCCCTTGAGACAATTTCTCTTGAAACAAAAACAATTGAGATTGTTTCCCTAGAAACAAAATTTTGTCTCTCTTGAGATAATTTATCTTGAAACAAAAATCTTTGAGTATATTTCCCTTGAAACAAAGTTTTGTCTCTCTTGAGACAGTTTCTCTTGAAGAAAAAAATCTTTGAGTATGTTTCCCTTGAAACAACTTTTGTCTCGCTTGAGACAGATTCTATTGAAACCAATTATCCCTAAAGATGGTCAGCCGCCATCATCAGGTAGGAACCGTGTCATCCACCGACCAAATATCCTCATCACGTAAGAGTCACATCAACCTTAGATAACTTGTCGTCCTCATCACATAGGAACCATGTTATCATCATCCTAAAGATGGCCAGTCATCCTCATCACGTAGGAACCGTGTCATCCACCGACCAGATCTCCTCATCACGTAGGAGCAACGTCAACCTTAGATAACCATCTATCCTCATCACGTAGGAACCGTGTTATCATTATCCCTAAAGATGGTCAATCATTCTCATCATGTAGGAATTGTGTCATCCATCGACCAGATCTCCTCATCAAGTTGGAGCCGTGTCACCCTTAGATCGCCAGACTTTCTCGTCATGTAGGAACCATGTTATCTCCCAAATTTACCTAAAAACGACCAGAACTCTTCATCGCGGATGAGCAACGTCATCTTTAATTATCAAATTTCTAAGCAAAAGGAGAACCAAAAAAAAAAACTTATTGTCTTATCGTCTTTGCCCTATTATTGTTAGCACAAGATGTGCAAAGAGGGGCAGTTGTAGACAACCATTTTTGTTCGGGTCTTTATTATTATTATTATTATTAAGTTAATTATTATTATTATTATTACTATTATAATTATTTTAACAATTACATTTTTATAGGCCCAATACTGGAGCCCAATTATAGCTCACCCAGAGCCCAACTACAACAACAACCCGAAGCCCAATTCAAGCCCCAAACCCAACTGACCCAAACCTAGCCGGATCTGACCCGCCTATGGCCTAAACAACCCGAACCCGCTAGGGTTTCTTCATTTCTACCTAGCACCACCCGAGATTCCGGCCATTGGATCAGATTTGATCCAACGGTCTAAGATGACCCAGATTAGGGTTTTAACCCTAATTATCATCCAGTCACCGTCGCCGAGGGGTTTGGACCTTTCGATGGCGCACGTGTGATGCACGCCCCAACCCTTTTACTTCCCAGTCGCGTGAGCCGCCGTTGAGCACACTTGAGCCGCCGTTGAGCACACTCGAGCCGCCGTCGTCAGCAATCTGGTACAACAGTGAACGATTCTGCACCAAATTAATAAAAAAAATAAAGAAAATCCAAGGCAAATCTTGATGGGTTAATCAATAGAGATAGGATGATGATACAAAAAGAAACAACTAGAGAGAGAAATTTCGGAAACTAGATAGAACAATCGTGAAAAAAAGGAAAAACAAAAGAGAGAGGAAACCAAGTGAAACATAGCCATATTCGAGCAAAAAAAAATATCAAAGAGAAGGAGAGCAACGTTCCTTAGTTCGAAGGGTTGGAGTCCAAAGGTCGTTGGTTTCTAAAGCTTTCGAAAGGTATCAAGCCTAGATCTAGGGATTTAGAGGGTTTTTTAAGTTGAACGAGGTTGGGTTTCTAGTTAAAGAGGACGAGAGGGACCTTGTGGGGTCTTTTCACTCTCTCCGGGCACCGTGAACCACCGTGGGCCAAAACGGCGGCGACCCTTCTCTTCTCCGATGAGGGAGTTGAGATAATATGAGATTTTCTCTCCTCCCTTTGCCTCTAAACCGAGCCAAATAAGAGTTTGGTCGAATTTTGGCCTTAAATAACACGCATAGAATGACATCGTTCTGGAAGGGGGGATTCAGCGTGTTTTAGATTAATATCAGCTTTGGTTATTGATGCTTTGTAATCTCACTCGTGCTTTTAATTTCTTTGGGGATATTTATAGTTTAGACCCCCTTGTCTTTGTAATATCATCATATGGTCACTGAATGTAGCTTTACATCATTCATATTTTGTACTTTAAATTTTGTTTTGTTTGAATTTTGGCCATTGTATGCTTAATTCTAGCTTTCAGTTAAATATCTTTTCTGAATGGTTGATTTATGGATTATTACATTTTAGTCCTTAGTTGTAAATTATCTATACATGATTATAGTTAGACTTTAAGCTCTGATTTCTAGCCTTGTTTCCATTATGGTCACTATTTCAGTTTATTTTTTTTTTTACAAAATTTTATGGAGTAATATCCTATATGCCCCTGTGATTTGTTGTTCTTTCCAATGTAATCCTGATTTAATTATTAGGTTACACGTTAATTGTTGCTTATTTCTCTTTAAGTGTTTCCTTTACGAACGTGTTTTTAATTTACTTGTTTATAGAATAATTCTATTGTTCCATAATTTATAATTTATGTAATCTTTTCAATACAGTTTAATCATATACTTATATGCTAATTTTCTTGTATCTTATTCTAGCACACTTACTTGGTTTGGATTCATGAAGTTTTATTAATATTTTGTGTATCTTATTAGATAGTGAAATTTTTATATGGTATTCGAATATTTTCAAGAATAGCATTTGTAGAACGGGCGTGGAAAGTTTCACTTGATCGAAGTGTTACAATCCGATACGAAGTTCCAACGAAATGAGAACTTGAAATAAATTTAGTTTATTTTACAAATTATTTATTTATTTATTTCAAATGATCCAATGCGCTTTTATGTATAGTAATTTATTTATGTAAAGGTCGATAGTTAATTTACATTCGATTCGCGTTTTTATTGAGGAGGGAATATTCTTTTAAAGATAAGAAATAGGCGAGACAACTTTCCCGATGGAGGATTGCTAATCTCGAGATTTTTTTTCAAGTTAAAGAATTTTCCCTAATAATATTAATTCAAAGCAAATCAATTAAACTTTAATAAAGGATCATATTTTAACTTTATATTCTATTCAAATTTCCACCACTACGACAACGTGTAACCGACTAAGTACCAATTTTGGGTGCTGTGGGGGGTGATAATCGTTCCCCACGTGCAACCGACTCTCTGACCCGTAAAATTGAGTTTTTGGTAAACCCATACCAATTTTTGTCTTAAAAAACGATTTTCCTTAAAATTGTTTTAAAATACGTTTTTAGGTATTCGACCTACCTAACTCAAAGGTCGATGAAGAGTCCTATTCAATTTAATTCAAATCAATTAAAAAAAATCTATATCATTAATTTTCCAAATAAAAGTGATAATAATTTTTTAAAAAAAATATTTAATTATTTTTCAAAAAAATGGTTATGACAGATACATTATCAAACACATATATCTACCATTTGACCTATATACACATACACATGTAATGATCATAAATTATACATAACCATTACATCAAAACAAGGTAATAACACAAAATACACATCGCTATCACTACCACAATATCACTTGCACACATGCCACCGACATTTAGAAGTTTAAGATAAAACATCTATAATCAAAATGGAAGATAAAGACTTTTGACAAAATAATGTCGAGATAAGTTCTATGAGTACTTAATATTTATAAAGATAAAAAAATCAATGAAATGAGTTTCGAAAAACTCAATGAGGCAATTGATAACACAATAAAAAAATGGTTGTCCCTATTCCCATATGTAATGGGGTAAAGGGAGGTAAGATAATAGGCTACCCCCAACACTAGGTTGAGAGCAGTTTCCGTAAGAGACATCCAAATTATAAAATGCTTTCCATGGGACTCGATCCCACTACCTCAAGGTTAAAAACTTTATGCTCTACCAACTGAGCTGGATGATCATTTAATTGATAACACAATACATAACCATATATATATATATATATATATATACAAAGCATTTCAATATTTCCTTAAGCTTATCGAGTTAACCATCAGAGTTGTAGCATAATATGGTATTGATACCAAAACTAAATGATCAATACTAACACTGAAGTTTTGATACTTGAACTAAATCTTTATATTTTTTTGTTGTTGGATAAATTGAATTCTCTTATTATTCAAGAGACAGTCAAATTGCTTAAAAAAAACAGCTACAACACTAAACAAAAGGAGACTAAAGCCCCCAAGCAATACAATGTCCCCGGTTAACAGCATCACATCTAATAGTTTTCCTATACTTTTATCCGAACAATGCATTTGATGATATCTACAATCTCACTCACACTCCTCTTAACCCCCTAAATTGCCTATAATTCCTTTCTTCCCATATACAATATATGTGAGCACACCAAGCCACAAGTAGAATGCACACCAAGAGTGATTTACCCTTGAGCCGAGAGAGAGCCCAACCAAGCTCCTCACTCCAGCTTTTCCCAAGCCTGCGAATGCTGCAAAGTCTCAGGACAGACTCCCAAACCTCCCGAGAGAAGACACATTCAAAGAATATATGATCTCGAGAGTTCTTCCCCCTCCATCGCAGATCCTGCAGCCCTCCTCCACATTAATTCCCATTTTTATCAACCGATCAGCAGTAGGCAGCCTGTTAAGAACTGTCATCCAAGCAATAATAGAATGTTTTAGAACATTCATAGAAAGTCATACAAGTCTCTACCATTCAATCTTATCCTTCCTATCCCTAGTCTCACCCCACAACCATCCCGTTGTTAACATAGAATTCTTTTGCTAAGTCATCAATACTAACACTAAAGTTTTGATACTTGAACTAAATTACCAGTACTAACACTAAAATATTAATACATTAGATGAGGCATCAATGCCCATGTACAAATTGATTTTGAAATGGTAGTTGTTTCTCAATCTTTTTGCTGAGATGTTCTTGTACTTCAAATCAATTATAATTTAATCTTTATTTTGAAAGATATTGTTTTCCTGGTTCAGATTTTTATCAAAATTCGTTTGTTATTAAAATGTTACATCACCTACACGACCGAACATATGGATCGAGCAAAAAAAATGTTACAGACCACATGTTGGTATTTAGTAGCCGCTGTTGACGCTTTTTGAAGGGACGCAAGGCATACCGCTTTAGAGAGAATCGAAGAACAGATTGAGTGTTGCTAAAGGTGATATGGTTGGTCTAAACCTGCTGTCTGATTAGCTTCCTAGCAGGAATGAGTTTCTTATAGTTCAAGTAGATACATGTAAGGTTGATATGAATGTTTTACGGTTCAAGTAGACACGTGTGAGGTGGGTACAGTTTGGCGATATTGAATGAACAGTAATTAGTAATAACAACCGTTGCTTTCCCTACTGCAAAATTTTATTAACACAATAGGTCCGTATTCATATTACTATTTCTTTAAAATATATTGATTGATATATGATAATTAAAATCATTTCTATTTTAAATGATATTTAATCTTATAAATACTGATTATTTATCCTTTAATTACTGTAAAAGTTAAAAACAAATAATTTAGTAGTTTGACTTTTAAAGTCATTTTGGTTTAACCAAATATTGAATTATTTTAACTTCATAGCCTTCAATCTTTTATATGTATACACAATATATATCAGATAAGTATACACATTTAATAAATATTAGATAATGATACACATTTAAAATGACACTTATTTATCACAGTGTAACTAACTCTTGTGAAATATTTTAAAACTAGTGCTTTACGAATGGTGGAATGGGTCTTAAAAATGTGACGAGTAAAGGTGAAAGAACAGAGCGCGGGGAGATGATTAAATACTTCATCAATAAACTAGTGGATAATGGATATAGATACGCTCCAAAATTGATTTATAATTTTAGCACAAAAGAAGCACCGACGTGCACCTTCACCCTACGCCTAGGCTCCAACAACTCTCTGCACTTTTGCTCCAAGCCCTAAACAAGTTTCAACTTTATTTCTTTTTAAATTTTAATTATTTTGAAGTGACGAGGTCTCAAAGAGCTCCTACATAGGATCAAATAGTGCCAACAAGCTAGAAATTGTAAATTTCACCCATCTAAGAACATCTAACAGGAAAAAAAATCGAAACAAATTCAGATAACATCCTTGTAGCGGCTATAATCCAAGGAAAGAGGGTAAAACAACAAAAACTAAGGTGCCAACATATTACTGTGAGAGAAAAATAAAGTAGCAACCAAAACTACAACACGAGATAACAATCACTCCTCTTCGGCGATCCTGCCCTTCTCACTAACATAGATACCATCAAGGAACTTTCTAATATCCTTGTTCTTCACATGACATTTCTGTTCAAAATGAAGTTTAGAAACATTATGAAATCCTAGCATGCAATGGGCAAGTGTTTAAAAATCTTAACAATCAATATTTATCTTATTTTTCTATATAAAAAAACTTTGATGAGCCGAGAGTACCTGGTTAATCAAAGCTGCTGAACGTGACACAAGTTCGATATCATTACCATCCAACACGATCTCATCCTTAACCTTCTCAGATCGAATAATGGAAACCCCTTCCAACATATCCACCTTACGGACCTAATGTTCACCAACAGAAGAACGAAGCCAATATATATAACGTCACTAAATCAATAATGGAAAGACAATTCAACAGTAAATATGGTTCCTTAACCCTTGAACAAACACAATTAGGTTGAAAAAGAAAACAATGGTTGTCCATTTCTACACATCAGTAATCAAAGTCAATACGAATTTCAAGTTTCAATACAAGGTGTCGACATTAAGCAAATGATTGACACATTAATGACTTCTATGATAAAATTAGAGCAAGCGTAAACAACATAGATACTAGTTCTTATTTAGTTAAGTTATTAGGTATTCAAAATAACAAGCTTCTAGGGATATTGATGGGAATATTTAATTTCAACAAACCACAATAGAAAACCATACACAAACGTAAGAAACCTTAAACCCTAGAGATGGAGCATCCTCCTACAAGGATTCAAGATATAGATATTGGATTGCATCAAATGAAAAAGCTGATATGAATCCACAGTAATAATCAGAGTTGGATTCATAATAATAATGCAGAAAAATATAATTTTTTAAAAAGGAAGGAATGTGAGATAAATGGGTAACCTTCTTCTCGCCAAGGAAGTTACGGATCTCGATGGACTTGTTGCCGTTAGTGATGGAGGCGTTGATTGGAAAGTGAGCGTAGACGAACCTCATCTTGTAGCGGTAGCCCTTGGTGACGCCGGTGATGAGATTCTCGATGTGGCTGAGGGCGGTTCGGATGGCGGCGCTGGTTTTCCTGGTACCGAACCAAGCCTCGATCCTGAGCTTGCGCTTGCCGGTCTCCTCGTCCTTGGTGAGATGGAAGTCGAGGTTTAGGTGCTTGAAGTTGCGCGTAAGCTTACCCCTGGGGCCCTCAACTTCGATCATCTTGGCCTTGACCTTGATGTCGACCCCATCGGGAATGTCCATTGTCTCCGAGGAAAGTATGGTCTTCATTTTTCTGGCTCTCTCACTCTGCTTCCCTTCAGGCGGCTTCGACTAAATGAAAATCGCTATGTTAAAACCCTAAGCCTTAAATGCCCTCTCTACACCCCGAATTTGGGCTTCCTTTTGGGCTTAAAATAAGGCATACACAACATTTTTTAATTATATAAACTACACTAATTGTCCCTTATGTTTTTAGTCTATTCGATTTCAGTCACCAATTCGAAAAAAAGTTTAGTTCTAATCTCTTATGTTATCAATTTAATATATTTTGGTCATTCAAACATTAACTATAGTTACTCCAGTAAAAATTATGATTTGACATTTAAAAAATAAAACAAAAATCATGAAAGTAATCAACTATAATACATGTGGAGTTGGGGGAATGTTTGATTGTCATATATATATATATATATATATATATATATATATATTAGAATCCACTTACATAATATAATTTTTTTAATTATATACAAATTGAGGACTGTTGGATGAGTGGAAATAAATGGATAAAATTAACTCATTATTTATTTTTTAATGAATATCTTCTCATTTCCTATTATTAATCTCAACCGTCTATTTTTACTCATCCAACTATCTTTAATATATGTAAAACTAAAAAAAAATATAATTAGAACGTGTATGTATATATATATGGGTAAAGTACATAAATGGTCTCCCACTATAAGGTACTGCTTTATTAAGTTCATCGACTATTAAAAGTTACAAAATAGTCCTTCGACTATAGGGTGTTGCATTGTTGAGTCCATCGACTATTAAAAGTTACAAATGATCACCCGACTATTTATTATGTTCCAAGCTTGTCCTTTTCCATAAAAAATTAGCAATTGTCTAAGCTGGATGTTAACATGATGACTGATATATGATAGTCGTTTTAGATTATGAGTCTATATTTTATTATATCACAGTCATCAGATTAACGTTCAACTCAGAATACCGTCAAATTGTTAACGGAAAAGGACAATTTTGAAATATAATGAATAGTCAGGTGATCATTTTGTAACTTTTAATAATAGAGGATTCAACAATGCAATACTCTATAACCGGAATATCATTTTATAATTTTTAATAATCGATGAACTTAATAAAACAGTACATATAGTCAGATGACCATATATATTTCACCCACTCTCCCTCTCTCTCTCTCTCTATACACGAGTAAAATTGAGATTAAACTCGCTGATAAGGCATTATAGGATTCATTTAACTAGCTGATAAGGTGGTGATGTATTAATTATTAATTCATTTATAGAACCACAAACTTAAATTAATTTATAGAATTACATTTAAGAATACGTGTCTTTATTGTTAAGTTGAGAAGTTGTTTGTGAAAAGTTTGTAATGATGACGTTTTCTTTATTTTGAAGTCGATATAAATTAGGCCTGCAATATTTTAAGTACCGGGTTTTGCCATTTTCTTTGTTGTCCACTAATGGCATTCCAAAGATACTCATCCCTTCCAAATCCGCCATTATAAGAAACCTCAACCTCGGCTACTCAGAGGTTCCATAAAACCAAGAATTTAACTATGACAGTTCCTGATGGAGTGACCAGAAAGAAGAAGTCATCGTCCAGAGGACACCACAGATTCGTGGGAGTTAGGCAGAGACCATCAGGGAGATGGGTGGCAGAGATCAAAGACTCTTTGCAAAAGGTCAGGCTTTGGCTTGGTACTTTCGACACTGCCGAAGATGCAGCCCGAGCTTACGACGATGCTGCCCGGGCCTTGCGCGGAGCTAATGCCCGCACCAACTTCGAACCACCTCGGTTACCTTCAAACTCATCTATCAATTGTTTCTCCATTGATAATCTTCAGCCTTTCTCCTTTGAGGAAGCATGTGGGACGGGGACTGATGCTGACGGGTTTCTTGGTGCACTCAAGGCCAAGTTGCTTGATGGTAAAGGGCTTAGAGTCCTTTCACCTGCTAAACTTAGCGTTAATTCTAACTTGAGCAGAGATCAGTCAGGACCGATAACTATAGCTCCTCAAGGAATCGGAACCATGACCCTTGTTCCGGATTCAGTAGAACCAGATTCTAGCAAGCCTGATCTAGTCATAAATCATGATCAAGCACGTGATGGTCAAGTGAGAGCAGGTCAAATTGGGGTTCAATGGCATCAACCTGTTCAAAGCCAAGGGCCATCCATGACAAGCACGATGTGGTCCAATCAACCCTCACTTGAAGCAACGTGGGGTACACAGATGAAACAAGTCCCTCCAGATTGCTTGTTTAATATCTCCAACTCAACCGCTGCTACATCGTCGACATGGCCGCTACCCGGGACAACTGACTCGTCCATGGACTTGACTTTTTCAGGGCAGTGCCCAATAGAGTTGCAAGTGAACATTAGCGGCGGAGCAAATATGGTGAGTATGCCCATTCTCCAAACCGATGGAACAATGATAGAAGGTGTTTGGTCATCCGAGCCGCAGTTTCTTCACAGCGAAAACAGTTTGTGTGGTCCCGTTGGGTATTGTGATCCCTACATGTATGTTTCCTCTGTGCTTGATTGATGTAGGCAAACCACATCAGATTCATCATGCTTAATACTACAATTCATTCATTTTCTATTCTGATAAATTGTACAACATTCAGCAGTCATTCTTTACTTTGCGCTCATTGAATCAATTAAGCTGCTATTGGATTGTTATTTCATGGAAAAGCACCAAGAATATGAATAATCAAATTATAAAACCTGTTTCTTCCAACTCATGTTTTGCGTGACTGTCCTCAAACTCGGTCCCTCTGGATTCAAATCTTGTTTTGGCCTCCCCTTTCGAGTTTCTTCCAAGATGATCTCGAGACTTGGATCCTTTCCAATTTGAAGAACAATTCTACTCTGCTGAGGAATGGAACAATTTGGTCTATGTTTTTTGCCTCTCTGACCTGGCAAATTTGGAAACGAAGAAATGATATGCTGTTCAAAGGTTTCTCTCTGCCGTTACCCGGTGTTCTTCAATGTGCTCATCAATGGGCGAAGTATTACGGCCTTGCGATTTTACCATCATCGTCCGCTTACAAACCGGCTGTGGTCAACCCTATTTGGAAAAAAAAACCTGCTTCAGGTTGGACGTGCCTCAACTCGGATTGTGGAGTTCACCCATCGACTGGTCTCGGATCCTCGGGAGGTGTTATCAGGAATGATGAAGGCTCTTGGATCCATGGCTTCAGCAAAAATGTTGGTCACAACTCAATTCTACAGGCTGAGCTCTGGGGCATTTATGAAGGCCTCCTCCTAGCTCGGAGTCTTGGTATTGAGCGCCTGGAAATTCAAAATGGTTGCCAGCAAGCAGCCAAGCTGCTCGAAGCTATTATGGCAAAGAATAGCTAGTCTCCCTTGTTCGTTCCATCACTGCCTTGCGTAAGCATGATTGAAGCACTCGCCTCTGCTGGATTCCTCGTTCTGCGAATGTTGTAGCCGACAAACTAGCAAAAATGGCTCCGCCCACTGTGACCCAAATGGTGCTTTATGCAACGCCCCCACATGTTTTAGAGCCTCTCTTATTCACTGATGTAAGAGGAGCTTCCTCACTGCCTGTAGTCCAAACCTAACTTTGCATGGCTTCCTTATTATTAAAATAATAATAATAATTATAAAACCTTTTTTTTACTGTATTCAAGTGGAAACACAAATGTATCAAAATTCGGAAAACAATAACGCTGAAAACGGCAAAACCATATACAATCAAAGACATAATTCGGAAAGAAGCATAGTTATACTATGGGAATTGGCGGATTCCCTTAGTTTTTACCTTTTACATGCTGTCATGCAAACATAATCTTGGATCTTAAGTAAAACAATACAGAGATGTATTCCATGCAACGTATACCGACTTGGACATGACTTTGTTTCAGCACTTTTGACTGCAATTTCGTGTTCTTTAACTTAATCGGAATGTTCTATTTTGGCCGAATCCTTCTCTATTTTCTTTCCTCTCCTTTGCTTATCTGCAGACTTCTTGCCTTCATGTTCGGAAACATCCGAGATGTCCAAATGGACACCAGGGTCATTGGTGTTGTAGCTGCTGCCGAACATGATTGAGTTGTTAACAGCTTGGAAATTGTTGTTCACGTAGGTATTCAATGTGTCAGGCTCGCCAAGTGAAATCCCATGTGGGATTCTGGATTTCTCATCCAACTCACTTCGCATTGTGGCCCCGGCATTGCTTCCTGCAAGTGTTATAATTCTCACACCATGCTCATCGCCATCGTCATCTCCACTGCAGTTTGATCCTGGTTCATGAATACCGCAGCGAGTTATGGCGGATATCATGTCTTTGATTTCTTTGTCTAGGACTCTATGCTTATCTCCTTCACCAGAAAAGTAGTCAGGCTTGCTTGATTCCAGAGGCATGATTTAATAACAAAAAAAAAAAAACTAAGTTGGTTTGGGAAGAAGAGGCAGGCAAATGCGACTTGGGGTTGTAGCCGAATCTGAAGAACATTTACATATAAGAATGGCCGTACGGCCAAAACTGCAGAGTTTGGTATGGAATAAAGAAGTGCCTTCCATGGCAATTCAAGGATTTTAATTTATTCCCAGATTAGATAAACTAAAGTTTACACATTATATATATACTTTTGTCACTCTTACGCTCTTTTAACTCTTGTTTTCATTCAAGAGTTTTAAACGGGAAGAATCATACTGGTAACAGACATTGTGAAAGCTGTGATTCCAACCTTTTTCACTTTTAGACATGATTTTGTTCAGGAGTGAAATAATTTATTTTCCATTTAAAATAAATTAAAACTAAAATATCAAATAGAAAAAACTCAATATGCTTGTTTAATCAGTTCTTATAGTTTCTCTTCCACTTTCTTCTTCTTCTTCTTCTCATTGTTGTTGTGTTTGTTCAACTCTCGACTGTCAGCAAAGTCATCAGTGACTCAAAGGAAGTAAACATTCTTCAGGTACAGGCTCCTCACTTTCCTATGAAAGAAATTTTAACGCCTCTTTTACTACTTTTTGTATATGCTTGTTTTTTGTCACTTCATACCGAAATTTTACTTTCTCCGAGGTAATTTTTAGTAGTGCATCTTGTTAGTGGGTTATCTCTGATGGCTTGGTATGTTTTCATAGTTTCTAGTCTAGAATCCAAGTAATAGAACAATGCAATTGTCTGTTGTATTCTGCTTTAAGCACAGTTTGAAGGGTTTAAGCCTGGCGTTCTGCAATTTTTACTTGTTAATTTCCCTATTCATTTCACTTTGCCTAGAGGGTAGTGTTTATATGTTTATATTAATTTCACATAGTTGTGGTCATTGAAGTCCCATTGTTGACGAAAACGGGTAAAGAAAACAAAAGAACACGAGAATTTTACGAGGTTCGGCAATGTGCTTACGTCCTCGGTGCCTAGGCGGCGCTAGAAGTTTTTTTCAATGATATTTTAGGTCTAGGTTACATCTCTATTTATAATAGAAAACCCTGGTACATAATTACAAAATCAACCCTGTACCGTACTGCAGGGGCGCAACCCCCGCACCCCCAATCCACATAATTCGTAACCCCACAACGAGACTTTCTTTGTAAGGACAATTGATGTTCGCTTCGCTCACTCCGCTCCATCTCCTGTCCTCTTTACTGGTATATTTATGAGCCATACCTAACAAATCTCCACCTTGGCGAATATCCTGCCCCTTGGAAACTTCAATGTGGGTTGGGTTATCTTGCTTCTTTAACAACTCGAAACATTCAACAAGTCCAAGCAATGCTTGAACTTGTCTGTCGTAACTGGCTTGGTGAACATATCAGCGGCATTCTCATCAGTATGTACCTTCTGAAACAAAACCTCTCCAGATGCAACCAACTATCTGATCTTGTGGAACCTTACATCAATATGTTTAGTTCTAGCACGATACACCTGATTCTTAGCCAAGTGAATAGCACTTTGATTATCACAAAGCAACTGAACTCCACCTTGTTGAACACCCAACTCCTTCACTAAACCAGTAAGCCATAAAGCTTCTTTTGCAGCTTCAGCCGCTGCCATGTACTCAGCTTCAGTTGTAGATAGAGCCACAACAGATTGAACAGTAGACTTCCAACAAATAGGCCCTCCACCAAGAGTAAAGACATACCCTGTCGTAGATCTTCTATTATCCAAGTCACCTGCATAGTCTGAATCCACATATCCTAATACCAAAGGATTATCCCGCTGACTCCCAAAAACAATTTCATGTCCCACAGTACCCTTTAAGTACCGAAAGATCCACTTGACTGCTTCCCAATGTTGCTTACCAGGTTTAGACATGTACTTACAAACTTGACTAACAGCATGAGCTAAATCAGGACGAGTACATACCATCGCATACATCAAGCAGCCAACAACATTAGAATACGGAACCTTTGCCATATCTTCAGCTTCCTTATCTGTCTTAGGGCACTGTTCTGATGAGAGCTTAAAGTGATTCGCCAATGGAGTGCTAACTAGTTTCGCGCTGCTCATCGCAAACCTTTCTAGCATTTTCTCAACATAACCCCGTTGAGATAGCCGCAGTTTCCTTGAGTCTCTGTCCCTACAAATTTCCATTCCAAGAATTTTCTTTGCAGCACCTAAATCTTTCATATCAAATTCCTGACTCAATAAAGTTTTCAAACCGATAACATCATCCATGTTCTTCGCAACAATCAACATATCATCAACATACAGTAATAGAAAAAATAAAAGAACCATCATCAAGGCTCTTAACATAGACACAACAATCATACTCACATCGGTTGTAGCCAATCTTGATCATATAGGAGTCAAACCATTTATACCACTGTCTCGGATACTGTTTCAACCCGTACAAAGATTTCTTCAATCTGCAAACTAAATGCTCGTTTCTAGGTTGAGTGAAACCTTCAGGTTGCCGCATGTAGATCTTCTCCCCCTCTTTTTCTGTTACTGCTGGTTTCTTCTTATACACCCATTTGCAACCAATCGGCTTCTTACCCTCAGGAAGGGGAACTAACTCCCATGTGCGATTGTAATTCAAAGACTCCATCTCCTCAACCATGACTGCCATCCACTTGTCGTTTTCTTGACTAGTAACGGTATCATGAAAAGTAACCGGATCATCACTGCTAACAATAAGTGCAAAAGATACCAAGTCTTCAAAACCCAATCTGTTCGGAGGCTTTATATTCGTCCGTCTCACCCTGTCTCTGGCAAGACTATAATCCTGCAAATCATCCGTAGTGGAACCACCAGAAGTCGGTTGAGAAGTTCTGGTTTCTCAACTGGAAACTGCTCGAAATCCACCACTGTCGTGTCTTGCTTCTGTTGCAACATGGACTGTTCATCAAAAACGACATCTCTACTAATCACAACTTTCTTCGTAACTGGATCCCAGAACTTGAATCCTTTGACACCTTTCTTGTAACCCAGAAAAATGCACTCCTTCGATTTTGCATCAAGTTTGGATCTCTCATCAGCAGGTACATGCACATAAGCAGGACAACCAAAAATCCGTAAGTTATCAAAACTAACATCATGACCAGTCCATACCTCTTCTGCAACTTTCCCAGCCAGCGATGCCTTGGCGATCTGTTGATAAGGTAACACGCCATGTTAACAGCCTCAGCCCAGAAGTGTTTGGGAAGCCCCACATTCAACCGCAAACATCTAACTCTTTCATTCAATGACATGTTCATTCGTTCCGCAACACCATTCTGTTGTGGTGTCTTGCGCACTATAAAATGTCTATGAATCCCATGCTCCTTACAGAATTGTAGGAACTATGAATCTGTGTACTCCGTACCATTGTCAGACCGCAAACACTTGATTTTTCGTCCTGTTTGATTTTCTACCTCAGCTTTCCACAGCTTGAACTTCTCAAAAACTTCAGATTTCTGTTTCAAAAAATACACCCAAACTTTCCGTGAAAAATCATCAATAAAAGTAACATAGTACCTAGATCCACCCAAAGACGATGTCGTGGAAGGCCCCCATACATCAGAATGCACATAATCAAGAATCCCTTGAGTTGTGTGCTTCGCAGTCTTAAAACGAACTTTAGTCTGTTTACCAAGAACACAATACTTGCAAAAATCGAGCTTACAGCTTTTGACACCATGCAACAAGTTTCTCTTGTGTAATTCTGCCATACCACGTTCACTAAGATGAGCAAGGCGCATATGCCACAATTTTGTCGTATCATCACAGGACTCAACAGAGTGAACTCCACCTGCAACGGTACTCCCTAACAATCTGTAGATATTCCCTGCAGTCACCTTGCCTTTCATCACAGTCAATGCTCCTTTAACAATCCGAATGGTTTCCCTATCCTCGTCAGCCTTAGGGATAAAACCATTCTTGTGCAAAGTGCCCAAGGAAATCAAATTCTTCTTCAAGTCTGGGATATGTCGAACACCACTCAACGTCCGAACGGAGCCATCGTGCATCTTAATTCTGACATCACCAATACCAACAATATTGCAACATCGATCATCACCCAAATAAACCGAACCAGAATTAACCGGCCTTTATGTCGAAAACCATTCCCTATTTGGCGTGATGTGATAAGAACATCCAGAATCAAGAATCCAAGCATCCGTCAATTGTGTCGTTGAAATAGAAAGCATATCACCCTCATTGCAATCAGAATTATCATCCTCGACCACGTTCACAGACTTGGATGAGCCATCACGCTTCTCATCAGTCTGCTTTTTCAACTTCGGACAGTCTCGCTTCATATGTCCCGCCTCCTTGCACTTGTAACAGTGAATCGTCTTCTTATCCCTGGATTTGGATCTGGAATTCCGCTTCCCGGACCCTACCTTCTCTGGCTTCCGTCCACGATCTCGATTACCCTTGACATATAAGCTATCGGCTTGAGAGCTTTCCCCTGCATTCTGCTTCCGCTGGTTGTGAGCCAACAAGGCTGCAGTAATCTCCTCAACGTTGATAGTCTCTTTCCCATATGTAAGAGTAGTCACCATGTGTTCATAAGAGGGAGGCAACGAACACAACAGAATCATCGCTCTGTCTTCATCCTCAATTTTCACATCAAGCCGAGCCAGATCAGAAACGATTTGATTGAAGACATTCACGTGTTGCGCCAAATCGTGATCGTCCTGCATCTTCAGCCCATACAGCCGCTGCTTCAGATACAGTTTTGTCGTTAAGGATTTGGACATAAACTGACTTTCCAACTTCCTCCAAATTTCGTCTGGAGACGATAGATGCATGACGTGATACATGACCTCGTCCGCCAAACATCGTATGGTTCCTGCCGCTCGCTACTGCAATTCTTCCCAATCTTCCTCATCCATCGACGCCGGCTTTGAAGGTCGCAAAGCCTTCAAGATCCCTTGCTGCGCCAATAGATTCTTCACCCTCGTTTGCCATAATCCGAAGTTACCCTGACCATCGAATTTTGTGACTTTGAATTTTGCTCCTGACCTCTGATACCAATTATTGACGAAAACGGGTAAAGAAAACAAAAGAACACGAGAATTTTACGAGGTTCGGCAATGTGCTTACGTCCTCGGTGCCTAGGCGGCGCTAGAAGTTTTTTTCAATGATATTTTAGGTCTAGGTTACATCTCTATTTATAATAGAAAACCCTGGTACATAATTACAAAATCAACCCTGTACCGTACCGCGGGACGCACCCCCCGCACCCCCAACCCACATAATTCGTAACCCCACAACGAGACTTTCTTTGTAAGGACAGTTGATGTTCGCTTCGCTCACTCCGCTCCATCTCCTGTCCTCTTTACTGGTATATTTATGAGCCATACCTAACACCCATGGATGAAATCTTTATCTATTTATGTGTTATGGACTGGATTTAGTAGAGAAGAAATATCAAAGAAGAAATAGGTTTCAGAAGAAGAAATAAGAGAGATTACAGAAAGAAGTTTTCATTCATTCATTTCATAAGCCTCCAATGCTCTACAAGAAGGTAATTTATTTAGTTACACTTGTAGTACTGCGAATCTAGCTATGCCAGCTGGCATTTACAATAACAGACTCATAACAGAATGGTTTTGTTTCGTTTTTTCTCTTCAGCAGGTATTGGCCATCTGGTTTGGCCCTTTCCAGCGTTACTTGAGTCTTCCCAGCCTGCTCCAGCTCTTCGGGTAATATCCTCACCTGACCATCACAATTTCTAATTCCCAATTTACAATTTCTAATCCCTAACCATTTCTTTGATTTCCCCAATTCCTTCACTTCACTTATGAACCCTTCATTTTGTTATTCTCTTTCATTCGTGACAATACCCCGTCCACGAGTAGATCCTTGTCCTCAAGGATCGAAATTTGGAAACCGAGGCCTGAGAATGATATGAGCTTCCCAAGTATCGTGATTTGAGTTCAAGTTCATCCATCGTACAAGTAAATTTTACCAATCTTAGGTATACTTGTTCTCTAATTTGAAATTGTCGTTCACTTCGATTTTTATCAGCATGTTGTTTAATTCTATTCTGCAACATATCTGAGACCTTATGCACTATGAATTTTGAACACCATAGTAGAGTAGGTGGTTTATCGGAATTCACATTCACTTCATACAACCTCATCATCGTTTTGTGAAACTTTGCTCTTCCCTATATATTTTAGCCTCTCATTTCTCCGTTTTAAGGTAACAAGTTTCCCAACTCGAAGACCAATAGAATAAAGAGGTAGAAACCCAATAGCTAGGCATGGGTCGTGGATTGGCAGCTACAAGATTAGAGCACTCCAAAAGATTAAATTCTGACTAGTATTGAAACTAGAACAATAATCGTTCAAAGCTTTGTAGTTCACCAATTTTCCATTATGACCAACCTCAGTAGACCCAAACTTATACCCCACATATTTTTTATATTTTTCCCACACCCACTGTTGGGTTTCAACTATTGGAATCACTTCAACAACATCTAGTATACCACCTTCTATTTCCTTTATGATAATAGCAAGCATCTCTACCATGTGAAGTTTAAGGAAAAAAATTATTTGGTTCAGACAATCTAAGTTCTCCAACAACTGAATCTGATCGAACCGATGTGTATCCAAATAATAAACGACTGTTATAATCTGCATCTGCCCTCATTTCAATAAGTGTGAACATGTTACGAAGGACAACAGTCGTCGAAACTGTCACATTTGCATCGTCACAGCCACTCCCTCTGAGCATCCTCTCCTCAACTTTCTTCAGCTTCTTTTTGTTGTATCTGCGCCAAGCTACTTGTATAAAACAAGCTGCCCAAGACCTCCACTGCAGTGAATAGAACCTAAAAGTGTGGCGCAACTGCTTACAGTGAAGCCGACGGAACTGAGAAACAACAAACTTTAAGTCATCGACCATCAAAGCGAAGGCTTCAACTTCTGTCAGAGCTCGAACAGTTCTAGTCGATATAGGTAGGTTCGACGAAGAATGGGGATCTAATGCCCATGTGAGAAGCTCCTCTCCACAGAAATCCCCAGCCCCCAGATATTCAGAATTAAAGAAACCAGTTCTTCTACCATTTGTTGTCATGGTCAATAGTTTGCCCCTCATGATGAAGAGCATCTCATCAACTGGGTCTCCCTCCCGAACAATGTAGCTCTCCTCTGTGTAGAGAACTGGCTTGAGACGATCACACATTGCATCCAATAATTTCTCATCCATTTTCTCAAACATCGGTACTCTCATGAGCAGAGCCAAACAAAGATGGCGCTTTATATCCCTTCTTAGGTCCTTGGGGAGATTACAAAGTAAATTCTCTTCATCAACTCCTCTAATTTCTTGCCACCTATATTGCTCGTATCGTCTTATCCCCTCCCTTAGACTCTCAGGTAGTAAGCGGTCCATTGCTCTACATCGCGTCGTTTCACTCTCATCTCCTCCAACCTGGTAGTGGTGGACTGCAAATATGTCTGCATATTTCCAATAAGAAATGAAAATAGAACCAAGCCCGAGATTGAAATGAAAACTGCAAAGCAGATCTCGAAGACATAGGTACTAGTTTTAAGATTCTGACCCAGAGAACTTAGATTTTGTAGACCCCACTGGAAACAGTAAAAAAATTTCTCTAGAAAATCTTCCGACTCCACAACACTTGATTGAAGGGCATCAAGGAATATCCCAAAGTTGAAAAGAATCGTGTTGGGTGTTTGTATAGGACACGATTGATTCAGCAACACACTAAAAGAAGAATCACCATCACAATAAAATGAACGGGGGAAGCATTCTGTATTATTCTTACAGGCGTCTTTCCAGCATGTGTATTCTCTTTCAATGGAAAACAAGTACCAAAAAACCCCAACAACTTGAGCATTCTCTGAAATGGTTTGTTCTTGTTCCTCGATGTCCACTGGATTTTCAAGAACACGAGATGTTACACCTTCACGTAGCAATCCAAGAAGAATATGCTCGGATTCAATATAATTATGGCCAAGTTGGCGGTTTTCTTCCAACGAGAGTTTCAAAATACATTTGGCAGGAGGAGTAAATGGAATCTCTACAGCAACAAAATCACTGCCCTTTCTAATTATTTTCTCAACCTCTACTAGCGCATCTTTAAGATTAATTCCCATTAGCAATAATCTAAACTTGTAAGGGTCATCATATTCTTCTGCTGTACCATCTGCATCATAATTAGGAAATATGTGGGCTTCTTTGAACCTATATGGGTAAACCAGGGAATCTTGAGACTGTCTGGAAATCACTTGACATTGACCATCATGAAACTCAGATTTGACATCTTGAATCGATTCTGACAAAATATCCAATCCTACCAACTTGGGAGCAGTAAAACATTGAGTAAGATTATCTTTTGTCAGTATCAAGCTCACTTCTTCTTTACTATCCTTTTGATTTGTAAAGGATGAGGCCTGATCACTACCAGCTTGAAGACACTCTTCCATAGTTAAACCTTTACCTAAGAAAACATCATCATTGCATGGGATCTCAGGATCCTCGCTGTTCAATATGCAACAAATCACTTCATCATGAAGTTCAAGAGAATGAGGATTTGACAAAGGCGCAGATGAAGGCAAATTGATTTCTGGATTCACAAAATGCAATTGTTCAGCATGCCTAGATTATGAATGTTGGTCTGGAACTTCATCCAACTTTGCAGGACAAGCAGTTTCCGAAGTATTAGGACACACATCTGAAACTAATGTCTCAGATTCTTTAGTCTTTGGTGTTGGTAATTTATCGAACACCTCGGAATCATCATGTTTTTCCTCACTTTTTACCAGTCAGCAACTGTAAAATGTGCTCCATATCTCTCTGCTACGACGTTATTTTGGATTCCAACATAGTCAACCGACTGTCCTGCTTCTGCCACCAATTAGGAAGGTTATTTCCCTCTATAGTTTGCTTCACCAGATTTGTAAGTTCTGCAATCTGCTGCTGGATTGAAGAAAGATTAGGATTTTCGACCAACAAAGTAAATTCTCTTCATCAACTCCTCTAATTTCTTGCCACCTATATTGCTCGTATCGTCTTATCCCCTCCCTTAGACTCTCAGGTAGTAAGCGGTCCATTGCTCTACATCGCGTCGTTTCACTCTCATCTCCTCCAACCTGGTAGTGGTGGACTGCAAATATGTCTGCATATTTCCAATAAGAAATGAAAATAGAACCAAGCCCGAGATTGAAATGAAAACTGCAAAGCAGATCTCGAAGACATAGGTACTAGTTTTAAGATTCTGACCCAGAGAACTTAGATTTTGCAGACCCCACTGGAAACAGTAAAAAAATTTCTCTAGAAAATCTTCCGACTCCACAACACTTGATTGAAGGGCATCAAGGAATATCCCAAAGTTGAAAAGAGTCGTGTTGGGTGTTTGTATAGGACACGATTGATTCAGCAACACACTAAAAGAAGAATCACCATCACAATAAAATGAACGGGGGAAGCATTCTGTATTATTCTTACAGGCGTCTTTCCAGCATGTGTATTCTCTTTCAATGGAAAACAAGTACCAAAAAACCCCAACAACTTGAGCATTCTCTGAAATGGTTTGTTCTTGTTCCTCGATGTCCACTGGATTTTCAAGAACACGAGATGTTACACCTTCACGTAGCAATCCAAGAAGAATATGCTCGGATTCAATATAATTATGGCCAAGTTGGCGGTTTTCTTCCAACGAGAGTTTCAAAATACATTTAGCAGGAGGAGTAAATGGAATCTCCACAGCAACAAAATCACTGCCCTTTCTAATTATTTTCTCAACCTCTACTAGCGCATCTTTAAGATTAATTCCCATTAGCAATAATCTAAACTTGTAAGGGTCATCATATTCTTCTGCTGTACCATCTGCATCATAATTAGGAAATATGTGGGCTTCTTTGAACCTATATGGGTAAACCAGGGAATCTTGAGACTGTCTGGAAATCACTTGACATTGACCATCATGAAACTCAGATTTGATATCTTGAATCGATTCTGACAAAATATCCAATCCTACCAACTTGGGAGCAGTAAAACATTGAGTAAGATTATCTTTTGTCAGTATCAAGCTCACTTCTTCTTTACTATCCTTTTGATTTGTAAAGGATGAGGCCTGATCACTACCAGCTTGAAGACACTCTTCCATAGGTAAACCTTTACCTAAGAAAACATCATCATTGCATGGGATCTCAGGATCCTCGCTGTTCAATATGCAACAAATCACTTCATCATGAAGTTCAAGAGAATGAGGATTTGACAAAGGCGCAGATGAAGGCAAATTGATTTCTGGATTCACAAAATGCAATTGTTCAGCATGCCTAGATTATGAATGTTGGTCTGGAACTTCATCCAACTTTGCAGGACAAGCAGTTTCCGAAGTATTAGGACACACATCTGAAACTAATGTCTCAGATTCTTTAGTCTTTGGTGTTGGTAATTTATCGAACACCTCGGAATCATCATGTTTTTCCTCACTTTTTACCAGTCAACAACTGTAAAATGTGCTCCATATCTCTCTGCTACGACGTTATTTTGGATTCCAACATAGTCAACCGACTGTCCTGCTTCTGCCACCAATTAGGAAGGTTATTTCCCTCTATAGTTTGCTTCACCAGATTTGTAAGTTCTGCAATCTGCTGCTGGATTGAAGAAAGATTAGGATTTTCGACCATGGTTTGGTATTTTTCTGGGTATAGCAATGAACAAGTTGCCAAGAAGAGTGGCTCTGAATACCAATTGCTATGGACTGGATTTAGTAGAGAAGAAATATCGAAGAAGAAATATGTTTCAGAAGAAGAAATAAGATAGATTACAGAAAGAAGTTTTCATTCATTCATTTCATAAGCCTCCAATGCTCTACAAGCAGGTAATTTATTTAGTTACACTTGTAGTACTGCGAATCTAGCTATGCCAGCTGGCATTTACAATAACATACTCATAACAGAATGGTTTTGTTTTGTTTCTTCTCTTCAGCAGGTATTGGCCATCTGATCTGGCCCTTTCCAACGTTACTTGAGTCTTCCCAGTCTGCTCCAGCTCTTCGGGTAATATCCCCACCTGACCATCACAATTTCTAATTCCCAATTTACAATTTCTAATCCCTAACCATTTCTTTGATTTCCCCAATTCCTTTGCTTCACTTATGAACCCTTCGTTTTGTTCTTCTCCTTCATTCGTGACATTGTGTTAATTACTATCTGTATGTTTCTTTAGAGTTTGTCAACAGAAGAAGGAAGAAGGTCTTGTGGATCTTGGGTGTCAATGTAAAGGTGCTATTGCGAAAGCACATCGATCTTGGATCGACACTTGGTTTCATACAAAAGGATCCAATGCGAAATATGCCAAAAATTATTCGAAATTTGATTCCATGCATTACTATTAACTTATTTGTAACGGATACATGATTTTATTTGCTTTTGTCATGCAGAGAAGTAGCAGTAAATGTTTCAGCTCCCGAGTCCCAGCCCAGTGCAAGTATTCTGTGCTTAAGTGATAGGGCTAGAAATATAAACCTGTGGATGATTTTGCTAGTTTTATTTGGTTTAGCCTACAAGATACTACTAGACATTCAATAATATCCTGAAGTTTCGTTAACCAAATTTAAATCTGGAAAAGAAAACAAAGTTGAGTAAATAATTTGATGGTGTTTAATTGGTGATACTGAGATTTTGTCCAAGCAAACATAGAACAATGGTGCTGCAGTTTTTATTATGTTTTGTGGTTTATTTGTAACATCTTGTAGTCATGCCGAGATTGGTTCTCAAATGTGTTCATGATGCAGACAAATTACAGGGTTTGGAGGGCTGGTCCAAGCTTTACACCACATGAACGTCAAAGGGTAAGCGGATAACTGTGCCTGTCTACTGGGGTCAATCTTGCTCTTAGAGAAAATTCTTCCTGTTTGTGTTAATTCTGTATCAAATCAGTTTTTTTATGACAGGATTGTTTTAGTCCACTATGTGTGGCATTCTCAATCCTCATTGGTGGTTTATTGTTGGATGTTCTAGTATCCATTACTCGTGGTGTCTTTGCACTGCCTGTTAACATCATAGTCGGTATGTACACCTCACTCGAATTCTTCCCATGCCTGTTTATAAGAAATACCGTTCTTAGGAAGTAGCTTTGTCATTTATGCTTGATGTCGGAACTGGGAGAGACATTGTACAGGTGTTATTGTTGTACTAGGACTTGTAACTGCCCTTCGACTTGGCCTTTAATTCTGCCATGAGTGCAGTATTAGGAGAACCGTGCAAAGGGTAGAAGCAAATGCGACTCTTGGGTATCATCTTGCTTTGTAAGTAAATCTGTACATAGTAAAATTTGAGTGTACAAGCCAATTACGTGGTTTACATTCTCTACCAGTTGATACAGAGGTTGGAGCTCAGAGGTGGCTTAGTGGGCATATTGATAGCAAGCAATCACTGAAATGCAAGTTTCCTTTGAATCTACCCATAAACAACACTTCATAACCAAGAGTTTAGAACCAGCAATATTGGTGGTCTTGGTAATTATTCTGTCGGACAAGGAACTTCAGTTACTGATTCTGCAATGGGTAATATTAATAATTTGCAACAATTGACCAGTCTGAAGAACTATGTGAATAGTGGTGGTGATCTTGGTGTTGGTTTTGGTATGAACACTGGAACTCGTGGAGCTGGAATCAAGACCAGAACCTGTGGTTCTCGGCAACAAACAAATTCAGAGATTGTAAATCAAGGCACAGCTTCAAGAAGAATACTCTTGCATATTAGACTTTCTAATAGGCCAACGAAAGGTTCTGTTGGCTGTGTGAATGATGAGAAAATAACAAGTGCTGGCTTTGCTGAAGAAGAAGAAGTTCAATCTGCTCTAACAGAGGTAGAGTAACAAGGAAAAGCTAATCTTGAGCGCTGTTGATTTATTGCTGATCTTACTTTTCATTTTCTTTGCCAAAGGCCAAGGTATAATATTAGTATACTAAAAACCAAGGCTGAAGGTAGATTAACTAGGAAAAGTTTATTTTTAGTGTTGTATCCTTGCATTTTGTTTTCTCAGAGGTCAGTATAATATTAGCATGCTCAAGTATATTTCAGAAACTGAACAACATCTTTCAATGCTTTGAATGCAGGTCACAGAAGCTGAAGCTACAGGCCAAACTTCAATCTCTTATGAGACTTCTAGCCCTGATGAGCCAGAGAACAAGTTACTCAAGTTTGATGGCAGCAGCGATATTGATGATGAATCTAGCACAAAACCAAGGCAGAATGTAGATTAACTAGGTAAAGCTAATTTCTGAAAGTGAACAATATCTTTCAATGCTATGAATGCAGGTCGCTGAAGCTGAAGCTACAGAGCAAACTTGTAGCTCTGATGACTCGGAGAAAGAGAACAAGTTGCTCAAGTTCGATGGCAGAAGCGATATTGCTGATGAATCTTGTACAAAGCCAAGGCAGAGGGTGAAGCAGGCTGGTGAGCATCATAGCAGCAGCCAAAAGGGTCCATCGGTGAATTTGAAGGCAGCAATTTAATTCTTTTCCCCGCTATACTTGTTGGAAGAAACATATTTATATAAATTTCATAAATTTATTTTATTAAAAATTTACATTCAATCTTAAAACACTAGCCTAATAAAATTTGAATTTCATTAAACAAGTATGACCATTTCAATGCTACAAAGTGCTAAGGTGACCTTTTATGTAAAATCATTTGGGAAAAGTACAGTATCATTAAATTATGTTTAAATGATCATTTTGATAACTGAATTTTTAAAAATTATAAAATAATCATTGCAACGTTATAATAAATATAAAAGTTTGATAAATTCAATGATATTTTATAATTTTTAAAAATTCAATAAGCAAAACGATACCCAAAAACACTTGTAAATTGTAAGCGAATCAATCTCTGCTAAGCTTTCCGGATAAAGAACTGTTGCATCGGGATATTGAAAAAGGTGGTGGGAAAGACAAGATTTAGGAATATATGTTCACTTTGTATCAAAACCTGGCTTGACCCACTTTTCAAGCATTGGCAAGAGACCTCGATACCATTCCTCCCAAAAGGGTTTATTTTATAAATTTTTCATACATATGATATGTGTAATCACCATTTTTACCTTCCCTATCCAGCAACCAACGACAGCAGCCCCTCCACGTGCATTTCCAGCACCTTCCAGCAACCAACGATAGCATCCCCTCCACCACAACAGCTTTCCAACAGCTTCCACTAAACCAGCTGTCCCTCCACGTTTCAGCAAGTAACCCAGCTGTCCCTCCTACAGCTTACCACCAAACAAACAACAATCATTACTTTTGTTTTAAGCATGTAAATGGGTTAATATATAACCCATAAAAATTACAGTGTAAAGAGGAGAGAGGACACACAGAGATTATAAAAAAAACCAGGAGATCAAGCATCAATACAAAGAAAAAAAAATCAGAAAACAACAAAGGTTTTTATTTTTCAGATTTGTATTTTACTTTTATTTGTATTTTATTTTTTTCGAAATAAAAAACAGTAGGTTAATAAATTAAAAAAATAGTAAAGAAGAGTGAGTTGTACCGGTGCCAAGGGTTCATCGTCGGAGTCTAGGTTGCCGGAGAAACGCCGATTGAAGCATTGGGAAATAAAGCTTGAGTTGTTAGGCCTGGATTTTGGTAGTTTAAATCCCAAATCGGGATTTAAAATTTTTTAGGGATAAATTTTAATTTCGAGTTTTGTGTAAGGGATGAGTATTTGGCCTCCGATTTACGGTGGCCGGCGACGAGGTGTGGGGGTTTTATGGCTATCGGCCGGTTATGAAAGAGGAAGAAGGAGAAGATTGAGCTTCTCTCTTTGAGAGAAAAGATGAAGAAGAGTGGCTAGGTTAGCCAAATAGAGAAAAATATATATATATATATATAGCTTAGGTTTTGGGTTATTTACTTTTAAGTCACTCTAGTTTATACCACGTTTTACATTTTGGTCACTGTTTTTAAGGTTAAATTATGTTTAAGTTCCTATGTTTTCTGCGTCCTGCGTTTTGGTCACTAAGGAGTTTAGTTTAATTTGTGGGGTAAATCACGCTAAAATCCCTGTACTTTAAGCATTTTTTTATTTAAATCACAAATTAGTGGGTTAATCACCCATAAACCATTCTAGTTTACGCATTTTTTTATTTTGGTCACCAATGTTATTTCTTTATTTTATTTCGATTTTTTGCATGCTAATTTATATTTTATTTCATTTTAGTCATTAATTAATTCTGTTATTATTTTATTTATGAATATGATATTATAGTTTTAATTTTTTTATTTCAGTCACTATTTAATTGCAATTTAATTTATATTATTATTATTATTTCAATTCCAATAAGTTTAAATTATTACTTTAATTATTATGTTATTATTAGTTAGTCATATAAATATATAATAAGTAGTATTTATTTATTTATTTTATTTTTTTTCTTCTATTAAAATCCTATTTATAAATTTAATTTTATAAATTACTTTTAATAAAAATAATCATATTTTAATATATATTTATCAATATTAAGAAAGGACAGTCTTAAAACAACTGGATGTCCATTTTCTGATATTTTTAAATAAAAAAATAAATATTTTAATATATAAATATGTTTTTATATTATTTTCTATTAAAATTTATTCAAAATTAAGAAAGGAGCTGTTTTAAAGCACCTAGAAGCCCTTTTCTGATATTTCTAAATAAATAAATATCTTGTTTAATAAAATATATATATATTAATATATTATCTTAAAATTATATTAATAAACTTAACAGAATTATGGAATAAATATATTTTTAAACTTTTAAATTTTCAATAATAGAGACAATTTATAATTAATAAGTATCAATTTTGGGCGTTGTAGGGGTGCTAATCATTCTCTAAACGTAACCGACCACGAATCCCTTTTTATTTCTAAAAAGAACGAATTTTTGGTTAAACGCAGATCAGTTGATCAGTTTATCTTTTAACTGATGTTTTCTTAGAAAACTCTTTTAAAAGGTAATTTTTAGGTATTCGACCTACCTGACCCAGCCGATGGCAAATCCCAAACCATTTTTTTAATTATTTTGTATCCACATTATTTTTCCCGCCAAGTAAAAATTCGTGCCCGGATGAAAACCGGTTACGACAATATGTGTGAGCTCCAATGGAAATATATTATAGTAAATTAAATTATTCATCTTTTCAACAGTATTGGGATTGCTTTGGAATATATTACCAAAGGGATTACAACTTAAGGGAGGCGATCTGCAAATGCAATTGAGGGAATATCTTCTGGTGCTGGGAAACCATTAGATTTGTCTTCTTTCTTCAGTTTCCTCTATTTTTTACCTTCTCTTTATAAACTTGAGCAGACTTGTTTCTAATGGCTAACATATTAGCTAAAACATTTGGCTCTATTGTATCTGCCATCGCTTACTGTTTCTTTGGCTATCGAGACGACGACAACAACAAAAGCGCCATCAACATCAATTACTGCAACATGCCTAAGGCTAAGGGTCGACCACTTTCTTTGCAGGTTTTCCTTGGACCCCATACTTTTTTTTTCCTTTTATCCATCTAGGTAGCTTAAATCCTGTTCATCCTATGTTTCATGTTATTGACTCTACGCCTATTAAGTCATGTAATGTGTTAGTATCTATGGAGATATCTGTCGAATACGTCCTTCAAAAATAGTATCTTTATTCACTACTCATCCTAAGTCTTATACTTTCTTAAATGGCGATTCCCATAATTGGACCTCTTACAGTCTCACGTGATTTATTAAAACAAACTTGACATCTATCACCATCATAGGTATGACACCAACTGCCTATAACAGGGGTATTTATACTGGGAGAAAACTTGAAGACAAGATCCCTATCTCTTCCAGAGCTCATTTACACCATGTATCTTCTTCTAAACATTCATTAACGTTAAACTCATAAGCTTAGCTTAATTTACAGACCGTGGACCTCAAAGTCAAGATGTGCTGCACCGGTTGCGAGAGAGTAGTCAAAAACGCCATTTACAAGCTTAGAGGTATACTGATTAATTCTTGTATCCTATGGCCATCATTGTTTCATAGGATCATTATTAATGGTTGAGAATGTTAATGCATGTTAGGGATCGATTCGGTTGAAGTGGACGTAGAAATGGAGAAGGTAACGGTGACCGGTTATGTCGATCGGAATAAGGTGTTGAAACAAGTGAGGAGGGTAGGGAAGAGAGCTGAGTTCTGGCCGTACCCTAATCCTCCTTTGTACTTCACCACAACCGCCGAATACTTCAAAGACACGACCAACGAGTTCAGGGAGAGTTACAACTATTACAGGCATGGGTACAACCTCGGACACAGGCATGGTAACATTCCTGTTACTATTCGGGGAGACGAAAAAGTCAGTAACTTGTTCAACGATGACAATTTCAATGCCTGCTCTCTCATGTAAAATAGAAATTAAATCGGTATACCATCCATTCACCGTGATGATCGTGCATGTAAAATGTTATTTGCAGAATGAGTCCTCCGGTGTGAAAAGAATTTCATTAACGTGTAATTTATTAATTTATTAATTTATTCTTTCTTCGAAGTAATATTTCATGTTGTGGGGATTGTAAGAGAGAATAATTCAATTGGAATCAGCCCCCTTGCCTTACCTGTGTGCATTCTCTTTGTAATTTAGTTTTACCCGCACGACTTTTATAAATTTATTTTTTATTAGAGATATAGATGTGTTTGGACACTGCGATATAAATATAATTAGTAAAAAATAATAGAGTGTTTTTATTATTATTACTAATTATAATTCATTGTATATGTTTGTTTGGTAATGTGCTATATGCAAATGAATGGAATTCATTAATTAAAAATAAATGAAAAAGATTTAAAAACTATTATGACATGTAATTAATTCAATTTAATAGAGTTCACTGATTACATTAATTATTCAAACATACAAAATTTGTAATTATAACTAATTACAATAAAATTCAATTATTTTAATAATTTTTCAAACACACCTTTAATTTTCATATCAAAAACAAGTTCTTTTTGCACGTGAAACCATTGAATTTCGTAGATAAATTTATAAGGGTTAAATAATGATCTGGCCACTCAATTATAACTTGTTTCAATACTATGTTATTTCAAGAATTTTCTTTTTGTTAATTTGATCACTCAATTATAGCTTTATCTAATGATGTAGTACATTAAGAATTTATATTATCAATGTCACCTCCACTATTTAACCATCTTATATATTATTCATTATGGTTACAGATGAGTAAAGTTAACTGATGAACAATTTTTAAACGAATGATATATTATATACATGATTTTAAAAAATTATTTTAATGTTGATTTTTCACGTCACTTTAAAAATAAATTTTAAAAAAATATGTGATGCGGAAATTCTTTGTCAAAAACTATTTGAATAAAAAAAATTTATCATTTAACACGAGTCGCTTATTTAATGGTACATCAGCTTCAAAAGATGATCATGTGAAAATATCATGTTAAAAATATATTATTTATAATTTTTTCATGACACATTACTTGAAATAATTACAGTTAATTATATGTGAGACGATGAAATAATTGAGGTGTCAAATTAATAATATAAAGTATAATTAAGTGATTAAATTGATAAAAAAAATCTTAAAATATCATATTATTAGATAAAAGTATAGTCAGTAAAATTGATTAAAAATTATTTAAATATTATATTAGTGGGTAAAGCATTGATTAAAAATATCCTAGCAAGTTTTTTAACATACGTAAGATCTTGGTTCTTTGTTAATACACTCAAGTAGAGAGCTAAATGCCTAGTTTTGCCTTTAATAAGTCATAACCATTTTCACTATCGGTCAGGCCCAGAATATAAGTAGTTTCAGCTAACAATCTGAATAATCTGAATATAAACATGGGCATGTTTCGTGTAGTGATAAGGCCAATAACTGCAAAATGAATGTAGTTGGAACTCATTATGTCTGGCATTTCAGAGCTGAAATATAAGCAACCTTCATGATCTATTGTTGTCAGCTTTCAGTTCGACAACCGTACTTAATATTTCCACAATTGATTGATCAGATCAGTGACAGCTTAGAATCAGGAACTGTAGCAGCAGCAAATTCATTGTTTCCATTTCAATCATAATAGTGGGTGAATCTTCATTAACACCCCCCATCGCTATAATGGTTGATGTTTAGTCTTTACGGCTGTTATGAAAGTTGTGTCCCATTGAGTAGTTACTGTCAGTCACCTCTCTCTTCCTCTATAACCGCGGTTGTTTTATGGGATTGGGATCGGCTGCCACCCCCTTTTCACTGTCACGGTTAATGCTTTGTCATGAATATGATAAAGAGAATGCTATTTATGAAATGGAAGCAGTAGTTGTTAGCTCTTAAGTAGTTACGTGCAAACAAGATATGCCAACCCAAACCTGTAACTAGTTTACTAAAGCTGTTTTTAAGTGGTGGGACAGAGACTCTCCTTCTGTAAACGAGCATCCAATGAATGGTTGCAGGGAAAGGCAGCAAATGAGTAAGTACAAAAGGAGAAGGAAAGAAAAAAATAATATCCCTTAAACCCAGTGAGTTGATTTCAAGAAAAAGATATAGCATAAAGCAAAAGATAAATGAGGCATTTACCCTAGAGACCATGATGGATGTCTTGTGTGTCTTGTTCATCAGCAACATCCAAAACAGCCGCAGCAGCACTTAAACATGGACACTTGCAAAAGATATAGCATAACGCCAGTCATTGAAGGGTCACTTTTTCCCTTGTGTGTTGTGTCTGTTGGATGGCCACTTGCAAATTCTTGATCCTATATTTTTTTTCTATGGTTGTTTTGCATTCACAGACTCAGGAAAGGGGCTCATTCTAACATGGACACGTAAACATGTGACTAATAGATGTCTGTGTTGTCTCAAGCATGTGAAAGAAACAACTGTTATATGTCCAGAAAGGATAAAAAGACCTTGTTATCTTTTGTGTTTTGGCATATGTATTTTCTTTCCTTGCCCTTGCATTCAAAATGCATTACTATAGCGTTTCCCTCCCGAACATGTTATTAATGGTTAAGTCTCCCAATGCAGACGGCTGTCATTAATTTCATTTGACATCTTTTAAGATGGAAGAAAACTAAGCGTCGGAGAAGGGTGGTTTTCTGTAAACAAGTATTTAAAAGGGACTGAGTTTATGAGGATACTAAGGATAGATTCTTTGTCATTATCAACGAAAGCATAACCATTGTAGAATTTGAGAATAGACGGGGTTAGTTTATCATTAAATATGACTTGGAAGGGAATGAATTGTTGTACAAGTTGTTTGACGAAACGAAATCTTGGCTACATCTTTATCTTATACATCTCTTTCTGGTTGGACTTATCAATTTAAAGAAGTGGAAGGATGGACGGACCGACGTAGGACGGTAAAAATACCCGAACTCGATGATCCCAACCCAATCCGATACTATAGGTGATTTTTTTATTATTATTTCGGGCTGGAGCGGGTTATATAAAAGATAGGGACAGAGTTGGACGAGATCGAGTTTAAGGTGAAAAATATCGATCTGACCCGATCTGATATAAATTATTAAATTATCCTTATAGATATAATATATTTAAGGTTTTATACATTTTTATTTTTATAGAGTTAAAATATGTTCTTTAATTTTTAAAAATATAATAAATTATTATAAAATATATTATTTTAATATTTTAAAATATACTATTTTAATATTTTAAAATATAATAAATGGTTATAAATATATTACTATAAAATACATTATTTTAATTATTTTAAAATATTAATATATTCAGACCGAGTTGGGATTTTAATCTAAAATTCAAAACGAGTTTGGGGCGAAAGAAAAACTAGCCACATCAGGCGAGGTGGAATCGGATATAAGTAATATATTTTTGAGTCGAGGTCGGAGCAGTCGAAAACCAACCCATCTTGCCCCGTGTCCATCCCTAGACGAATGTATATAGAGAATGGAAGTAACTTTTATCCCTCCCAAAATTTTTAGTCTAACAGTATTTTAGATTTTTATCAATTTAAATTTAAGTAAATTTAAACTTTTGACCCTCTTTAATTTTTTAATTAAATACGTAATAAGTCTACAATGTTTTGAACGTACATTATCCCCCAATATTTAATCTTTATTTATATTTGAATTTCTTTTATCTCTCTTGTGAACACTAGTTTATTCTTATTGTATCTCATTTTTCAAGTGTTATTATTGGGTTTGAATTAAAAGAGTGCAAGATTTTTTTTAAGTTTATTATTTATAATTTTTCTTTGAGAGAGAGTATACCTAAAGTTTTAGTGCATAAACCTTGAGAGAGTTATAAGGTTATAACTTATTCTTAAAAATTAAATAAATTAGTTAATTTAAAAAAAAATTAATGTCGATAGTTAAGGTAATCGATGTAAATTTTATTGAAGAAGTTAAATTATTTTTAAATTTTATTTCTTACAAAGCTTCCATAAAAAATTTAAATGATCAATCTATTCTTTCTTGATTATCTTCATTTAATCGATTGTCGAAATAGGCTTAATCGATTGAGTTGTTTAGAAGTATTCGTGAGGTTCTACCTCAATATATACGACTCTTGTTGCATCTTAGTTCAAGACATGATAATTAAGAGAATCGTCCCAATAATAAACTTCTGCAATATCTTATTTTAGATTGGTTGATCAGGTACAAGATGGTTATAACAAAAACAAATAAATAAGCTTTGGATAAACTTTTACCACATTTCTTTTTAATCACTCAACTATCAAAACTTTTAATTTAATCACCAATGTTTATGTTGTTTTAATCATTATACGGTTAATTCCTTAACATCTTGATGACATGATATTTCTTTTTCAAACATGGGAGCAAACAAATCGTTAGTATTTAAACTCATTTTCCACCTAATAATTTCTTTTATAATAAAAACTCCTTACCATTGAATCCTCTGTCCACTACCACCGCCATCATACAACAAGTTTCCCTCTCGACTTGAATTCAAAGTCCAAAACAGCACAAAAAGAAGCCCACCACTTTCTTCAACTCTTGGGGGGAACCAACTCATTCCTGCATTCTCTTCTCAAAATTATGACATGGATTTTTATTATAAAGCTTAGTCAATGAAATTTTTGAATTAATTAAGATATTCAATATATGAGTTAATTGATTTTTTAAAATATATATCAAAATAACTTCATTCCTATTCTTCCTTCATACCTAAGAAAACCACAAATAGGGTCTCAAATTAACAAACAGTAAAGGAATATTTTGTTTTTATAATCATTGCTTTGGTCGACAGACAGAGCATACTCTTGACTAAAATTAAAGGGAATGTTGCTTAGTATTCTTTTTATGTTATTCAAATTTTTTATTTTTATTTTTTTACCAATAAGGGTTGATTCAAGTGGTAAGCAGTTTAATATTGTTTATACAAGGTCTCAAGTTTGAGTTCTTGTGTATGCAAAAAATTCTTTTTGAAAGGCTTACTCACCAAAACCAGGTGTGCGACACTGTTCGGTCTGCCTTAATAAAGGCAAAACCTTAGAATCAAGAGGGCAACAAAAAGAAAATCTTTTTTAAATAAATAATTAGAATCATTCATTTTTTTCAATCCTCTATTTTATTTTCAAGCGCATACTTAATTAATAGCATATGTAAATATTCTAAAACATTGAAATCGGGATGGATCAAGGGAGAAGTGAGTGGGGACGGTCATATCCTAAAATTTCAAATTCTTATATAATTTAATTTTTTTTATTTTTCAATTATAAATCTATTTCGTCCATTAGAATTTTATAATTTTACCCTATAACCGTTCATCTTTGATTGAAATTGTCTTTGTAAATCGAGAAACAATGAATGGGATTGAAGGTTGAACTTAACCAAACACTCAATTTTTATTCCATTTGTATCGATTGAATCCATCATTAGTCGCCATGCACTTGAAAGTAGATAAAAAGCAAAAGAAGGGTGCATCCCCCAAACAAGCAAAGAAGACCTAGCCATTGTTTTTGACTCGAAATTTAGCTTATTTCTCCTATTATACATATGTAATATATGTCCAACAGTTTGAGGATCACACACTCCGAGAAAGTACATTATCAAGATTTTCATTCCCTCGTGACCATTCTATAGGCAATCAGCTGGCTCATAAAACATAGAATAATACGGAATGACTGTATCTGATATCAAATGTAGGTCTTTAACTAGAAATGCTTTTACCGGTATATATACAGATGACGAACTGGAGGCGGCAAAATTAGATATGAGAATTTTCATTTCAACTACATTTGACATTACTCCTGCTATACTATTTCAAACAAAATTCCTTTGTGCTTCAACAGACAGACTGACATTTCTTTCCATTTTCAGTCGAGAGATAACAGCAAAAGCATGCATTATCAGAATGCTCATACGTATATGAAAGGCTATTCACAAGAGGGAAACGTATAATATATAACAAGATAATCCAACATGTAGAATGGTGTATGTTATAGATCAAATTGAAATTAAGAAGCCATTTATAGAAGTATTCTCTGCTTGTTGTTTAAACATAATCAAAGAATGCAGCTGTTATCCAATAATGTTGTCATCTAGGGCTAGCTGAAACAAAAAATTTCTACTTTTATATGTGTGTGTAATAATAATGAACACTTAAAAGTCACTATGAAAAAGTTTGAATAAAGGAGTTGCAGAAGTATTATATAGAGCTTGACACATTTAATAGCCATTTGATGCATGCTCTGGCTAGGTATATGCAGCTTGATAAAAAGAAAAAGAAAAAATGATGCAAATGAAATTTGATCAAGGAGGGAACAAAGTTGTAGCCAAATCAGGTGACCAGTGAACAGAAAGTGTGATATAAGGTACAAATCATGAATTGCTAACTTATTCATCTACATTTTTTGTGGGTGTGTTTATGTGATTAGTAATACTGCAAGTTTCATCTAGGGTTTTGATGTTGAGAAACTGCAAAGAGAAAATAGATGAATTGAGAAAGTGGAGCGATATGTGCTAGCAACAGACCAACTTCTTGCATGTTCTTTCTAAAATTATTTTGAGAAAACTGAACTCCAAAAGTTTATAATAAGGTTCATAATCAACTCAAATATTCAATTTAAATTGTTCACCAGTTTAGCATATATGAGCACCGACGATATTGAATTTTGAAAAACTATATAGGATAAAAAAGTATATTTTATTCCTTTGCTACTATACCTGCACGAGATTTGATTCACGGATCTTATATTTTGGTCTTTTGGGTCTAAGATTTCAATCTAAATATAGTAAACAAAGTAGGAAACTATTCATTCAATTATTACTGCCAATATGCAAGTTGCAGTCGTAATTAATATGTGTGATTATATATATACATACAAAGATGTTTGACATCTTTTCGATTACTGGGGATTATGGAAGCTAATCAAATAAAGCAAAAGATGAGTAAATATTTAGAGGAAGAAAATGGAGAACATGCAGTGAAAGCTAACCAGATAACTGTAGTACAAAAAAATTGTATTTATGATGGCATCTGTATTATCCAAGAGAGTCAATAAAGTAAATTTCGTTAAGGGAAAACATTCAAACATGAAATGAACAATATAGAAACAAATTAATGCGTAAAAGAATAAACAAGTGAGGAAGAATTTAATGAACAGAAAAAGGGTCCAAGAAAACTGATGGAATGCCTATACCTTTTAAAAGCCCCTTGCTAAGTTTCTCTGCAAAACCTGCGGGCGTGCCCAACGAAGCAGTGACAAGAACAACAACCTACTCAAGTAAAAACAAAAGAGAGCAAAAAGAAAAAACTTTTGGATTACATCAGATAGGTAGCTAGCACTCTGCTCACTTACTGAGGAATCAGGAAAGGTTGTTATTAAAAAAAACAACAGTGGGGGGAGGGAGGGAGGGAGAACAGTTAAGAGCCAAAGGGAATAAAGATACTGGGGATCTCATTCAGTGTAAACAATGGGTTGGATGGATACATTCAGTCGAGACCAGACCCTACAAAAAGCAAACATGAAATCTCGGGATCCATGGATCTATTATCTATGTATAATATATTATACTTTTATTTTATACATAAAGGTAAAAGGACTCTTGGGGTTATGGTTGTCATCATCTCTTATCTCTTCCTAGATCTTCACAGACACCCAAACCTGTAAGTAAAACGACATTGAAATCTGAGTACTTGTCCACCCCCCCCCCCCCGCCCCCCCCACCCCGGCACTTCCAAAATACTCATAATATTCTTCCATCTCTTTTTATTAAGCTTTGATAAGGAAATGATCATAAAGCAGCATTGTATATTTCAGAATCTGGGTCTTCTTCCTAATAAGAATCAACAAGTGGTAAATTAAACAAAGAATGAAAAAGCGGATTTGCAGCTAGCACTGTAATTCTAGTCTTATCTCCAGGCATTTTGTTGTTGTTTGTTGGTGGTGTACTGTTGATTGTGGAAAAGGTAATTGAACTGGGGGATTGAAGAAACATTATGCCAAGTCAATTTGTTGTGGCGTCAGATATCTAAATCCAAGGACATGGAAGCCTTCCCTTTGTTTGGGTTAAGGAACTCAGTGGGGGACAGTGGAGTGCCATTGTAGAGCCTTAATTGGAGAGGATGCTGAGATGATGAAGAGCGTTGAAGAGGCTGCGATGCCATCGTAGTTGTTGATATCACATCATACTCATCGTACTCCGATATGGGGCAATCCATGTTCACCCCGAAAAGCCTTAACCTCTTGGCTGCTGCCTTGCCTTGGACCACCGGTACCGAATCAAACGCAACAGGCTCTACAACTCCACCTTTCTGTTGCCACTCCATCATTCCCATTCCCATTTGTGGGGGTGCTGAAACCACTGCTGATCTCAAATAAAATACTGAACCCATCGTACCACCTGGATTCACCACGTTGTTCCCAGAAGGATAGCCTCCGTAGTAGTTATTTCGGCTAAGAGGGTTTATCTGTGGCGGGTGCAAGTGATCTCTTCCTGTTGGTGGCGGTCGCATGAGCAATGGATTCCATGGGATCGAGCGGTGCAAGGGGAAATGGTGTTGCTGATGATGGGGATGGAAAGAAACCTGCGTCTCCGATGCATCAGGTCTCCGCCTCCAATCAATAAAAAGACGACCTTTACCCAAATCACCGACCCCTCTCTGGAAAGAAACAATATCGCCAGCATCGAGTTTCTTATCCTTGACAAAACGGCTCCACCCTTTGGTCATAACATAGCTTTGGCTGCTACTCCAATAACAGTACCTGAATCTCCACGGCTTCCCATTCCTGTCCTCGAAATTCAAAAGAAGACCTTTCTCGTTTGAAGAAGAATCCAATGAGAAATACTTCTCAGCGTGTTGTTTTGGGATAACAAGCCGGTTGAGTTTCCCCACATCGCTTGGAGTGACTACTTTGTCGAACATGTGTTCTTTCTCGATGTTGTCACTTGCACTACTCCTGAGCTCAAGGGTTGAATCTGAGTCTACGCGTGTAGAATTAGCTTCGCTTACAGTAGTTGTGACTGTTGTTTCCTTATCTTCTACCAGTTCGTCCCTATTGCCTAACCAGCTGGGACTCATTTGATGGTGGGTGTCGTGAATCTGATGAGGCTCCCATCGAGAGTTGCCTTGAGGAGGCAGCTGGGTTTTGTACTGAGGAGAAGATGAAGTAGAAGAAGAGGAACAGTATGAAAAAGGGCGCTTACCTCTACCACCCATCTCTTCTTTAAACCCTTTTCTGTCAGATGACTCAAAATACATGGTCCACTCTACCAATTCTGGTTTTTCTTCTTCTGAGGAATCTAGACGGTAAACAATGAAGAAGAAGAAGAAAAATCAATCAAAGAAACGTAACAGGAAAGGAAGAAAAATGGGGAAACTAATCAAAAGCTAGTTGAGGTTGAGAAAAATTAAACAAACAGACAAAGAAAGAAGACCAGAAAGTGTGGCATGCTTTATTGGTTTTTGCTAGGGTTGAAGAACAGTGCGAAAAGTCGGTGCTTGGACGAAACCCAAACACGAAAACAAGAGTTGAACAACAGATGAAACCCCCCACTAGACGCTTCAATAGAGATATTTTGCAACTTCAGCTACTTGTTGTCGACCTTTGGAAGAGGAGAGTGAAAGACAAATAAAATGAAAGAAATGAGGTTTATTTGGTGTTATTGTATTTACCAAAGGTTTGAGCCCTTCACATGTTAGGAAATCCACTATATTTCCTTTCTTTTAATAATTTCTCAATCTATGATGTTTCTCATGCTTATGAATGAATGTTTCTAAACCCCAAACATGTAATTATTATCATGTTTAGATGATTAAGGGTAAAGTATATAAATTTTTCCTGACTATAGGATGTTATTTTGTTAACTCCTCCGACGATTAAAAGTTACAGAATGATCATCTGATCATTCATATATTTCAAACTTGTCATTTTTCATAAAAAAAGTAATGTTCGTCTGAGCCAAAGGTTAACATGTTGATTGGAGTATGATAAAAATCTTATTTTAACGTTGTCTACTAACACTTTCGTTGCTTTTAAGAAATGGTTTGATGATATAATGTTTTAAGCATTAGCTTGACGACATAATATAAATAGAGAATCAATCCATAAAATACAACAAAAACGATTTTGGGATCAGATTTTATTATATCTTAGTTAATATTTTAAGTCTAGCTCAAACGAACGAAAATGTTTTTACAAAAAAAATGAATTTGAAACATATAAATAGTTGAGTGATCATTTTCTAACTTTTAATAATTGAAATACTAAACAAAATAATACTTATAATCGATGAACCATCATGTAATTTTTAATAATCAAAGAAACATTTTATAACTTTTAATAATTATAGTCGTAAAATTACTAACAATGAAATCATAATATCATTTTGTAACTTCTTTTATACTAAATTAGATATACACTTTCGAAAATTATGCAATTAATTAACGATAATAACTTTAAAAAGAAATATCCATTCTTTTAATTTGTGTAACCTACTGAACCTAGTTTAATTTTAGGCTGTAAACCAATAGATACAGAGAATTATAATTCATTAGTAATTATAAGAGTATATTTTTTTATAGAGAAAATAACCTCAGTGGCAAAAAATGTCTTATAATATACGAATTTAACCTACTTTTTTTGGATTTGTCAAAATGACCAACAAATTCGCAACGCGAACTTCAATTTCGCAACCCAGTTTCCAATTTCGCAACGCGAATATGTAAATCGCAACACAGAAGTCAAATTCGTAACGCGATAGTCAAATTCGTAACACAGAAGTCAAATTCATAACGCGAAAGTCAAATGTTTTTACGCGAAACACAATATTAATTTCGCTACACAAATGTAAATAGTATTATCGCAAATCATCTCTAACCTAAAATCCTAAATCACAACTCAGTCTCATCTCCATCTCTCTCTCTCTCTCTACGGCGACATCTGTCCACATCTCCGACGAAATCCATCTATATTCATCTCTCAGAGCAACATTCACAACCATTCACGGTCAGAAATGGAAAATCAACCACCGAGGGTTAGTTTTTTAATTTCTTATTTTTATTTTGAAATTTTTGTATTATTATTAGATTTTTCTTATATTGATGATAAATTTACTGGTAATTTCAATATATATAGATTAACCATTTCACTGAGATTGCTTAGTAAATTCATTCGGTTGCTGCCAATACTGCTAAACTGTTTAGTCTTTAACCCTGTGAAGTTAGTATTTGTCTTTGTTTTGTCTTTTTGTTGAAGAAACCCTAAATCAAAACACCAAATTCGTAACGCGAAAATGAAAATCGCAACGCGATTTTTGTTTCGTGTTACGATTTTCATTTTTGCCTTGCGAATTTAAGTTTCAGAAACTTCTTTTATTCTGCAAATTTAAACTTGAATGAATTGCATTACTTGAACCAAAAAACAAAGACAAATACTAACTTCACAGTGTTGTTAATTTAAGTTTCAAGAATAAACTACTACTCTTTATGTTGTCTTTGAACCTGCACTAAACCTATATGTTGTCCTTTTAAATGTTTATATAAGTGCTTACTTCTGGAATGTTATATGATGCATTTTGTGAACTATGATGGAATAATGACTTGGGTGAATACCGTGCTAGTTTGAAACATATTTGGCTTTTTTTTCACTGTTTAATATCATGTTTGTTTATATTGTATAATTTGTAGTTTTTGGTATATCTAACTGTATGTTTATTGTTTTTGTAGAAATTTTTTCGGCTGCATTAACCTTAAGGAATAAATTAAACCTAGCCACTAAAATTGCGTCGACGCTTACACCTCTACAAAGAAAATTATTTGAGGATACTTGCTTCGGGCCATGGCTGAAAGTACAACATACGGGTGGAGATGCTATGTTGACACATTTGTTTCTTCAGACCATGACTAACGATCTACCCGAGGGGATACAACGTGGTAATGAGGAGATATGGTTTCATTTTCCTCCGGCACATACTTGTTTTGGGCGGGAGGAGTTTTGCTTAATCACTGGTCTACGCTTCAGACACGATGATGTAGGTCGGTACACTAGTCATATCGCCCGCCCATCATGGTTATCTCGGGTTTTTCCTAAGCTGGCAAAGTCGAAGCCGAGTTTACACGTCGATGACTTGAAGAGATTATTTGATAAAGATGGTTTTACTCGGATGAATGACCTTGATGTTGTCTGAGTATGCCATTTATTACTTTTGCATGCTGGTTTTTTAGGCAAAGAGGGCAGACAACCTATCTCCGATGACCTAATATTATTAGTAGAGGACCTAAATGCATGGAACATGTTTCCGTGGGGTTCATATCTATGGAAAGCTATCTGGAAGAAGTTGTTGTATGCCTTTGAGGATCGAAAAAGTTTGCGGGGCGATGGTTCTAAATACACTTTGACAGGCTTTACTTGGGCCTTTAAGGTAAGAATTTATATATAATGTTTCTAAAATTATAATTAATTATTTAACAACTACTAAAGTTTGTGTATTATATTGTTTGTAGATTTGGATATTTGAGGCTTTCCCCAGCGTGCGGACATATACGATAAAAAGATCAAATGATATTCCTAGGGCTATTACCTGGAAGAGGATCCGCATGTTGGATTGGGAAGAGTTACTCCCATATACGACGATGAATGATGTAAGTTAACAAACAAATAATACCATATATAAACAAGTTATTACTAGTACAAGTTTAACTTTGTTTGAGCTTTTATACTGTTAGGAGGCCAATTATCCATTACAGAGGCTGACACCCACAAAGGCTGAGCTTTCCACTGATTGGTGGCAAGCTAGTAAGCGGTTTTTTGATGGGACGGATAATGAGCACCCCCCACCTCGAGAGCCATCACCTGATCGGGCCGATTCTATAGCTTGACACCCGGAGCCATCACCTGATCGAGCCTCTTATCCACCTCCACCATCACATATTCCATCACATCATCGAGCCTCTTCTCCACCATCACCTCATGATAGGCGACCGACAAAGAGGCCACGACATTTATCTCCCTGTTCTCCACCTCCACGGGATGAGTTAGGGGAATTACGTGATGAGGTCGATGCTTTGCGTCATGAAGTCGGTACTTTACGTGAAGATAATGGTGCATGGCGTGATAAGATTCAATCTTTATATGGTGAGGTGGATTTTTTACGCGATGACAATGGTGCACTACGCGATGAGGTATCTACTTTACGTGATGAGGTTGCCGCTCTACGCGAGATTGTTTCGTTGTTGCAAAATGAGGTTCATACTCTACGCAATGAGGTAAATTTGTTTAATACTATACTAAAAATACAAATAACCTTTTTTCGGCATTATTTATTTATTTACTAATTTATGTATTAATTTATTTTCAGCGGTCCGATAAGGTAGATGCTTTACGTCGGGTTTTTCTTGCACGACGGGGTTCACGCATCAGACGTCTTGCACGTGCCATTACGTCTCCGTTCACCCCCACTAGTGCCAAGACTCCGTAAGAATAAGCCCGATGCACCTATCATCATTCAAGAGGCCCCCTCTCATTATCAAAGAAGCCCCTCCCACCGTTCAAGAGGCCCCTATCATTGTTCAAGAGGTCTCACCCACCGTTCAAGAGCCCGATTCACATGACGTTATATGTTGACATATTGATAAACCCCCTCTCGTGCCCGATATGATGGATGCGAGTTGGCTTTCGTATGTGTTACCAGCCAGTACCATTCCTCAGCAGGAGAGGGAAACACTACCAGACATAATTACGGATAATACCCTTTGGGCTAAGACCGCAGTTGATTTTTATCTACATGAGCGGAGCAAGGGGTGTTATTCTGACCTATGCCAAATCGACGATGCTATTAATTTGTTTCTTGATCGGTCTTGGTGGGGTATTTTATTAGGGGTTAAAGATAATGACTATCTCGAAGGGGTGGTAAGTCTTATATTCTTCTTATATTACATTTTGATTAATTTTTTTTAAATTATTAATAAATTCACTAATATATATTTTTTTTTTATAAAACATCATATTGATGCATGGGTGTCACGTCTTCTAATAATAAGGAAATTGAGGAAAAGAAATACTCGATGGACTATTATGACTACGTCTTTTCACGCAGCTCACTTGAAGGATCAGAGAGATGCTTCATATACGTTGGGTAATGGAAAAGCTAAACTTTATCCTGCGTGGTGGGAGGTCGATAAGGTTAGTATTTATTTTTTTGAATATTTTAAAGGTTTTCATAAATTTTATTTGATGTACACAATTATTTATGATTACATGTGTTTATCCTTGTTTTGGAACGTCGTCATTGGCTTCTCGTCGAGCTTCAGCTCCCATCCCTGAAGACAATGGTATATGATAGCATGTTTAATTACATACCATTATATGATTTGAGAGATATTATTACAAAGGGATGGAGCGATCATTTGGCTAAATACTTGTATCCGATTGATTATTGGACAAATTCTGGAAACAAGAAGCCAAAGAAGTTCAAAATTACAATGATCAGAGACAAGACTGTGCCACAACAAACGCAGGGAGCCAGAGGGGATTGTGGTCCTCTCGTATGCTTGTGCTTGGAACGTTTGACGACAGGAAGTAAACAGTATCTACCTCCCACAAATAGAGATAGAGGTGCAGTAGGCTTGTGGTTTCGGCATTATATGGCCAGATCGATATATACGAGACGCTGCCTACCTGTATCCGTGTGCTGAAAGTGTGCATAAACAATTGGTAAGTTTGAGCAAGTGTCGTTAACATATATACTCTTTAATTGGTTTGAAAATATTTGGTTAAGTACATAGAATTCAGTAATTTGATGTTTGTTGGTTTTAGATATGTAGAAAGTATTGTTTGAGCAATTGTTTAGTTTCTGCAGGTTAATCCTGAAGTGAGCTGTGTGAAATTGATGTATTTGTGCATAAACAATAGTCTGGGGTACACTTTTTTTTGCTTTGTTTAATTGAATTTTACATTGAAAGTTGATTTGTTTAATTGATGAGGAAATAAGATTTATTTTTTTGATTAATTGATTTGTAAAAGTTGATTTGTTTAATTTGATGTGTAAATAAGAATTATTTTTTTGCTTGTTTAATTGATTTGTAAAAGTTGATTTGTTGTTTCTAAAAAATTCAATCTGTATTATGTTTGAAGGCAAAAAAGACCCGTTGAAGGTACAAATTCGCAACGCGAAAGTCAATTTCGCAACGCGATTTTCGGTTTGCGAATTTGACTTTTGCGTTGCGAATTTGACTTTCGCGTTGATCGCAACATACAACATCAAGGTATATACAACATCAAACACATTCCAAGCTATAAATACAAGCTAAGGACACTTGAAGAAGCAAGAGAACAACTATCCAGGCAATCAAACACAAGAGAAAATCCCAACATGATAATAACTGAACAGATCATAGCAATGTTCAAACTCAAGTTGTAGATTTTGATTTCCTTTTGCTTGGCACCATATGAGCTTTGGATTTTGATGAGCATCGGAAGCATTTCGGACTTATGATTTGGGTGGTACTCAGAAGCATTTCGGACTTATTATTTTTGTTATTATTACAAGTTGTAGCCCTCAATTATCGGGATTTTTAGTTTCCATTTATTGTATTTCTCGTATACCACCCATATCATACGCCCGAAACGTTTTTGACGCTTTAAAGTTGACCAAAAATTACGATGGCCGGGATTTCCCTCGAGTTTAAAGTTGAAAAAAAACAATGGAAATTAGGAATAATTAATGATAACATGCATATTGGCTTGGGCTAATATTTATAGTGGAGCCAAAATTTATATTGAAATTTAAATTCAAATTCCAATTACATATGAAATGAATTTGAAATGCAGTGTTAAATTGAACATGAAAATTGCATAATTGATTCATACTGTTCAAGTAACATGCTTTATTAACCATCAAGCTAAAAGACAATATTGATTGAGTTCAAAGCTGAGTTGTGAGTTGATGGGGTTGTCACACTTGTCACATGGTTGGAATAAAGTACTCACATGGAAGAGAAAGATTGTTTTGTTATACATTACCCATCTCATCTAAATGAAAATATACATACAATATAATCAAACCAAAACATACATACACAAATAATGTACCCATAACAATGTTCAAATAATGTACAACGCGATAGTCAAATTCGCAACGCGAAATAAGTGTTGCGATAGTCAAATTCGCAACGCGAAAGTCAAATTCAATTTGCAATTTCGCATTGCGAATTTGACTTTCGCATTGTGAATTTGACTATCACAACGCTTATTTCGCGTTGCGAATTTGACTTTTGCGTTACGAATTTGACTTTCGCGTTGATCGCAACATCAAGTTATATACAATATCAAACACATTCCAAGCTATAAATACAAGCTAAGGACACTTGAAGAAGCAAGAGAACAACTATCCAAGCAATCAAACACAAGAGAAAATCCCAACATGATAACAACTGAACAGATCATAGCAATGTTCAAACTCAAGTTACTAATGAATGTCTAACTGAAAATGTATGCATTCACACATAAAATACACATAATACAACGTTTGCATTTAAAAATCACCTAAGTTAATAAGTCCCAAAAGGTGAAGCCGGTTGTGATTGGGATTTTGATTTTGATTGCGATTTTGATTTCCTTTTGCTTGGCACCATATGAGCTTTGGATTTTGATGAGGATCCATTTTTTGGTTGAGGAAAAGATGATTGTGATGGCACTGGTGATCCACAGGTCAACCTTGTATGACCACTTTCCTTGCACCGACTACATGTCGATATCCTCTTCTCTTTACCCTTAGACGGTATACGATCGTGATTTTTTGGTCGGCCAGGTAGCCTGCTGTCCATGACTGTGGCAAAACTATTTGTAAGTCATCTAGTATGTCCCACTCAGAAGGATGTAGACATGGGTAGACAATCTCGGCATAAGTCTGTCGATATACTTCTGTAGTGTAGCAATCCATAGCGTATGCGCTTGAATCATCTTGGTTTAGATGAAGAACAAATTTTATAACATGGTCACACGGATAACTAGATGTTTGCCATTTCTTACAACTACACGTCTTTGCATTTAGATTGACAACCCCATTTAAGTTATTATCCAATACTTCAAACAAAGTGTTTGAACATGGTTCAACTCTCCATGACGTTGACTTCACAACACGTTTCGTTATCTTTTTTTCAGTCCATGGTGTAACACGACGTTCCAATGTTCCTGTAAATTTAAATAAATAATACTTAGTAAAATATATGATAAGTTAAGAATTTAAAGAAATAATATCTGCATGGTTTCTTTTCTTGTAGTACCACTGTTGGATAGAGGCTCGAAAAAACTCCATTAATATAGTAATGGGTAATTTCCGGGAATGGCGACTTAGAGCGTTGATTGATTCTGCACTATTAGACGTCATGAAATCATATCTTGCTCCAAGTTGATGTACTCTTGACCATATTTCAAACCCGACATCTTCTAGTGTTTGAGCACATTGAGGCAAAACACGTCTTAAACAATTTATATGTTTATTAAAATCTATTTCTCGATAAGCTTTTACAGCCTTCCAGTATGTCCATTTGTGATTTTTTATACAAGCAGACCTTGATTTTAGATTTCTGTACAAATGAACACCACAAAGTCCATAAAAAGCATATGGGAAACACCTTCTAACAGTGTTGTCAATTGAGTTTGCCCTATCAGATATGATTGTCAGATTGCTAATAGGACCTATGCAATCCCTAAGATGCCCCACAAACCATGTCCATGAATCAGAGGTTTCAGATTTGCCAACCCCGTAAGCTATTGGTAGTATCCCATTGTTAGCATCCATGGCTACTGCTAATAAGTTTACTCCAAGGTATCGACCTTTCAAATGTGCTCCGTCAACTATAATAACTGGGTGCATGCAAGTAATAAATGAACGAATCTAAAAAATCATATACACAAGAAATATAATCATTTAAATGTGAAATGCATGCAACTAACAAAAATGAGTCAACAAAATTATAATTATTTACTAACCGTAGCACCAATGGCGATAAACAGTAACTCAAATCGTCCATCTCTATCTGTTTTGATATGAGTTACTGACCCAGGATTTTTTAGCTTTAAATTGTGACAATAAGCCGACAGTTGGGCAAACGATGCTTCTGTCGATCCCCTCAACAATTCCAAGGCATAACATTTGGATCTCCAAGATTGAGAATATGAGATACTAATATTGAACCGAGCATTCATGTCAGTCATAATTTCATGTCCCCGATATACCCTTCCATTCAAAAACATTAACTCAGCCAGAAAACCACCCAACACTTTTTTGTTTGCCTGTCTATGGTGAGGAAAAACTTGGGTTCTTGAACATGTATGTTTATCAATAAAATTCCTAACTTGAAACATTTCGCAATCTTTTATCCTCTTTGCAATCATACGCCACGTACAGTTTTTGTCAATCATACACATTGTTTCGAAACGATCTTTGCTTGATTTGTTAACTTTTAGTTGATAGCCATCTTCCACACATTTCGTATACAAAGCTATCTTCAAGTCTTCCTTTGTATCAAAACAATCATCTTTCTTGATACGAATAACTTTTGTGTAACAATCAACTACTATCTTTACCAACTCTTCTTCCGGTATCTGAAGTAATTCTGGCATATTCCAGTTATACTCCCGTGGCATTTTCTTATTTTTCCTTTCTTTGGGGACTTCTTCTTCTTCTTCTTCTTCTTCTTCAGGGTTATATGAATTACATAATGGATGTTCAACATGTTCATTCACAGTCGTAACTTCCTTCTCATTATCATTAACAAAATCTTCCTCGGCAGCGGCTGTTTCATCATCAAAAATTCAGGTATTGACCAATATCAAAATCATTATATGCAGGGTCTGTTTCTTCTTCCATCACATCATCAAAATCCGAGTATTGACCAAGATAAAAGTCCGGGTATTGACCCAGATAAAATTTTGAATACTGACTAGTACTCACAATTTTTTCTGTTGGCTCATAATCGTATAACTGGTCAATACGAAAATCAGAATTTGGTGCTGAAAGTTTATTGGGATTTGGATTAGGAAAAGGTTATGGGATTTAAGATTGTGTTTGATATTGTGTTTGGTATTGAAAATGTGGTGAAACAAAATTTGCTTGGTGATGAAATTCTGGTGGAACCATTAAATTTTGGGTTGAAGAACCATTAAATTTTGGGTTGAAGAACTTACTTGATTCCTACCCGCTACTGACCCAACTTCACTACTTCTAGGTTCAACAACATACAATGTAACATCATCTTCTTGTGAAACACTAATGTAAGCAATGAATCGTTCAACATCTTCATTGTCGGTTAACAAATAAATTTTACCTTTTCTCTGATAAGATAGCCTAAATCCACTTAGAGACTCTAAATTTAATTTCTTTGCAACACGTAACATTAGAGTTTCATAAGTTAACTTTTTTAATGACAGTTTTAGTTGAAGATTCATGGGTAAAGACACATATTGCAAAACACCATGAACATTCTCCCATGACCCTCCAAAACACAAATCTATCCAAACATGATCAACATTAGATGATTTCATTCTACAAATTGTAAATTAATTTACTAAACAAACGAGCTATAAACTAGATATCATCACTAACTTAGAGAAAAACATACCTTTATTAAGTTGATAGTTGATAATTTGGGAGAGAAATCATTGAAAAATTATATAGAAATAAAATTATGTAAAAAAAAAATTAGAGATGGGGAAGGATGTCGTTGGATATATGAACAAATGTCACCGGAGAGAGTGATAGATGGAGAGAAAATGAGTTGCGATTTAGGGATTTAGGTTATGAGTTGTTGCTGCTACGTTGTTATATACCCAAAACATTTGTGTTGCGAAACTAAAACCTGATGCGAAATTAAATTCGCATTGCGAATTTGACTTTTGTGTTGCGAATTTGACTATCGCATTGCGAATTGCGTTGCGAAATTGGAAACTGGGTTGCGAAATTGGAGTTCGCGTTACGAATTTGTTGGTCATTTTAGCAAATCCAAAAAAAGTTAGTTATATTCGTATATTATAAGACATTTTCGGTCACTGAATTATTTTCTCTTTTTTATAAGTATTTTATGATGTGTTTGACTTACTTAAAATATTATGCGTTAATAATAATATTTTTTATTTTACTGTTAGACATAAATATTTTCTTATATGAATAATTATATTATATTATATTATGTTTACATAAATATTCATAAAAATATTATTATTTTAATAACAATTTTAACAACTGCAATAAGTTCCTTATATTTTTTGAATTTGAATTGTATAAATATTTTTAATGTTTTAATAATAAAAGAATATTATTTTTATTCCACTGGAAATCATGTTTTAATAATACAATTTTAAATATTCCATAACTAATTTTTTATAGCAATGGTCTTATCAAATCACTTAACTATTAAAAGAAATTCAAAATATTTTGAAAATCAAATTATGGACCCTAAAAGTAGATTAAAGGCATAAAACAAAACAAACATAAATACATAGAAATGCATTTTCTTTCTCAAATGAAACCTAAAGTTCCCTCCATATATAATGATGTTATTTAGTTAAGAAAGAGGACCCCATGTATTATCTGGTTGGGTTCATGTGAGCTTGTCACTGTCATAATCCTGGGTGGTATCGTATGCATAGTTTTTTAGAACATAAAGCCAGCTGTTTTTAAGAGAACGAGCTCATATAAGTCTAACATAATTAATTCTATCATTTTTTTCTTATTAAAAAAACCAAAAATAATATTTATACTATATTGTCCCATTTCTTTCGTGGTTGTGAGTTTGTATTTTATATTGTCTCTCTTTCTTGATTCCCTTTTAGAATTGTGCGCTAAAAGTCTGATTAATAGCGTTAAAAAAACTGTTGATATTAATAGTAACCGTTAAAGGGAGCATTCTTCTTCTTACATGTTATGAGTTGAAGCAGTTTTATTTGTAGGGTACACATACATTGTTGATAGTTAAAAAATTCTGAATATATATTATTTTGTAATTGTTTCAGACTATCTAAAAAAATTGATCATAAAAAAACCCCAATAATAAAATAAAGTACTATTCTTTTTAAAAGTTTTGGTTTCGAGTAAGGGAGGGAGGGCTATTGGGGCCAAAGGACCTCAATCCTTGTTGTGAATTATAAATTCAATTTTTTTTTTAATTTTTACACTAGTATAAGAATAGGTAAACCATAAGTTTAGTACCTAATCTATTATTTTTTTCCATTTTGGTACCTGTTAGGATTTAAGAAGAAGCTCGATTGACAACCGATGATATTTGTCAAGAGGAGGTGAAATGGCTTTTTGATATTTTTTAGGGAGTAAGGAGTAAAACAAGGATAGAAAAATGTTGCACAATAATTTATATTGATTCAACTTTCTCAACCAAAGTCTACATCCACTACCTAAGCTCCCCACTTAGGATTTTTCAACAAATCCACTAATTTGTTCTTTCTTTTTCAAGGACAAAGAGATAACATTTACAAACTCCCTAACTTTTCAAAGGCTCAGCTAGAACCAAAACCCCTTTACAAGAAAAAAGATGTAAACAAAGAAAACCTCTAAAAAGGAAAGTGTTTACAAAGATTAAGCACAAACAAACACACTATTTCCAAGAGAGAGGACAATAAGAGCGAAAAGCTCTTCTCTTGATGATAAATGCTTGGATAGGTGTTCTAACACTTCTTTAAGTGTTCTAACACTTTTTAAAGTGTTCTAACACTTCTTTAAGTGTTCTAACATTTCTTTAAGTGTCCTCAACTTGTATTTATATGTTGGAATATGTTTATGGTCATTTCTAGTCGTTGGGGATGATTTGGAGCCGTTGGGGATGAAGTTTCATGCAAAATAAAATTGCCCAAAACATAGGGTATCGGTACTCCTATAGGGAGTGTCGGTACTACCTTTGTAATATTTAAATAAAACCTATGGTATCGATACCTATTTTGCATTTTGGAATTTTGAGCAAGCTGGTAGTATCCATACTACCTATAGAGTATCGATACTTCTCTTACCTTTGGTATCGGTACCACATGAACAATATCGATAATGTTCATATAGTATCGATACTGTAAGAACAGTACCGGTACTACTTGTTCAGAAAAACATTTTTGCTCAAATTCTAAGTTAATTGGACTTTGAATTATTTTTGAAAAACTTTGAATAAATTCAATCAAGTCTAAAAACATTTTGCCTTAATTTGTTAAATCAAAATATTATAAAACATAGTTTAACAATCTCCCCTTTTTGATATAACAAAACATTTGAAAAAATAATTTTTTTTTGCAAAACTCCCATTTAATAAAACATTTAATGAAAAAGAGACATATTTTGGAAACTATTAAAACTCCCCCTTTTTCATTCTTGAAATTGAATTTTTCAAACCATACTTCTCCCCCTTTTTATTATATCAAAAAATAATTCAACTTGAAAGTTCAAAAATAACAATGGAGAGTAAGTGGTAAATTTTATAATTAAAACGTTTGAAAAATCAAAAGCTCCCCTTAATAAAAATATTCCAAACAAAATTTGACTTTTAAAAGCTTGGAACTTAAAAAAAATTGAATTTCAACAAAGATGAACAAACATGTTAGTAACACATGAAATTCAATATATCCAAGTCTAATAAACTTTATGCAATATCAATTGATAAAATTAAGAGCATGTGCATAAAGTTATCCAAAAATGTTATGCACTTGAAAAATTGATATCAATTGTTAGAGAGATATCATTTGCACTAAATCACATGCATAAACATTTAAATTAAGGTCAAAAATTAAAAATTTGTAAAAGTAAAGCATTTGAAAATTGATATCAATTGTTAGATAGATATCATTTACATTTAAAACAATTTTGACCAAAATTCATTATGATGAACTAAAAATTATGAAAAATCATTAAAACTTTAAAATGTTCATCATAAAACACTTTTCAACATACATGAGATAGAAAACATAAAATCATTTAAAATCAAAACTCATGCATGCTTAAGCTAAATGAGAAACCAATTAATCAAAATAAAAGCATTAAGCTTAGAGGTTACCCATTCCTTTTCAAGTGTGGCTAGAGCATTTGAATATCTTCACTTTCATCACCATTGCTCCCACAAACTTAAAAGAGACATTTAAGTAGATTTTGATATCCAAATTGCTTTAGATCCTTGAACGTTAGTTTTAATGCACCTTGTTCATTTCGGAACCCATACTTATCTAATTTTAAAAGATTTTTTTCTTATTGGGACAAGTATGTTCCATATGACCATGAAAATGGCAATGTGAACATTTTGCCATTTTTAAACATAACGAGTTGTTTTTAAAAATTAATTCTTTTTCTTTTGTGAAGGTTTTAAGCTTAACTTTCAAATCAAAATTTTCTTTTTCTAAATCAATGATTTTGGTTTTTGAAAGCTTTAAATTATTTTTCAAAATTTCATTTTGTTTTTCAAAACCAAACTTTTTCTTTCAAAATCAAATCATTTTCAACTTTAAATTTGAAATTAATGTCTTATATTTGGAAATAATGGTCTCAAATTCCAAATATAACTCATCATAATCAACTTGTAACTCATTAAACGAATAAGAATTTAATTCACTAGAGTTCGAAGTTACCATTGAATCTTCATTGATGGCCATAAGACATAGGTTGGCTACTTCATCTTCATCACTCCTAACTTCCACAAATTCCTTCTTCTTACTTGATCCCTTCTTCTTTAGGAGGGGACGTTCATATTTGACATGTCCCGTTCTTTGACATTCGAAGCACACCGGGGGACTCTTTTTTTTGCTTGATTCATACTTTACTTCTTTGGAAGTCATGAATCTCTTGAATCTTTTGAAGATCTTGGCCATCTCTTTTTCTTTATCATATTCTTCATCCACCTCTTTATTTGTATCTTGATTGCTCTCATTAGTGGATTTGAAGGCAATGCTTACCTCCTTCTTCTTGATATTTTCTTCATCATATTCTTCTTCCTTTACCATCAACTCATGAGTGAGAAGAGACCCGATAAGCTCATCAAGAGTGATTGACTTGAGGTTCTTAGCTTTGATAATTGATGTCTTCTTTGATTGTCAAGACTTTGGAAGAGAGTATATCATATTCCTCACAAGCTTTTCATTAGGGATCACTTCTCCAAATCCCTTGAGACCGTTGACAATCACGGAAAATCTATCCGTCATAGCTTTGATGTTTTCATCCGGTTTCATCTTGAAATTCTCATAACTATATATGATTGAGAATACTGATTTTGGTTTCCCTCACTTCATTGGTTCCTTCATGAGTGATTTGGAACTTATCCCAAATCTCATTGGCATTAGAACAAGAGTCTCCTTGTACACAAAAGAGGATGTGCATTAGAAATAAATCTCATTGTCCCATATTCATCTAGGCCTAATGCCCAAAAGAGGATGTGTATAGCCTTTACGTTGAGTTTGAACTTCTTATTCTCTATATCACTCCAATCGTCTATCTCACCGGTTGGAATGAAGTATCTTTTCATGATTGAGTTCCAAGCTCCTAGATCGTTGGCTTGAATGAAGAGCGTCATCATATTCTTCCAATAGGCATAATTTTCCCCATTGAAATAGGGTGGCTTGTTGACCGGTTGAGAATCTTCAATATAGTAAGAGCCGGAGGTCGAATCCATCTTCTTAGTTGCGTAGGGAATTGATAGAACTTCTTCAAGGATCATCTCAAGGTAGTTAAACCTTCTAATGAGTTAAGTTTTGATACCAATTGTTAAGATTTAAGAAAAAGCTCAAATGACAACCGAAGATATTTGCCAAGAGGGGTGAATTGGCTTTTTGATATTTTTAAGGAGTAAGGAGTAAAACAATGATAGAAAAAAGTTACACAATGATTTATAGTGGTTCAACTTTCTCAACCAAATTATACATCCACTACTTAAGCTCATCACTTAGGATTTTCAAACAAATCCACAAATTTGTTATTTCTTTTTCAAAGACAAAGAGATAACCTTTATAAACTCCCTAGTTTTTCAAAGGCTCAGATAGAACCAAAACCCCTTTACAAGGAAAAAGATGTAAACAAATAAAACCTCTAAAAAAGAAAATGTTTACAAAGATTAAGCACAAAAAACACACTATTTACAAGAGAGAGAAAAATAAGAGTGAAAAGCTCTTCTCTTGATGATCAATGCTTGGATAGGTGTTCTAACCCTTCTTCAAGTGTACTCAACTTGTATTAATATGTTGAAATGTGTTTGGGGATGATTTATAGTCGTTGGGGATGAAATTTTGTGCAAAATAAAACTGCTCAGAACAGAGGGTATCGGTACTCTTACAGGGAGTATCGGTACTACCTTTTTAATATTTAAATAAAACTAGCCGTTACTAGTCGTTGGGCCTGACAGTATCAATATGATGCATATGGTATCTATATCTATTTTTCATTCTGGAATTTTGAGCAAGCTGGTAGTATCTATACTACCTATAGAGTATCGATACTTCTCTTATATTTGGTATCGATACCTCTCTTACCTTTGGTATCGGTACCACATGAACAATATCGGTATTGTTTATAAAGTATCGATACTGTAAGAATAGTATCAATACTACTTGTTCAGAAAAACATTTTGCTCAAATTCTAAGTTAATTGGACTTTAAATTATTTTTGAAAAACTTTGAATAAATTCAATCAAGTCCAAAAATATTTTGACTTAATTTGTTATATCAAAATATTATAAAACATGGTTCAACAGTACCTAAATTTTATTTTTTTAAACAATATCTAACGTTTAGTTAAAGTTTCAATTTGATACCGATCATTAAAAAATTAACATAATTGTTGACATGATATATTTTTTTCAATGATAATGTGACATTATCTTATTGTGACACGTCAACAACACCATTAAGTTTTTAACGATGGGGTACCAAAATGAAACTTAATGTTAGATATGATTTTAAAAAGAAAAAAAGTTTGGGTACCTAAATAGAACAAAATTAATAGTTTATGTACTAAACGTGTAGTTTACCCTAAAAATTACATATATTTTGTCTTTCTCAAACCATAATATAATAAGTTGTAAAGTTTTCGTTCTTGCATCATAAAATATTGCGATAGAACCATCAACCCCACAACAAAAATAACCCCCTTCTACTACGATTGTTAGAGATTTACTGAAGTGGTTCAAATTCAATTGAGTGTAAATTTTAAATGTAAGCAATTAAGCAATATTATATTTATTAATTGGAGTTGTTTGATCTTATATTTAATATTAGTATGTTTAATACAATATCACTCATGGGTGGATTTCGAGATTTGAAGGAACCACATATTTTATTATTAATTGGAGTTGTTTGATCTTATATTTAATATTAGTATGTTTAATACAATATCACTCATAGGTGGATTTCGATATTTGAAGTAACCACATGTTTTATTATGATTATGTGATAGTTATGTCTTTGATACATTTTAAAATCATACTTTTTTTTTATTATTTACTTTAATTTTATTTCTAATTTTCTACTTGTTATTTTATAGAAATGATAGAATTAACATGCATATTTGATGTTATCATCTATATATATATATATTTTAAAATAAATAAGTAATAAAAATAAAATTATTAATAAAATATAAAACAGTTAAAAAGATCTGACCTATGTTAAGATTAAATTCTGGCTCGGTCCCTGAGTATATATGTCTATAACATATGTACTCAATAATTAAAAAATATTCTAAACAAATATTACCTTACAATCAACTTAAACTATTATTTTTTTTCTTTATCACACATGCGTTTCTAGTTTCTACCCTCAATGTAATATTAAAATAGATCACAACCTTAATCAAAAATTAATAAATCACATCCAACACTTATGTCATCATGCGAAGAAATTTTAGATTTTTATGGGGATGATACGAGAATAGGTAGTTTTAAATTGGGAAGGTCCAGGGTCAGAAATCGGGCAACCTGGTTCTGGTGCACAGCCATCACTGGTCCAGTACCCACACTTTCCTGCCGCGTCTTTGCTTCCTCGACACATAAAACAAAGCCTACTACTACCATACCAAGCATTGCGAAATTATGAGACGAAGAAATATATATATATATATATATATATATATCGATTAAAGCTGGTGGATGATTTACATTGATGTACACAGGTACCACTTCCATTTTAGTGCAACATCTTCATCATCTCTACATTGTTTGTAAATTGACCATTCCCGCTCCACAGCTTTATTACAACCAAATTATATCACATATCTATACATATATATTTGGTATTTTTATATCTGATTTATAGTTTATATCTCGATCAATAATATTATGTTTAATATTACATCATCACTTCTAATGTTTATATATCAACTTTATATATCTAGGGTTAGTCGCTTATATTTTTTATTCTCTAAACTATGAAAGTCGTCATTTCTCTTTTCCTTTTTATTTTGTTTAATAGACAATAAAATCAGTTTTAGTGTTGATTGCTGGTCGCATGATTTTTTTGTTTCTCATTTGTTTTCTTATATCACATATTTTTTTTAATTTCTAATAATTTAGTGTTTATGACATGTTTTATCTATGCTTTATAGCACGTTTTTAGTCGTTTGAACTTTTTTTATTTAATTTTTTTCAGAGTTGAATTTGACGTCGTCTCGACTGTTCAAGATAACACTTATTTGTTATCTTGTTGAACTTGGATCCTTTATTGTAATCTTAAATATTTTTCTTTTTAATAAAACTAACGGCTCTATTTGTATAAAAAAATAAATTCATGTCATTAATATAATATTTTTTGTTATAATCAAGTTTAAGTTGTTATACTTTTATTTTTGCTCAATAAATACATTTTATTATAAATAGAAATCAAAGGAAAATTACTTATATAAAATACTCAATAAGTGATATTTTTAGTTCCTAAAAAATATATATTATATCAGTTTGATACTATTTTTAAAATAATTTAATAAATTTAACACTTTATATTTAAAAATTCTATCAATTTAGTCTTTGTTCTCCTAAATTGCTCGTTCTTATCTCAAAAATATTATATTACTTTCTGATATAATAAAAGTTTAGTAGTATAGACTCGTTTAGTTTGATAGTACCGCAAAAAAGATTATTTTGACAAAATTAAATATGAAAAAGTTAAATTTATAAAATTATTTCAAATTAGGATCGCTAGTCAACTTATATCTCGTGATCCATCTCAACTTGTATCTCATTTGATAATTTTATTTTAAGAAAATTGTAATCTGAAGGTCGCCTAAATATTCTTTACTCGATTCTAAGCTTTGAACTCAACTTAATTAATTTTCTGATTTTTTTTTGATTTTATCGTATTTACGTACTAATCGAATTTAAAATTTACAAGTCCGTTTGATTATCTAAAACTATTAATCCAATTTTTGGGAAGTGACAAATTCCATGTGAGCCAAGATTACAATATTACATATAGAGATAATCTGACATTTTGTTAATCGTCGTATATTCAGACTCAAATTTTAGAAAAATCATATTTTACAAAAGTACCAATCATACGTTGATAGTTACTGCTATCATGAAGGTTAATGTTGTATTTTGCTTTGAAGCTATTTTATATAGTATTTGATTGAGAAGTTCGATTGAGGGTGTCGTAACCGTTTTTCGGCAAGGACAATGGTTTAATTGTTTTAAGAAATAGTTACGACTTTTAATTTTGAAAAATGGTTGCTTTTGAATTAATTTGGATCAAATTGGGAAGAGTCGCCGTCAACCTTTGGGTTAGGTAGGTCGAGTACCTAAAAACGTCTTTTAAAAACAATTTTAAGAAAAATCGTTTTTTAAGACAAAAGTTAGTCTACGTTTATCAAAGATTCGATTAAAACGGGTTCGGGAATCGGTTACGCATGGGGAAGGGTTAGCACCCCACATCGCCCAAAATTAGTACTGTGTCGCTTACACGTTGTCGTAAATGGTGAAAATCATGAATTGAATATATATTTAAGATGTGATCCATTTATTGAATATTAATTAATTACTTCAAATTAATTAATTAATTAGAGAAAATTCTTTAATTTGAAAAGAAATATCGACAATAGCAATCCTTTGCCGGGAAAACTATTTCATCTATTTCTTATTCATAAAGAAAATTTCTTCATAGATTTTTAAAAAAACGCAAATAGAATATAAATTATCGACAATTTGCAAAAACCAAAATAAATTGCTACATACAACTGCCTTGAATCACAAAAGATTTAATTAGTAAAACAAACTAGATTTATTTCAAATCTCATTTCGTTCGAATGTCATATCGGATTGTACTACTTCGACCAAATGATTTTCACACTCATTCTACGCATACATGTTCTTGAAAATATTCAAGTAGTATTTAAAATATTATTAAAACAATAAATATTATATAAATCAATAAATAATTAATTATAAAAGAAATAAAAATGATTATCAATGCAAAAAAGGAACATTCATGTAGTAAATAAAATATATTTATTACGTTCATGCATCCACTTAAAACTATAGCAAATATTTTATAGTAATATAATGTATATATACATGTACAACATACAAAGGATAAAAATAAATTGAATTACGAAACAAACCAAAGTTTTCACATATTTAAAATAGGTCTTGTAAAGTGATAACAAAAGATAAATTACATAGCATTAATGTAAACATGAAAAAAATCATGAAAAATATAATTCTATGCATACATAAATATCTATCCTAAAATATTAAAATAAAATATATTTTACTAGAAATTAAAACTAATTAAAGTAGGAAATATATACTAAAGAGTAAGAATATATTCACATATATGACAGTAGCAAGGACCAAAATAAAATAACAATTACATACCCAAATCACAAGAAATTAAATTTCATCAGTGACTACAATAAAATAAAGTAAAGTTCATTAGCTATACTCGAATAAATGGCATATTAGAATGTGACAAAATTAAAATAAAATAGAAACAAGATACTTAAATTAAAGAAATAAAAGAACGGAAAATGTAAGAAGGTAAAATATTAGGGGTTAAGAGCTAAATATGTCCATGGGTTAGAATAATTATTAATATAGTCAGAGGATTAGTAATGCAAATAAACAAAATAAATAAAGGATTGTGACAACAATGCAAATTCACGCTTGAAATAAGGAGTCTTAAGCGTAATTAACCCAAAAACTTGATATTTAGGCTAATATTAGCCATTTACACGTAACTTGGTAGCCAGAACCCTAAATGGGTTTCCATTTTTTAGTTATGTTTTTCACTTCTGCTCTCCCCCTCTCTCAAACGGCACTCCTCGTTAAAAGCAAATGGCCATGTAGGAGCCATCTCCTCACCTCCGGCTACCAATCTCAGCGGCCACGACACGCCTCAACCACTTAACGAACCGAACGCCCACTTTTCCTCTCTCTATTCTTTTCCTTTCATTCTTGACCATAGGCTTAAAACGCATGGTCAACCACCACGAACGGTGGTGCCACGAATCGAACAACCCCAAAACTATCCTAAGAGACCAAAAACAACCACTGACCCTCCTAGATCTAAACCGACTACTCACATTCTCGATGCTAGACTCAACTTCCAACAACGAATGGACCCCGACTAAAGACCATTCATATGCAGGGTAAAACCAAAAATCTTCCTTATATTATTATATATATATATATATATATATATATATATATATATATATGCATAGTTGTTTTTATATCTGAAATCAAAAGAAAGTGGAACAAACCATGACTTTTGAGAAAGAAATGCTCCTGGTATAATAATATTGCTTGCCCGAATCTGATTTTTTTATTGCTTTTTCGAATGATTTTTTTCTTGGATGGTTACAAGATTTTTCGAATGATTACAAGATGCTCCCTCTTTTCTAAGCCTCGCCCGAATCCTCTTTTTTTTCCTCTGGTTCGAATAGATTCTCCTCCTTTTCTTTTTTTGTTCTTATTTCTCCTTGATTTATCAATGACCTCTTTAGCTAATCTCCATGGCTGTATCTAAAATTTCTTTGTGTTTGGTATGGAAATGAAAGGTTTAGGTATGATTTTTGGATTTGCCTTTGACTTTGGAGATGTTTAATTTTTCCTTGATTTGGTGCATTATTGGGGACTATGATTATTCTGGATGGCTCTGCAACGATGGCTCGGCTCGGCTGCTCTTCGGTGGCTCATGTGTCGGTGAAGGCTCGGGTCTCATACATCTCCTGTGGCTGCTAAAAATTGGAAAGTCAAATAGTGGCTGATTAGGGTTTTGAAACCCTAATAAAGTCGGGTCGGGTCTTCTTTTTGGGCCAATTTGCTAGGTTGATTCGGATATGGGCCTGAATCGGGTTTGGGCTCTAAGTTTCTGGGTTGTATTGGGTTGTTGGATTAAGTGTTGAATTTTGGCCTGCAAATATAATAAATAATATTAATAAAAATAACAATAATAATAATAATATATAATAATAATAATATTTTTTAAAAGCCCGGACAAAAACGGGTGTCTACAGCTGCCCCTCTTTGTACATTCTCTTGTTAACAAGAATAGGGCAAAGACGAAAAAGACAACCAGTTTTTGTCCAGTTCTCTCCCTTTGTTTTGGTTTTGAGATTTGTTGTTTGATTTGGGAGACGACACGACTCATACGTGTTGAAGAGTTCTGATCGTCTAAAGGTGACAAGACTCCTACATAATGAGAAGATCTAGTCAAGGGATAACACTGCTCATACGTGATGAAGATTTCTTGGCCATCTTTAGGAAGGGTGATAACTCGGTTCCTACGTGATGAGGACGACTGGTTATCTAGGTTGACATAACTCATACATAAAGAGCAAATCTAGTCAGGTGATGACACGACTCATACGTGATGAAGAGTTCTGGTCATCTAAAGGTGATAACACAGCTCATACGTGATGAAGAGTTTTGGTTATCAAGGATTGACACTGCTCCTACATAATGAGGAGATCAGATCAGGTGATGACACGGTTCCTACGTGATGAGGACGGCAGGCCATCTATAGGTGATAACACGGTTCCTACGTGATGAGGACGGGTGGTTATCTGGGTTTGACATGGCTCCTACATGATGAGGAGATCAGGTCGAGTGATGACAAATTGATGTGACACTAAGTCGATCCATTGGGCACAATATTCTTCTTCGTGAAGTTGAAATCGTGAGTGGCCCTTTCGTTGTGAAGTTGAGCTTTGAGTTGGATAACTTTCATTTTGAAGTGTTGAATTGAAGAAGTTCTTCTCATTATGAACTTCTTCTCTCTTGTTGGATGAGTTCTTCTCATTATGAACTCTTCTGGAAATGTTAATGCAAGGTTGAATGAGTTCTTCTCATTATGAACTTCTTCTTCCTCGTTAGATGAGTTCTTCTCATTATGAACTCTCCACTGAAAATGTTGGTCCACCTCTTTCTGTGATGGAATCAAACCAAGGTTGAAAAAGTTCTTCTCATTATGAACTTCTTCTTCCTCATTGGATGAGTTCTTCTCATTATGACCTCTTCTGGAAATGTTGGTTCACCTCCTTATGCGGTGGACTTGAAAGGAACAAATTCTTCTCATTATGAACTTTCTCCTGTAGGACGAGTTCTTCTCATTATGAACTCTTTTGGAAATATTAATCCCTCAAGCGAGGCGTCACTAATTCGAAATGTCGTGAATCGAGTGATAGGTCGAACAAGCTCTTCTCATTATGAACTTCTTCTCCCTCTGTCGGATGAGTTCTTCTCATTATGAACTCTCAATTGGAAATGTCAATCCCTAAAGTGAGGTATCACTGATTCGAAATGTCGTGAATCAAGTGATAGGTCGAACAAGCTCTTCTCATTATGAACTTCTTCTCCCTCTGTCGGATGAGTTCTTCTCATTATGAACTCTCCACTGGAAACACTGATGTGAGATCGAACAAGTTCTTCTCATTATGAACTTCTTCTCTCTTATTGGATGAGTTCTTCTCATTATGAACTCTTCACTGAAAATGTTGATTCCTCAAGCGAGGCGTCACTGATTCGAAATGCCTTGAATCGAGTGATGGGTCGAACAAGCTCTTCTCATTATGAACTTCTTCTCTCTTATTGGATGAGTTCTTCTCATTATGAACTCTCCATTGAGAATGTTAATCTGATTATTTTTTTTTTGAAGATTTTCAAACTTGCAAAAGATTATTATGTGTCAATAATAAATGTGTTTGAAGCACCTGAAGGTATTTACCTAAAGGTTCTCGAATATTTATTGAGATCCATTTCTTTCGATGGTGAAAAATATGGATTGATTCTTTACTGAAGTCGTGAAATAAAATTTTTGTTGGCTTTTTGAATTCCTGTCAGAAATTTAACACTTAATGAAAATTAATAAGAAACTTGTTTTAAGAGAAGCTCTCTCGAGTGATATAATTTTTATTTTGAAGGAAAATTCTCTCAAGGGTTTTAAGAAAAACCATCTCAAGTGAGATAAATTTTGTTTCAAATGAAAACTGTCTCAAGCGAGACTGTCTCAAGCAAAATGAAGTAGGTTTTAAGAAAAACCATCTCAAGGGAGACAAAACTTTGTTTCAAGATAAAACTGTCTCAAGCGAGACGAAGTTGATTTTAAGAAAAACCATTTTAAGGGAGATAAAACTTTGTTTCAAGAGAAATTGTCTCAAAAACTTGTTACCAAAAGAAACTATCTCAAGGGAGACAAAATTCGTTTCAAGGGAAATGTTCTCAAAATTTTGTGTTTCAAGAGAAACTATCTCAAGGGAGACAAAATTTGTTTTAAGGGAAACTATCTCAAGCGAGATAAAATATTTTGTTTCGAGGGAAACTATCTCAAGCGAGATAAAATCTTTTGTTTCAAGAAAAACCAATCTTGAGTGAGATAAAATCTTTTGTTTCAAGGAAAAGCAATCTTGAGTGAGATAAAATCTTTTGTTTCAAGGAAAAACAATCTTGAATGAGATAAAATCTTCTGTTTCAAGGAAAAACAATCTTGAGTGAGATAAAATCTTTTGTTTCAAGGAAAAACAATCTTGAATGAAATAAAATCTTCTGTTTCAAGGAAAAATAATCTTGAGTGAGATAAAATCTTCTGTTTCAAGGAAAAACAATCTTGAATAAAATAAAATCTTTTGTTTCAAGGAAAAACAATCTTGAGTGAGATAAAATCTTCTGTTTCAAGGAAAAACAATCTTGAGTGAGATAAAATCTTCTGTTTCAAGGAAAAACAATCTTGAGTGAGATAAAATCTTTTGTTTCAAGGAAAAACAATCTTGAGTGAGATAAAATCTTCTGTTTCAAGGAAAAGCAATCTTGAGTGAGATAAAATCTTCTGTATTAAATGAGACTGTCTCAAGCGAGACAAAATTTGTTTGAAAATGTTGAATCTGAAGATGATTGCTCCCTCTTGCTGAGGATGTCTTGTTGTCTTTTACTCTCATTTTTTCTGAAAGATCTGCAAAAATATAGCTGAATGCAACTATTATGAATGAATATTTGATGCAAAGATGAAAATTCATGTAGGTGTAATGCATGACTTTTTTATATGCAAATTATGTTCTTATGAATGTAAAAAATGTTGATGCAATCTTCATTTGACTTCAAAATGGTGAACTCGGTCTTCCTTCACTTAGTCAAAATGTCATTTCAAGTTGGCATTTCTGATGAACCATCTGATCCACTTGTATCTTTGTGTTTTCTTTGTTTCATTAAAGCCTCAAAAGAAATGTTTCATTTGTGGAACTCTTGTCGTAGTCAGATTTATGATATTGATGCCCCATTTTGTCCTAGATAACACCAGCTTTCTTTGCTTGGACTTGTGCAGAAATCCAATAAAGTTTTCATCTTTAAAAAGATAATCTATCATCTTTGAAAAATGTAGATGTAGATATGCTAAACTCAGCAGAGATTAATTAGGAGAGCAACGTCTGTTCTAATTTGACTTTTGAAACACATTACAAGGAAGATTTATCCTAATTCCTTTCCTGTCTCCATATCCAATCAGATCTCGAACAAGGCTATTTGGACCATATGATTTCGAGATGCTTAACAACAACCTGTTGTTAACCTTAGTTGACTTCACTAGTTTCTCATTGTTAAAATTTTAGCTCCCCTTATGTGGAAAGAAATCTTCATCATTTTTCACTTCTAACCTTGGGGTTGAAGAAGACAAACTTCATAAATAGAAACACAATATGATCGCAACATTTGTTCAGCACCATAATCAATGGTTCGTAAAGTATTTGACACACATTCATCATTTTCTGTAGCTTATACTCAGATTTCTCAATCAGTAATGCTCTTTGAATAGTATTTGGAGCTTTTGTAGGACGCCACTTAAGAACAAAGCTCAGTGAGACCGCAAGTGAGATACTTTAACTGCCATCATCAAATCACCAGAATAATACAATAAAGCAATTATGTATAGTTAGCTCCATTGTCACTGATTTATCATTTTCATTCTTCATATCTTTTATCTCATTGGAAATATTTGCTCAAATCAATGATCTTGACACATGATGATATGGGCCTTCAGCATGCCCCAACATTTGCTGATATGAACGTTCAAAATATGTTCAAAATGCCCCTACATGAATCATTTTTTGTCTGAAATGGGCCTTCAAAATGCCCCAACATTCTATTTCTGGTTGAAATGGACCTTCAAAATATCCCAACCTTTTCATGCTAGTGTGAGCCTTCAATATGCCCACATGGATTATTTCTGTCTAAAATGGGCCTTCAAAATTCCCCATCCTTCATTTCTGTCTTTTTTATGCTTATATGAATCTTCATGATGCCCCACATGGATAATATGGACCTCCAACCTTCAAGTCAACTTTGATAATGCCCTATTTATGGATCATTGTGGCTTTATTCGTGCTCAAATGTGTTTATCTTGAATACTCTCATTTTTGTGTTACTAAACAACAGTGTTGTCAAGTAACTTCGAGGGATTATCTTCATGTTATCACAAACTTAAGAAGTGATCAATCTTTCTAACAAAAATGACTGAGATATGTGCTTCTTTTGAGTAAGGTGGTCATCTTCTGCTTGACTGGTCGCATTCTTGTGCTCTTTTTTTCGAACGAGACAATCATCGTCTTCTTGTCATGTTACTGATAATGTCACAAGAGAGTGTTACAAGTTCTCTCCTCCAGCCTTCCTGATCTTTCGGACCACTTGCTTTCAAGAATGTGAAGTGATTCCTCATTTTGGCATCGCTCATTCTTTTTTTCCAATAGAGGTAGAATAGACATCAGCTTGCTTCAATGACCTTTTCAATTTGAGACTGTCCTGTTTGAAAATATTTTTCCTCCTTTATTTATCAAAAAATGAAAGAATTTTGTAAAGTATTGCTTCTTCCAGGTTCACAATTGAATCAAATCATAAACAATGAGTTTAATGATATCAAATAAATCAACTACTATTTTAAATCATTCAAAAATCATAGTCCTATGGCAAATGTCAGAATTATTAACTAATTTAATGTGTAGGTTAATTATGGTAAAGTAAGGTCTCTCAGGTTGGTCCAGCATATATGTCCTTTTGAGAGTCTAATAATCTTGAAGAAATGATTGTTATGCTCATCTCGTAGAGATACTTCTTGGTTCCAGACTCTCAGGAACATTTTTGGGATGCGTGGTTCTTCATCAAGAATTTAAGATCGTCTCTTATGTCGTTGTTGCACCATTCAATATTCGAGCCGCCTTTTCAGGTTTTCAACTCGAATCCTCCTTTGGTTTCAAGACATTATTCAAAATTTATATCTTGAACCCCTTTTTTATAATATCATGCATTAAAGATTTTTAAAAAACTAATTTTTGTAAATAAAAATTAATCCTGAGAAGCGGAATAAAATCTGAAGATAGTCTCTTTTACTTAGAAATCAATGTATGATTAGAATGGACTTTACAGGGACGTAACGTAGGCCAGGGCTCATGGTTATGAAAGAAATTGATAAAAAGGCCCAAACAAGTGTTTAAGGATAATTGAACCAAGGATCAATTCATTATGATGCCTTCAATCTTTCCTTGCTTGACTTGGATCTGCTTTGCTACTTGTATTTCATCATTTTTTTTTCTGGATCCCTCTAGACTGTCAATTTTGTTATATTTCCAGCATTTCTTGCATTTCTTGTTGAATATGAATCTTTGAACTTGATCATCCTTAAAACTTGAGGTTCAATGAATCATCCATCTTGATTCAATTTCATTTAATTTCTTTTTTTTTTTTTTTTTTTTTTTTTTTTTTTTCTTTTTTTTTTCTTTCTTTCTTTCTTTCTTTCTCTTTTTTTCTTCTTTTTTCCTTTTTTCTCTGATGGATGAGTATAAGACTTCAATTGCTTTGAGTACCTCCTTTTACTCTTGCATTCGTTATTCTTGACTGGATTTGATCTTCAAGCACCTCATATTTGACCTGTCTTGTGGTTCAAAACTCTCTTTATTTCATGGAGATTTGCCTTCGTAATAAAACTGGATTGAAAATTTTTATTCATGTGAGCAGATATCCTTCACCTTGCCCCCCAATGTGGAGGGTGATCCTTGGTTAGGGTTGAATCAGAAGAAAAATCATTCAGACTCAAATGGGGACAACTAAATATATTTTTTCTCCTTTTGCGAATTGATAAATGAAAGAATGACGTTCATCATTTCATACACATAAGTCTATGTAAAAAAAGTATCCCCAAGGGATGAATATTCAGGATTAACTTTTATTTACATGAAAATAATGTAATTAATGCATGATATACTTATCCCTCTTCTTTTTCTTTTTTCTTTTTGCTTCGAGAATGCCCCAATTACTCGAAATTCTCTTCAACAAGTTAGTCCATGATGCCCCATCTTGTTTCTTCTTGCAAGAAGATTCACGGATAATTGAAAGTTTGGTTCTTTTGAGGTCTGTTGGTTTCACATGTATGATGGTTTTGTATCTGGAATGACAAATGTGTGACTTTTAAAATCGTGTATGGTGGAATGTTATAAACCAATCAACTCTACCCAAGAAGGTAAACATCTGGATTTGGTATCTCAAAAACAGATAGAGACATTACTTCAGAGTCTCAGATAAATGTAGTGTCAGGATTTAGTAAGGGTCAAAATAGATCAAGTAATTGTATTTTTAGCATTGTATGGGATATGAAAGGTCTAATTTTACCACTTGCCAAAGATCTATGATTCTTTAGAAAATAAAAGAATATTTAATTTACTTGATACTCAAAAACATCAAGATTAAAATTTGATTCCTTGCTCATAACCATAAAAGCAACACAAATTTATTTATTACACAAAAGGCAGAGAAAGGAACAAAAAACATATTCAAACAAGATGCTGAAAATGAAATGCAACTGTAAAAGATAACAACTTCCACTTATTTATATAATTGTCCATTGCTCTTAGAATGTTGGGTGTGTGGTCGGACCAGAATCTTTATTCTCATTTGCTCCCCATTTCTCGACCATTTTACTTGTCATGACTCCTTTTGTTGTACCCTCAGATGCACAAATTTCTGTTTTCTCCTGAGCAGCTTCTTCGTAAAATCCCAATTTCTTGTTATTCATCAGTTTTTCCTTTCCTGATTGGAAATTAGGCCCAAATTTAGATCCGAAGTGATTTTCCTTGGTGATGATATTTTTGGATGGATTCTGAACACATATTACAGCTGTAATTGACGTAACATTCGTCAAACCTCCTAAACTGCCAAAAACCCCACTTACCTTCAGGAAATCTGATGTAGGTGTTTGAGATGTCTTCAAGGCTACATCTGCCCCATTAATTCTTAAACCCACGGGCCAGTCTCGTATTACATCCATGGAAGCCCTTTTACTTTGATTTCCTTTCTCATACTCTTGTGCCTTGTGTTCTTCATGGGAATTGACTGTATTAATCTATGTTGAAGCAACAACCCCTTTCTCTTTTACTTTACACCTTTGAATTGCTTGCTCTAAAGGATCCTCAAAGTTGCTAGGGACCTTAAATGAACAATATGGGGTTATATTCTGGTTCTTCTAAGGAATCACTTTATAGGTCCACTTTTCATTCGGGGGCCACTGTGACTGGACACATCCCGGTGTAACCAATCCTGCTGTGAACTTTTTCTTCTCATGTAATCCCCCTGAAGAGAAATTATTTGGTGATGGCTTTATAGATAGAACTTGATTATCTTGAATGGAGGATTGTAAAGGGTTAGAACCTCTAATCGTGAGAGATTGATCATTCTTAGCTTTCTTGATCATCATTTGATCATCTTCTATGCCCCTCTTCTTTGAGTAAGACTCAACTTTCCCAAGGGAAACTTTATCTCTTGTTAGCTCTTCATTCATTGTGGGCCCAGTGGAACCTTCTACAATCACAGTTTCAACACTAGCATTCATAGTCTCACCCAAAACGGGATTCTCTAGTGGCTCTTCTCCATGGATCATAACATTCACCATGTCCATCAATTTGGTTATCTGCACCATTGACTCTTCTTGAAACTTCTTTGCTTGATCATTCATTTCTTGTTGAATCTTGATAAGTTGCTCTTGAAGTTTCTTAATTCTACCAACCTTTGCTAAAATCTCATTCATGGTTCTTATCCTTATCTAGGAAGACCAAGTTAGCTCCAATTTGATTTTAAAAATTCTGTCATGGAATCCTCCACAAATTATTCCCATATTTTCATGATTTAATGCATGTAAAATAGTTTGAAACAAAATGAAAATACATGATGTAAGATTGAAACTGTAAATATAACTATACAAAGATACAAATGAAAATGTAAATACAAACGTAAAAATGTGAATGCAAATGCAAATGCAAATACAAAAGGTATCGATTTCCAAAAGTAATCATTCTTAGAAAGAGTTTCATTCTTCCAAAAGAACTTCATCTTTACAAGAAAGATCAATCTATGAATGTGATTTGGCCTTTTTATTTAGCTTCATGATCTCAATCATGATCCCAATAACTTTCTCATTTTTCCATAAATAATTTTGAATCCAAACAGTGAGTACTTAAGTGCAACTTCTAAATCGCCTTCCCTCCAATCTATGGCAATCATTTAAGAATCAAAAAGTCTCTGCCAAGATAGCCAGTTCAAGACTTATACCTTTCTCCAATCTATTAAAGAAATCTGCAACAACACTTTCCACATGGAACAAAGTCTTTGGAAATATCACTAAACCATACATAGCAAGAGAAAATATGTCCAATATTTTATCTTCATCTATATGCTCGAGTATCACCTTATTAAGATAATGCCAATGAAATCATTCACTTTCTCCTTTTTGTTGAATGTTGTATTATCCAATTTTTACATGTACCGGTAATCTTTATCAATTTATTCTTAAAGGATTGAACTTTCAGAAGTTTGGAATAAACTTTATCCACCTGGATGTTTTTGAAATTAAACAGAGATGTATACTCCTCGATTGTTAGTGTCAAATCCTGTCTGTTAAAAGTGAAATAATTGTACGCAGGGTTCCGGAATCAGACCAGAGCTTTGAGCAACATAAAAGAGTTGAGCTATGTCACCATATTTCTTGTAGAACCTCTCTTTGGTAAGTACTCTCCAACTTTCCCAAATCTCTATCAGCTCTTGTAGATCATTTTTGCTTGAGATTGACATTTATAAGCATTTGTGATATGAACTCCCCAGAAAAACTACATCTTTTTTTGCCCTTTGTGCTTCTTTAGATCAATCTAGAACTACTGGATTGGGTTCTTCCTTGTTATGAAAACTCTTTTCCATTTCAATGATCGCTCTTCTAATCTGATGATTACTTGGTTTAATCAACACATTTCTTTTATTCATGATGATTATGCAAATGCGAAGATGCAAATACAAATGCAAATGCGAAAATACAAATACAAATGCAATAGAGTTAAAAAATGTTATATAAAGATAAATATAACGTAACACCTACCCAATCATGATATCTACCTAGCATGCTTTTAAATAGATAACAGTCCTACCCGAACATGCTTTTTACCCAAAAATGATTAATTTCAATGAAATGATCCCAACCGCATGGTATCTAGTTCACATGTTTTTATTCGAAAAGAAAATTTAAAGCAAAAAATAAAGGTTCTAAAATGCTTCTCCTTTATGTATACTTAATTTGGGTATCTACTGACTATAACTAGAGTGACTGTTTTAAAGCTCACTAAATGCATGTTTCAGCTCTATCGGGAAAAAAGTACTCGAATTGTTCTTAATGTCAGTTCCCCCTTGAGCTACCAAACCCTCAATCCTGGCCCATTACAGTCTCATGCGGATCGAGTTCAATTCGAGAGGATACATTCCCTTATGTCCGTGTGGAGAAACAATTTATCTCACGTAGACATAAGGTATATGAACCCCAAAGATTACTTGCTAAAACCCGTACGGAGAAACAAATTATCTCACGTAGGTTAAGCTTTCATCTCAACTTAAAAGGGACAAAGCTCGTAAGTGAGCTTATGGTATGCAAATGAACCTGATGTGTGTGAGGAGGAATATTCAGCCCTTTGACTCAAAAGGAAAACGAAACCACACGAAAAAAAACTTGAACATATCTGAAAGCAAAAGTAAAAATGTTAGTAAGACAAAAAATGAAGTAATTGCGAACTTCAATAAATGAATCATAAATTAACTAAAAACTTGAACTCATAATTTTTATCACAACGACAATGTGTAAATGACTTACAGCTTGACTCTCTAAAAAATTGTCCCCAGCGGAGTCGCCAAGCTGTCATAACCGTTTTTCGGCAAGGACAATGGTTTAATTGTTTTAAGAAATAGTTACGACTTTTAATTTTGGAAAATGGTTTCTTTTGAATTAATTTGGATTAAATTGGGAAGAGTCGCCCTCAACCTTTGGGTTAGGTAGGTCGAGTACCTAAAAACGTCTTTTAAAAACAATTTTAAGAATTTTTTTTTAAGACAAAAGTTAGTCTACGTTTACCAAAGATTCGATTAAAACGGGTTCGGGAGTCGGTTACGCATGGGGAAGGGTTAGCACCCCACATCGCCCAAAATTAGTACTGTGTCGCTTACACGTTGTCGTAAATGGTGAAAATCATGAATTGAATATATATATTTAAGATGTGATCCATTTATTGAATATTAATTAATTTACTTCAAATTAATTAATTAATTAGAGAAAATTCTTTAATTTGAAAAGAAATATCGACAATAGCAATCCTTTGCCGGGAAAACTATTTCATCTATTTCTTATTCATAAAGAAAATTTCTTCATTGATTTTTAAAAAAACGCAAATAGAATATAAATTATCGACAATTTGCAAAAACCAAAATAAATTGCTACATACAACTGCCTTGAATCACAAAAGATTTAATTAGTAAAACAAACTAGATTTATTTCAAATCTCATTTCGTTCGAATGTCATATTGGATTGTACTACTTCGACCAAATGATTTTCACACTCATTCTACGCATACATGTTCTTGAAAATATTCAAGTAGTATTTAAAATATTATTAAAACAATAAATATTATATAAATCAATAAATAATTAATTATAAAAGAAATAAAAATGATTATCAATGCAAAAAAAGGAACATTCATGTAGTAAATAAAATATATTTATTACGTTCATGCATCCACTTAAAACTATAGCAAATATTTTATAGTAATATAATGTATATATACATGTACAACATACAAAGGATAAAAATAAATTGAATTACGAAACAAACCAAAGTTTTCACATATTTAAAATAGGTCTTGTAAAGTGATAACAAAAGATAAACTACATAGCATTAATGTAAACATGAAAAAATTCATGAAAAATATAATTCTATGAATACATAAATATCTATCCTAAAATATTAAAATAAAATATATTTTACTAGAAATTAAAACTAATTAAAATAGGAAATATATACTAAAGAGTAAGAATATATTCACATATATGACAGTAGCAAGGACCAAAATAAAATAACAATTACATACCCAAATCACAAGAAATTAAATTTCATCAGTGACTACAATAAAATAAAGTAAAGTTCATTAGCTATACTCGAATAAATGGCATATTAGAATGTGACAAAATTAAAATAAAATAGAAACAAGATACTTAAATTAAAGAAATAAAAGAACGGAAATGTAAGAAGGTAAAATATTAGGGGTTAAGAGCTAAATATGTCCATGGGTTAGAATAATTATTAATATAGTCAGAGGATTAGTAATGCAAATAAAACAAAATAAATAAAGGATTGTGACAACAATGCAAATTCACGCTTGAAATAAGGAGTCTTAAGCGTAATTAACCCAAAAACTTGATATTTAGGCTGATATTAGCCATTTACACGTAACTTGGTAGCCAGAACCCTAAATGGGTTTCCATTTTTTAGTTATGTTTTTCACTTCTTCTCTCCCCCTCTCTCAAACGACACTCTTCGTTAAAATCAAATGGCCATGTAGGAGCCATCTCCTCACATCCGGCTACCAATCTCAGCGGCCACGACACGCCTCAACCACTTAACGAACCGAATGCCCACTTTTCCTCTCTCTATTCTTTTCCTTTCATTCTTGACCAAAGGCTTAAAACGCATGGTCAACCACCACGAACGGTGGTGCCACGAACTGAACAACCCCAAAACTATCCTAAGAGACCAGAAACAACCACTGACCCTCCTAGATCTAAACGACTACTCACATTCTCGATGCTAGACTCAACTTCCAACAACGAATGGACCCTGACTAAAGACCATTCACATGCAGGGTAAAACCAAAAACCTTCCTTATATTATTATATATATATATATATATATATATATATATATATGCATAGTTGTTTTTATATCTGAAATCAAAAGAAAAAGAAAGTGGAACAAACCATGACTTTTGAGAAATAAATGCTCCTGGTATAATAATGTTGCTTGCCCGAATCTGATTTTTTTATTGCTTTTTCGAATGATTTTTTCCTTGGATGGTTACAAGATTTTTCGAATAATTACAAGATGCTCCCTCTTTTCTAAGCCTCGCCCGAATCCTCTTTTTTTCCTCTGGTTCGAATAGATTCTCCTCCTTTTTCTTTTTTTGTTCTTATTTCTCCTTGATTTATCAATGACCTCTTTACCTAATCTCCATGGTTGTATCTAAAATTTCTTTGTGTTTGGTATGGAAATGAAAGGTTTAGGTATGATTTATGGATTTGCCTTTGACTTTGGAGATGTTTAATTTTTCCTTGATTTGGTGCATTATCGGGGACTATGATGATTCTGGATGGCTCTGCAACGATGGCTCGGCTCGGCTGCTCTTCGGTGGCTCATGTGTCGGTGAAGGCTCAGGTCTCATACATCTCCTGTGGCTGCTAAAAATTGGAAAGTCAAATAGTGGCTGATTAGGGTTTTGAAACCCTAATAAAGTCAGGTCGGGTCTTCTTTTTGGGCCAATTTGCTAGGTTGATTCGGATATGGGTCTGATTCGGGTCTGGGCTCCAAGTTTCTGGGTTGTATTGGGTTTTTGGATTAAGTGTTGAATTTTGGCCTGCAAATGTAATAAATAATATTAATAAAAATAACAATAATAATAATAATATATAATAATAATATTTTTTTAAAAGCCCGGACAAAAACGGGTGTCTACAGAGGGGTTTAAAATTGTTGAATTTATCTCTAAGCATATATGTATATATTGAAACAATACCAATTGTGTTCATTGTTAAGAACAACTAAAATCAAACTTGTTAAGTGGTATCATCGATAGAAGGGAAAGGGAAAATAGTTCTCCCAAAAAGTTATAAATTCGAGTAGTTGCATTTGCAGGGTGTACATGGATTATCAATAAGTTAAGAAAATTCTAATAATACCTTATAATCACCTCATATTATAAAAAAAATCGACATTGAATAATTAGCCGTTAGACAGTGTCGTAACCGTCCTTCGGTTGGTCCCAGAATCGGGTTCCGACTTAAATTTATGTGTGATGGAGCCGCCACCGATCATTTTAAATTAAGTTGATTGGACACTCTAACTTACCATTTATCTGATATACGTTTTGCCAGAAATTAATCGGATCCGGGAGTCGATTACAGTCAAGGAAGAATTAGCACCCTTGTATTGACCTTTCGGTACCAATTTAATTTCCCAATAGTCTTAATTGTGAAAATTACAATTGAAATTAAAACTTAAAAATTCGATCTGAATTACTTACCTTTGACCGATTTAAAATTTACCTAAAAAGTAAAATTAATGTTAAACAATAAAATAAAATAAAATAATAAAAACTATTAAATTACAAGAAAACAAAAATTAAAGAATGATTAAATTGGAAAAAAATTGAAATTAGGGGTCATATTGATGCTAAATGAAAGTTGCAAGGAAAAATAAAAAAGTTAGGGGGTCAATTTGAAAATATAAGAAATATAATCATGGATTAAATTGAATTAATTCAAAATTCAAGGGAATAATTACAACAGGTGACCAAAATGAAATACACATAAAAAATGTAGAGACTACTGAAATAATTAAACTATTTCATAATTGCACAATGGTCCTCCATATAAATAGCCCTTAAAACCCAAAAAAACATTTTTAACTCATTCTTAAAAAAATCTGCAAAAAACTCTCTCAACCTCTCCTATAGCTGGCCGAAAGCCTGTCACCTGCCGGTGATCAACCACCGCTCGGACCACCTCTCTAAGTTTAAAATTTCGAAGTTTACCTTTTTTGAATGAACCTCTTCGTTTTTCGACGATCTTCGAAAAAACAAAGCTTTGGGCTTTCATTTCTGCCTCTGATTTTTACTTTGTATATTTGATGCCTTGTGTTTGTGCTGATTCTGCTATGTGATGTTTTTTCAATTGCTTTGTTTCTCTGTTTTTGTTTCTTCCTCGTGGTGTTTTTGTTCGATGGCTTGGTGGGGTATTTATATACCTCCCCGCCAGTGGTTGTTACCGAATATCTCGAGATGGTGCAGTCCCGTTCAACGTTCGTGGCATGATTTTCTGTTTTGGAACGTACGTACTTTGATATTTCTGTTTTGTATTTGCTTTATTTTTTGCGATTTTTTCAGTTTATGGTGCCGAATATCTCGGCTGGTTGGTAGCCTTACTGGCGCGTGGTTTACACGCGCCGTTGAAATGATGACCTGATGTGTTTTGGCCGTTGGATCAAAGAGCCAGATCCAACGATTGTTGCTCTGGTGCGGCGCTAGTGCTTAGTATGAAACCCTAGCCCCTGCTGGATCAGGCAGACGTGCCTAGGCAACTGGGTTTCCACCGGGCTTACTGAGTCAGACTTGCTTATCGGTTGGGCTTCACTCTGGACCCTATTCTAAACTTGGATTTAATTTGGACCTGGACCTAAAGAATATATCGAATAATAATATAATATAATATAATATAATGTAATGTAATGTAATATAATAAATAAATAATACTATACTATATTTATTTAAAACTATATAACACATATTATATTTTCAAAAATTATATAACATGTTTTCAAAAATTATATATATTATATATGTTTTTAAAAATTATTTTCAAAAGCCATATATATTATATGTTTTCAAAATGATATAATATATTTTCAAAAATCATATATTATATATATATTTTGAAATTATTTTATATATATTATATACTATATAAATATTGTAATAAAAAACCCTTGATGTCTCGGACGAAAATGAGTGCCTACATATAACACATTAAATTTATGTTAGTGCTCATAAAACACATAAGTATGATGAAGATAGTAGTTCCTATTGTTCACATTTTTTTTCAATTAATATGAGGTAAATTGAAGACAATATATGTTTAAAGATAACTCTCAACCATATGACGTTGAATGCTCATATTCCTGACATATTTAGTGTTTGAACTCGAAATCTCAAAGAATTACAACATTTACCATCAAAGTCGTTTGGTTTGTACTTCTTGTTCATATTCATGTTGTTGAAATGGGGTTATTTTTAGACATTATATGATACAATAATATTTGAAATTTGTTATTTTTTTTTGTTGTGATGAAATTTGTTATTTAATTTATCTTTTCATTTTGATTGTATACATTATGATATTATGATAGAGAAAATAAATATGAGTTTATTTAAAATGAAGAAAATTTATATTATAATACATGAAAGGAAATATTTTATTAAGTAAAAATGTATTATCATAATTAGTATGAATTTATTTTTCTATTAAACCTATGAAATATAAAACCATATTGAGGATTATGTTATATTATTAAAACGAAATTAATGAACCTCAAGGCATGTCGACAGATATATGTAAAATTGTGTAAGACCCAATTTCGAAAATTTAGTACTATTATACATTTATAAATTACAACACATGACAAATTGACAATGTTCTTTTTCATTAGCGTATATAATATTTATATATGAAAGCCAATAGATTAATTTTGAGGTTTTCAAGGGGATGCTTCCGTCACCTAACCTTATTAGGGTGACGTTTGTGAGTTTTAATTTGTCGAAGATTAAGAATATCAACGGTGGAAATGGAACCGGGTGTCATGAATATGATTGACTAATTATTCTAATTAGAGTTTTGATTGACTTGTACAATAAAAAAATGAAAATTTCCCACTTGTGGTGTGTGTATGTTTTCGAGCCAGACCTTGTAAATCGTAAATACCAATTTTATATTTTATTTATTTATTTTCTCCAATCATACACAACTGTTCGAATCCACAATGTATACACATCCTGTAAATATAATTATTCGAAAGAAATTAAAATTAATAATAGCATAAATAGTAATTACGCTTTTTAGGGTTCAGGTTTTATTAATATATTGCCTTAATTAAATTGGAAGATTGAATGTGTAAAAATGTGATTTATAAAAGTATATTTAATTTGATTTTTTTATATAATGCACCATTTTTATATTTTTAAATATATATTAAAAAAGGTTGAATGGGATAGTTTGAAATATTGTTTAGTTGTAACTTGATAGGCAGCAACTTCCTAGAAAATGAGCCCAATGTTTAGGGCAACTTGCTATATGTTTAACCCATTACTTTAATCTCAAGTTTAAGTAATTAGCTCTGCCCCCCCCCCCCCCCCTTATGTTATTATATTCCTTCACAATTCCCAACATGAAATTCCCAAAATTTAGGTCCACTTGATGCAAATTCCCCAGATGTAGACCTAATTAATGCTCAACCCTTTGCTTCAGAGTTGGCGTATTTGATCAACTAGAGTAAATATTTCAATGGAAAAATAGATGTTTAACTATATATGTGAGTTTGATGCACATCAATATGGAATTTCCAGCAACTTAACTTTTTTGGAGATTAATTATTTGTGCTTTTAGCCATATGAAATTAATATGCAGAGAATAGTGTGTATATCCAGCTGGGCTAACATAGACCAACATGTATTAACAATAATTTTTTTTAACTATTGACAATGACATGCAACTGCTCGAATCTAATATCTCTAAGAAAAACAACATTCACTTATACTATTGAGACCATTTAATTTATAATAGTGTTTTCCATAAATCTATTTTCTTGAAATTTGAAAATATGGGCTGTGAAGGATTATATGGAATTGAGTTAAATGAGCAAGCAAACTAAAATTAATTCTTATTATAGATTAAATGTTTGTAAGTTTAAACTCATACTTAATAGAAACATTTGAAAAAAGGAAATACGATGAACGATCAAAAGTTTTCAAGAACAAAGATGATGAACTGCTATAATAATCAAGATTTAATCACAATTGGGATGTTATATACATCCCAACAATACAATATCATTAATGTATACATGGACGGACGTATAATTTTATGCTAAGGGACAATTTTTAAAATTTTAGAGGAAAATGAACTTATAGAATTCTAAAATATATGATAATTTGAAATTTTAAAACTTTTAAAGTTGACGCTTCCCTCTATCCATCCTAGACTGTGTATACCCATATAGGAGAGAAGAAAATGAAAATTATGAAATGCCGTTGCTTGTAACAATAGCTAGGCAGCTAGCGCAGTATACGCACCAATGAAGCAGAGACGTGGGGCTTTACCTCACTCTCTGCTATTATTACGGGAAAAAGACGGTGTAGACAAAGGCACAAGGTTATATATTATACAGAATGGATCTTTTGACAAAACCCTTGTCTCTCTCGATTCAGAAGATAAATATACAGATAAAAGAAGAATCCGAGACGGTAGATGATATAACTTAACTACACCTACTGAGTTTGGACCATATTACAAGTCCATGCCAGAGGGATGGGGGAATGCGAATGCAACGAAACCAAAAAGGTGGAAACAGCCTCTGCAATTGTATTTATATTTGTTATCTATAGTTTCCTTATGAACTGCTGCTTAATTGTGTACATTTCATACGGTACAAAGGGTTTTCAAGCATTTGGTGGGGGGGGGGGGAGAGAAAAACCAACGAAAGATACCCACCTCAGGGTCCACCCCGTACGGGCCAAATACGTCTCATTATTTTAAAAAAATAATTAAATTTAATTTAATATATTAATAACAAAAAAATAAAAATTTTATATATCCATTATTTTTTAAAAAATATATAAAAATTTTAAATTTTTATTATTAAATTTTTATATCAGTTATTAATGAGATAAGTTGTGTTATAGAGGGAGGTTATAGGGTAGGACCACCACACCTTCCAAACTCAAACTGTACCACTGAGCCCTCCCTACCGTCAGTTGGCTGCCGCTATATGTCACCATTGTCGGCTTCTCTGTCTGGGGATGGAGTGTTGAAGTGACATTTAAGAAAATGTAGGTCGAGATTTCTCATGATCTGATAATGATTGGATAAATGGGATTGTATTGGATCATGTTGATCATTCAAGGAGTTTTCTTTTCTTGATATTATTAAAAAGAGATGATGACATGATAAGACCCTCAACCTCGGGGTCAGGAGAGATAGATAAATGCATGCATGAGTTTCTTCTCGCACCAATTCAATTCCATTTTGTCTTCTCTCTCAGTTTAGTAATCATGGAGTATAAATCTATGAGCCCATTACAACTTCGTTGGAATCCAAGTCAAATGAATATCTTGTTGGGCTGAAACACCAAACAAAATGGGTCTAAACCCAATCCTCTGATGGCAAAGTCTGGGGTTTTAGCGTCGTCCCCTTTCCCTTACCGCTCCTCTATTATATGGTTAGGGTTTAGTGTGCTTTCTCTGCTATTATGTTCTGGGTTGAACTTTGAAGGTCGAGGTTGCGACAGTTAAACAAGAAGGATAAAGAGAGGGAGAAAATGGATTCCTTTTCAACAGGTTCAAGCGGAACAGGACCTCCCCAATTTTCAACAGATGAATTCATGGACCAGATGAAGGTTCAACTTGCCCAGGCTTATGCCCAAGAATTCCTCGAGGTTACCCTCTCTTCCTATTTCTCAATTCTGCTTCTTAGATTTTCAATAACTTTATGTAATCAGTAAAATTTAGTGAATTTCAGGCCTTTTCCCTACACCTTGAATTATATTTTTCTTTACCGGCCATGGTTCATGGGTCATTAACATCTGTTCCCTGTGTAGATAACTTTATGTTGTTGGATGATTTTAAAGGTATCCGTTTTAATGGACTAAGACAGACGTGGGTTATTCTTGGTTTAGATAATTATGCAATGTTTATATGGAATCAAAACCCAGAAAAGAAGCCATAATCCTCGGATTGGTTTAAACCCATGGACTCATTTGACTTAGCTTGTCTCAAAAAGTTCGTTCAGGAGGATTTTATAAATGTTAATGCTACAACATCTTTTCTATGCTGAGCTTACAATTTGGCAATCCTAATAAAATATAATCCATGCCATGGTTTTTTTCTTCAGCATTTGTTTGTCTACAAAAGCATAATTGTAGAAGTTTGTTGGCCTAATTTGTCACTGATTAAACATGATTTGAAGAAAAACTGTTACTAGTTCATAGCTTATTTTTATGTATACTTATATGCTTAGATATTTAGTTCCTTCCTATTAACGTAATGCAACCGGTTCTTAGATATTGTACATCTAGGCCTGGTTGTTGCTGTAAAATGGCCACTTCATTAGAATGAGAGTGGAGCATCTGTTATTTGATTGCAGCATCAGATGATTTCCTTGCTTTCTACAGTAGTATTTGGGGGCTAAAAGAAAAAAATTCTCTACTTAATGACTTTTTTATTTGTTATAGACTGTGAGGGAGAAGTGCTTTGAAAAGTGTATCACAAAGCCAGGCTCAAGTCTGAGTGGAAGTGAAAGTAGTTGCGTCCCTAGATGCGTGGATCGCTACATTGAGGCCACCGGTATTGTTGGCAGGGCTCTTCTCACTTCCCGTTCAAATTCTTAAACCAAGATATTGCTTCTGAAGAATATGTTAGCTGCTAAAGTTTGGACAAGATCCTAAATTCAAGGATGAGTGAAATTTGCCCTTTGTTTTGCTATAATGTTTTCTAAATTTAACTTGGGAAATTGTAACTTTGCATTAATTTCTGAATTTATACTTGTCGATCTTGCAAACCAGATACCTCTGAGATTTTACATGGTTAATACACTTTTCTTACTAAATGTTCTTTTAGTTCATTTTCTTTGTCATCTCTTGCTCTCGCTAGTTGATAGCCCGTTTCAACCACACGGAGATCATAATTTCTATTAGCAGTATAGGACCAACTCATATGATCAAATTGTCAATGCTAAAAACATGATTTTGTGTTTTTCGTCTGCAATTCATATTCTTTTTTTAAAAGTTGACCAAGGTTGATAATGTTGTTTTTCAAAGTTGGTATATAATAAACATCTTATATGTAATTTTTTCCTCTATTTATTTTAAAAATCATGACTTCTCCTTTGCATTTGATCTCTACGTGTGAGTCATCCAAAAGTTATTTGATTATGAATTGTTTCATTTAATTCCACTAACAGCTCCTATATTTTTCTTATATTCTTCATTTCTTTTGTAGGTGGTTAGATTTTCTAATTTTATCTTCTTTTAACTGCTGTTATATGACTTCTTTCTTCATGCTTAAGAATTCATCTGCACTTGTAATTGAAATGATTATACTGGTTACAATTATAGTATTATACATGAGATACATTTCATTGATTTTTATCTTGGCATCTAAATCCTCGTCAACAAACTTATGTCTGACAATTTTTAATTGTTTGATCGGTGTCATACAATTGACTGTCATGTCCGCGTGTTCCATCTACTTTTGTATCTTCCACAATATCCACCACAATTTCACCTACCTTGTGTATAGTTACTAATGGATTCATCTTCATTGACATTTAATTTGTTTTGTAGTACTTGCTCCAAAGTTCTATTATCTTTGTTTTGCTTAATTTTTGCTCATGAGCTTGGAGTGAGCCCTCAATCTCATTAATTGATATTTGAGATTACTCTTTTGATTCTTCAATTACAATCACCAAGTGAACATTTTCTATTTTTCTGCCCGCTCTGTGGAGAGCTTCTGGCTTTACCTATTGTCCGGAATCGGAAGGGTTTTGAAACAGTGTATGCGAAGGCATGTGATGGCGGGTATAATAAGTTTCTCTTCTACTTATGCAGATCGCAGAAAGACTGCAAGCCAATTAAATGTTTACAAAATTAGATTGAACTCATATTTGGATTGAATGAACAAGTAGAAGAACAGATTCCTATCAGTAAGGCAAGTATTAATTATCATCTGCATAAGATTGTAAAATCTCTGTTTTGACAGACAAGGGAATTCTCACATCAGTTCGTTCATTTCTCCAAGTCAGGCTCCCAAATAAATACCCTGTGTTCACCTGGTGTGCTGTAGAGATTGTAACATTGAAGGAGATCTTCTTGGTTCTAGAGTTGAATACTAAGATGTGAGGCTTTACTGTTACAGTTAAGCCAATTGGAGGCTCAATTACAGCTCTATAGATAGATTTAGGCGAACCCACATTTGTTACCGTTCTAGCTAGAGTTACTGAATTTCTAAGACTTGAAATGGTTATGGATGGAACATTCACATCTAGAATGGAAGGCTTTTCATCCGGGCACGCTGTAGATCGCTCTGTAAGTCGAGTGATGGCGGAGTTATTATAACCCATGGCACAAAGGTAATGGGTGTAGTCCAATAACCCCATGTCATATATTAGGCCAGGATCAGCTGCTGCATCGGGGTTTATGATGCCACCTCCGAAATCGAATGGATTAGCCAGTTTTTGAGGAGATCCCTCAGCAAAGAGTGGAAAACCTGATGCATCCTTCGTCCTTGCTGCAATGTGTTAATGAATAATAATCATGAGTTAATCACTTACATTTTGAAGAAACAAAAATGAAAAGATTTTGTAATGGAAAATACCAGTTGTGACTAATGCGGATTTAATAGCTGCAGGAGACCAATCAGGATGCACTGCTTTGAGAAGTGCCACGATGCCTGAAACATGAGGAGTGGCCATTGACGTTCCTGAGTGTATGGCATATCCACCGTCCATCCACCGATCCATCTGAGAAGTCGCAGCTAGTATGTGCACTCCAGGTGCAGTTATGTCTGGCTGTGTCCAAAGGAAAATGAAGAAGATTATCTCAAAATACTTCGTTCGACTTTTAAACATAAGTCATACGCTTAAGACATTACTGACGAATGATTAAAATTTAGTTGAACTTTCTGAAGCCCCATTTGGTATAGAATTTTGAAAACTCTCAAGTTACATACATAATAGTAACATGAATCTACCTTGAGAATTTCTGGTGCAATTGAACTAGGCCCCCTTGATGAGAAAAAGGCCACCTTAGCTGACAGAGGCTTGCCTACAAATGTTCTCGAATGGCTCAATTTCACTGTGGGGGACCTATTCAGATAAACTTTGAGAATCAACAACTAAGGATTTCAATGGAATCTAGTAATTACTAATTATGGATAGGTCAAAGATGGTACTTGGTGGATCTGATGTAGTAGAGTATTCGGGTGCCAATTTCGTAGTCAACTTCAATGCATGGAAAGCCATCACTGCATTCAATCAACGCATCGGTTGGATTTTTCACAACAATCAGCCCAATACCTCCTGCTTCTTGCACAGTTGCTGCTGCAAGTCTTATAGCAACTCTTCCAGTAACAGAGGCAAAGCAAAGTACCACTTTTCCAGGCACCAACGTTGAATTAAGCAAAAGAGTCTGGCACTCACTGCAAGGTAATAGTTAACCAACTGAAATATGTTCTTTATTTGGAATCTTCTAAAGCTAAAACTCAATAGACTTAGAAAATAGATACCCTGCAGAAGTAGGGTCAAGTCCCGTGCCCTCCGGGTATGTCAAGCCGGTGAACCCATTCTCCTTTCCTGTAAAAATGGCTTGACCCTGCAAGTGTAATGAACTGATATGCATCAGCAGTCTATAAATCACATTTGTGATTCAATAGCCAACATAATCACAGAGTTAATACCAAGAAGGTTTTATTGTTCCCAAGTGTTATGGGTGTTGGGAAAGCTCGATCCATGGTACTTGCTGCAACAGTTAATATCCATGGTTCTGTGTTCTGCACTGTTTGAGCTGAAGGCCCTTCATTTGCAGCTCCGCAAACAACTGTGATGCCCCGAGCAACAGCATGGAAAGAACCTGTAGCAATCCCATCTCGTTCATCCACTTCTGAAAATAGAGGTAATGAATACCCAATTGACAGTGATAACACATCAACTCCATCATGTATTGCTTCATCAAAGGCTTTAAGAATATCAGCTGATGCACATTGTCCACCAAGAACATTCCAGCAGACTTTATATATGGCCAACCGAGCACGTGGCGCACCGCCTCTTACTGTCCCAGGACCAAGGCCTCTATAGCTAATATTTCTCACATAAGAACCACTTGCTGTGCTAGATGTATGTGTACCATGTCCATTAGCATCTCGCGGTGACAAGAACTCTGGATCTTCAGTTGTGTTTAATGGCTGTCCATACTCGGCAAGAAATCCATCAATGAACCAGCGGGCTCCAATGATTTTCCTATTGCAGTGAGTTGATGCATTGAAACGGTCCCCAGATTTACATACACCTTTCCAGTGGGATGGGATCGGTCCAAGTCCTTCGTCACTGAATGCTTTAGACTCTGGCCATGCTCCTGTTTCACTAAGAACAATTAAGTGAGTTCCTTAAAGCATTTACAAAGCCTACGAGAGGGAGACAGAAAAATTGCAAGTACGAACCAGTATCAAAGACACCGATGATAACTCCGTCACCCATCTTGCTATTTTGAAGAACACTGGTAGGATAATGAGAAGAGAGACCAAGGAAGTCCCAACTCCTGGTTGTTTGCAGTCTGTGAAGGCTATTCGGTATTACTCGAACAACACCAGGTAACTCTAAAGGTGAAGGATTGCATAAAATGAAACACAAAATGAAACAAAACAAAAGCAAGTCATATTATTGTACCACTTCAAGTCATCATCAACATGGCCTGGTGGGAATATATTATCTTTCTACATGACATTCCATTAGAGTTAAAAAGATGTTTTGAATAGCATTCACTCCAACCAGTACCTGAGAGTTTCTGTGCCTGAGACTCTGTAAGCTTGGCTGCAAATCCTGAGAAGCCATGTCTGTAACTGTAAACCATCAAATCTGAGACTATCTCCTTACTGCATCATGATGAAACCCTGACTAGAATCAGGTTCATTGAAATAATTACTAATTAAACACATAATTCCGTTTGCCTTTCCCTGTTTTTTCGTTGTTATACCTCCCGACTACCGTTGCCAGCAAGTCATGATGAGAATCTGTAACCCTCTTAGGATCATCAAACGGCCTTTCTCCAAGATAAACGATGTGAACCTGTTGAATAAGAGTACAATTTCGGACACCTCTTCTTAGAAAACAGTAACAGTAAGCAAAAAGAAGAAGAAAACTCGTGAGATTGGCTAATTTAAATACATTGCTCTTGGCTTCAACTTTTGATGTCATCAGTCCTTGTCCATTAAGAACCGAGAGAATAAGAACGATAACGAAGGGTGGCAGTCGATTGATCATATTGTTTCTTTATGGATCAAAAATAGTTCAGGATATGTTTGAGTTGCAGATCACTTTTTGGTATTCAGCAAATACTAAATATGGAAACCTCAAAATCTACCGCATCTTGCAAAGACTTTATCGTAGGAACTTGATAATCGATATATTAAAAAAAGAAATGGCTGTTTTGTGCTTGCAAGGGTTGAAAAGTGGCGACTTACGGTTGTGGGAACTGGGAAACCAATGGAACTTAAGAGTAAAACTTTACGCTGCTGTTTAACTTTTGCATTACTTACCATAAATCAAACAGATTCTGGTGCGTTCCTTGTGGGCAAAGGTTGGGAGAATTTAGACTTGATACACATTACAAAGTTTTCCTCACGCACTTTGAGATGAAGCCAACAGTTCCTTTTCAGACAAGAACACGTGTAGGCAATTGAGAGGTGGGTGCTTGGCCTCATTCTTTGACATTTCTGTAGCAGACTAAAATATTATTTGACTTTTTATGTGCCGAAAGTTGAAACAGAAAGCAAAAGGGCTAAACTTATCATCACCAGGAGATAAATTCGGGTATGATCTGAGAGAAAAAACATTTTTTATTATTATTAATACGTGATAAGTACGAGGTAATATTTGTTAAAAGATACCTTAATAAATAAAAACAATTCCTTTATCACTAAGATCGTTTGGTTCGCGCCGAAAGACAAGAACTTGATTACGTGAATTGAACCAAGTTAGGCAGCCACGTCCAGAATGTCAGAATTCCATGGATATTTATTAATCAGGAATATTGCAATTGGTATGAAGAATTGGTCATACATTTTTCTGTAAGCACCACGAACGTGTTGAACAAGATGAAAATCAAATATATATTGTCAGCGCTTGGAAATATTGGATCCAGTCGTTTACTTTTGGAAGGGGCTTCGACTGATATGCATATGTATTGAAAAAAAAATTCAACACCAGCCTAACCATACAATATTAACAGAACTGGCATTATTGTTTTAATGGGTCTACCAGGACTCTGTTTTGGACAATTCCTCACCTTGGATTCCAATGTCACTTGTAAATCCTAATACAAGGACAACTCCTCGACCCTTCTTTTTTGCAACCATATGGAAACAAACTTCCATGATCTAATACTCAATAATGAACACAACAAACAATTTTTTTACATGTCCAACCTTTGTCCATTTTCGCAGTTTCACTTGGATGGATTCTTGAGAACTACACAAATAATCAAACAAATTGATCACTAACGTTATCGATATGTAATAAATCAGTCACTAATAAGAGTGACATTGACCATCAAGTTGGAGTGCCCATTGGACTCCCTGTTGAGCGGCGCTTAAAACTTTTATATTGCAATATTTTCTCTCCCTAAACACGAACACGAGTAATGGTTGTTTGGTGGAGAAATGAGTAGTGTTATTAGGTTAATTGTCAGAAGAAATTCAACAACAATTAATAACTCAGTTTCACCTTCAATCTTTCGATTTTATTGCTCACTCATTGCCTTCATCTTCCACCCCTTCCAACGCCAAATTCTTTGTTGCAGCAGGTTCCATCTTTTCTCTCTTTCTCACATTCTTTATGTTTTTCTTTTTGATTGAATGTTTGGGTTTTGAAGGATTGTTATGGTCGATTGATGGATAATTAACTGATATTGTTTGATACATACATGCATGGATGGAACAAAGTCAATTGATTTGATTGTTTCAAAGAAACCACTTTACAAGTTTGAAACAACGATTAATTTCAATGAATTTTTAAAATGGGACCTAGACATATTTTGATTGTTTTATTTTCATTTAATTGAAGCTCTTTTTCTTAACTTTCCAAGATATCTTAAAAGTGTATCAATTGGATATTGGTAATTCAAGATATTATTAATTTAGTGACTGATGTAAGAATATAATTTTTTTATATGAATTTGATATGAAAATTTCATGTTGAAGAGATTTGGATCATCCTTGTATCATATTTTTTGTATTTTAGTGTTCAATTTTAATTAATTATAACTTATAAGTCTACTTATGTATTTTAATTGAACTCATCAAGTGGCTTCAATTATTCAATGGTTAAAGGAAGTGTTGATCTCTATACAGATATTAGGTTCGGACACTTACATAATCACCACATGCTATTTAAAAAATATATTATGTATTTTAATTATTATGTGTTATGTATGTGGTTTCATTAATTATACAATGGTAATTATGTGTTATGCATGTGGTTTCATTGATAATTATTTAATTATTTCATACACGATTGTAAAAAGAAAGAAATATTTCATACACAAATTAATTTGAGAGGGGCTAAGATAAATTATCTCCATTTGAGTCGGAACCAAAACTTTACGAGATATAAAAATTAAATATAATTGAATTGAACCCATTGAATGGCCTTGGTTAATAGGAATGTTGTTCTTCGTTGAAATTTTGAATTCGAGTAGTTGCTTTTGCAGAGTGTGTATATTGTTAATAATTTAAAAAAAATTATAAACATATACTTCCTTATAATTACATCAGAGAGTGACTAAAATTCAATACAAGAATTACTAATAAAATTTTAAAAATAAAAGTAGTTATAATTTTTTGTTGCTATTGATTGCTTGTATGATAAAAGGGCAATATGATTCTTCTTGTGCCTAATAGATGCAAAGAGATGGAAAAATTTGGTGTTGTGATCCTCAACCTTAAATCATTTAAGCCTCTATTTTTGGAGTCACTCTCTTTTTTTCTTTTCTGTAACATTGCCACAAACACTTCCTCAAATCAAGAATATATTTTACAATGTCACGACCAACAATACCCAAAACAATTTCCTTATCTAATAGATGGAGACGAGCTTCCATTTGATTGATAAAATCACTATCGACTGGTTTGTTTGTCTTTAGCTAAGCTTTTGATTCTTGTTTACAGTCTAGAAGGATTTTTCTAATGTCGCTCCCACTACCCATGGCACAACACATTTTAATAATTTCATAACAGCCAGGGACATCAATCCAAGAAGAAAACCACTTAAATGGTTTGGGACCAGAAAACAATCAAGCTTGCTTAAGAATTATAGGACAATGATCAAATAGACTTTTGGAGAGACACAATTGTGAGAGAACTAGCCACTGTGCCAAGATCTCAGAAGAAATAAAAAAATCTATCAATGTGACTGGCCATTACTGGGTCCTGATGACCAACCCAAGTGAAGGGGCCTCCAACTAAAGGGAGATTGTTGCGTGTTGTGAGTACTAATAAATTATACGCAAATAATGTACAATTATACATAATAGTAATAAGTAATATAATGATAAGTGAGCATCGTCCTCTTGGATTGATGGAAATTATGAGTTTGACCACAACGCTAAACTAATTTATCTAAGTATAGCAATGATAGATACACTGATGATGCTTCGACAATGGAGATGTGAGGGTGAATGGAATGATGGTAAAGGAATGTGATTGTGTCGTGGCAAGAGAACAATTTATAATGAGAAATGATGAAAATGCCAAGGTAATGTAAAATGGTAAAAATAGCAAATAAATGGAATAACTTGATAATCCTCACACGGGAAACTACTGCGGGAATGAATGGTGGGGAGTCACTTAAGGAGCTGAAAACTTATCTTTCTAGCTGATCTAGTCTTCTAATGTTTTACTTGTTCGACGGAGTTTGCTAAAAGTGTTCTCGCTATCTCTAGTCTAAGAACCTAACAGAATATAATGCTACAACATCTCCTCTCAGTCTCAACTATGGTAACCTACACGAAAAAAAGACAACACTTTCACAAGTTCCAAAAATCTGTTCAAATCTGAAGACCACTAAAATCAATTAGTTAAAAATAGAATAATGCATAATATGTTGAAACTCAAAATAAACAAAAGGATCATAAATTAAATACAATTTAAGTTTGTAATTTCCAAGAATAAAAACAATGTATAATCGTTATGGCCTGACTCTCTAAGTCTCCAGTGGAGTCGCCAAGCTGTCATAACGTCTCCCTCGGGGATCCATTAGACTTGAAAAAAAAATTTAATTCGGGGAAGGCGATGGAATATAATTTTGAAAAACAATTTGATTTTGGAGTAACCACCAACCTTTAAGTTAGGTAGGTCGAAAACCTTAAAAGAAAAAGATGGTATGCGTTTTACCAAAAATTCATTTTTAAGAATTCGTGAGTCGATTACGTGTGGGGAAGTGTGAGCACCCCCATAACGCCCAAATTTTGGTATCTAAACGATTATACGGTGTTTAAATATTGGGAATTACAAACTCGAAAATATATTTAAATTACGATCTTTCTATTCATTTGACTTTATTTAAAAAGTTTCAATTTTCAGAAACAACTAAAACAATAAATGCAGTGGGTCAAAAAGATTAAAGAGCCCAAAATATATTCTTATAGAATAAAGCTATTTATTTAATCAAAAAAATTATAATTATTTCTATAAGAGAAAATGCATCATTTTGTACGAACAATCGTCAGGAATGCACATCCTTTATAGCTAGAAGACTTTCTCATAGATTCCCCTCACAAAAAGACATTACACCACATTTTCCACATATCAAAGATAAAAATAAAATAAAACAAAGTAGAAATAAAACGAAGTAAAAAAAATCAAAACAAAAATGTAAAACAAAGAAGACTATCGAATATAAAAAAACCTTTTGTGTGAAAAATCTTCGAAAAGACACTTTCCCTTATAGTTGGGAAATGTCTTCGTAGATTTCCTCACAATAAAATTTTCTTATTTACATATATATAGGGAAAAATGATGATTTGTATAAGAAAAATATGTAAATAATATATATATATATATATATATATATATATATATATATATATATATATATATATATATATATGCGCATAAATAAGGAACCAACATGCAAGTTTTCTATACCAATCACCAAGATAAAAAATACCAGCTAAATAAGAAGGTAAATAAATAAGGTTGAAACATAAATATTGAAAAGTACAATCAATATATATAAATTTACCATAAGCAATATCAATGACTAAAACAAAATAAAGTGTAAGTTAAGATGTTAAAAGGTAAATACAGAAAATAAAAATGCTAGAAATAATTTAAAAAAAGACTGGAATAAAATGCAGAAAAAAATAAAATGTTGAAATTTAAAATGTTAGAAAATAAATAAAATAAAAAACAGAAATAAATTGCATAAATTTAAAATTTAGGGGGTTAATTTGTGCAATAAAATAAAATGTTAGTAAGTTAGTAAGAACAATAAAAATAAACAAGTCAATATGTTAGTATGAACAATAAAATAAAAGTTAGAATGTTAGTAAGTTAGTACGGACAACAAAAATAAAAAGTTTGAATGTTAGCGGTTAGTGGTTAGCAGAGTCCGAACCATAATAATGTGGATCTTACCCCGGATCGGGTCACCACAAGGTCGAATCGAATAATGGAAACGGATATATAAAAACAAAATAAATAAAAAAAGGTTTGTATTTAGCAAAGTCCGAACCATAATAATGTGGATTTTACCCCGGATCGGGTCACCGCAAGGTTGAATCGAATAATGCAAATAAATATAAAAAAAGTTAGTGGTTAGCATAGTCCGAACAATAATAATGTGGGTCTTACCTCGGATCGGGTCACCACAAGGTCGAGTAATATGATAAACAATAAATAAATAAATAAATAACCAATGGTTAGAATGCAAGAAAATAAAAGTTAGTAGTTAGCTTGAAATAAATAACATAGCATAATAGTGGCTAAATTAAAAAATTAGTAAAATCTGCATGCCTTTTCGAAATAAATAAGAAATGAGTGACCAAAGTGAAACAAAGGATAAAATACAGGGGTGAAAGGTGATTTACCCTTTTTTCTTAAATCAGAAGGTTTCCCCCAGAAAACACGTGAACTCCCAGCCCCTTTCTTCTCCATGTGGCCGACAGCACCTCAACTCCTCACAAAGCCGAACAGCGGACGAGCAACAACCGCTAACGCCCTTCCAAACTCCGGCTACGACACGGGTGACCGAGGGAGCACACAACAAAAGCAAAACCAACCCCTAAAACTCTCCTCTCTTCCTCTTTAGTTTCGACCGAAATGGCCATGGATGACCACCCAAAATGAACTAAAACGCTTATATTTCTTCCCTTGATCCCGAATCTGAAACTAAAAGATCGAAAATCAGCCCTCAAACTCCTCAAAACAGAACATATGCTTTCACATTCTCAACTCTGGAGACACCGAAACTACTTTGTTTTCCTCCCCGATGATGAGGTCTCGAACGACCATAGGAGTGTCGCAACTATCTTTTGGGTGGGCCCGAAATTGGGCTTCGACTTGAATAAAAACATTAGAGCCGCCACCGATCATTTTAAAAACAATATTTAGGTTGATCGGACACCATCTTACCTGATTTGCGTTTTGCCAGAAATATGTCGGATTCGGGAGTCGGTTACAGTCAAGGAAATATTAGCACCCTTGAACTGTCATTTCGGTACCGTTTTAATTTTTCGGTTCTCTTAATTGCGAAAATTAAAAGTTAAAAAGTCGATTCAAATTACTTACCTTTGATTGATTAAAATTCATCTTAAAAAAGGTCAGAAAATAAAATGTTAGATCGTAAAATAAAATAAATAAATGCTAAACAAAAAGAAAGAATTTTAAAAGGTTAAATTAAGAAATAAGAATAAAAAACAAAATTTAAAAATAAAAAAGTAAAAATAAAGTGAAATATTATTACAAGAGAAAATGATAAAAATAAAAAATGTTAAAATAAAAAAATGAAAAAATGTTAATTTCTAAAAGTAATAAAAATAAAATAAAAAGGAAAGAAATATAAAAATTTAGAAAAAAAATAATTTTTTATTCCAAAAAAATTTAAGAAAGTATTAAAGGATCAAATCGTAACGAATTAAAATTTACAAACCTAATTGATGCTAAATCTGGGCTACAAAAGAAAAATAAAAATGTAAGGGGGTCAATTCGCAAAATATAAGAAATTTAAACAGGGATGAAATTGAATAAATTCAAAATTCAAGGGCAAATTCATAACATGTAACCAAAATGAATTACACATCAAAATTCCGAAAAATCCAAACTTACCAAAAATGTTCCTCTCGTCACCCCGAAGCAAAATCTGAACTCAAAAACTCCACGACAAAGCCCAAACAACGTAGATATAAAGAAAAGTACTCATTTTTTACCTTTTCTGACGAGCCCCTTCAGCTTTCGGCGGTCGTTTCTTTTATCGAGCTAAGATCGAGGTTTTCTTCTGTTTATTTTTTGATATTTTTTGTGTGGTTTGTACAATATTTTACTTGGTTTTGTTTGACGTTGTGGTTGTTTTTTTGTGGTTTTTGTGTTGTGCTTGTGGTTCCAGTTGCTTGGATTTCTTTGGTAGTCTTCGTTGTGTTCCCCGTTTGACAGATTTAGTGGGGTATTTATACCCACCACATGTGTTCGTTATTTCTGCCCTCAACGAGCTGTTCCCGTTATTATAGGGCCGTTCGTGCGACCGATAATCCCTGGATGGTTCAGTCCCGGGGATCTCGGCCGGTTGGTAACCACATTGGTGCCTGGCCTTCACGTTTTGTTCTTGTTGCTTCCTGGAACGCTGAGATCATTTCCTGGCCGTTAGATTGGGTCAAATCCAACGATCCAGATCTGGTTACGCTGTGATAATATTTGAGGGTTAAATAAACCTTAGCTCTCTTGCAATTTTGGCCTTGATCTTTATCTCGATCTAATGGCTTCTTGTTGTGCAGTGCTGGACTTAAGGATGAAACCCTAGTTTCCTTTTTTGGGCTGGGTCAAGCCCGTTTAGCCTATGCTGGACTTGAACAGACTCTTGGACCCTAAAAATTAAAAATAATAAATAAAAATAGAAAAAAAGAAAAAAAAAAGAAATAAACATAATATAAATAAAAACTATATAATATAAAAAACTAATATTGTATATATTTTCGAAAAAATGTTTTCCAAATTATATATTATATATATTTTTTCAAAACATTTTAAAACTATTATTATATATATTTTCAAAAATGGTTTCAAAAACTATATATTATATATATTTTCAAAATGTTTTCAAACACTATATATTATATTTTTTCAAAATGTTTTCAAAACTATATAGTATATATTTTCAAAATTGATTTTTTTGTAAAAAACTATATGTTTTAAAAAAAGAAAATTCTTTCAAAAAATATACTATATTATTATATTAAAAGAACTCTGGACGAAAGTGAGTGTCTACAGTTACATCTTTTTGTCTTTTTTCGTGTAACGAAAAATAGGACAAAGATAAAATGACACAAATTTTCGTTCGGTATGAAGGGGTCCCTAAATCTAATATCATCCCTTACAGAGTTGAAAATTGACTATGATATTGCAATTAGGAATAACTCCCTGTTAAATCGAGTTACGAATGACTCTTTCGTCACGAAGTCAACCTTGGTCTTCTTATTGCCAAATCGTAGTCAACCTTGGTCTTTTCCTCGATTTAAAAACCTCAGTTTGAAAATTCGATTAGAAAGTAGTTCCTTGACACTACCATGTGGTTGATAGGCCCTCGAGCTGAATGGAATCGAACTCAAAAGTTTTCGTTGCCAAATATCTTTTCTCGACTTAAGCTATGCTGCTGGGAGATAATTTCTTGTCACTAAAACACAGCTAACCCAGGTATTCTTCTTGACTTAAAGACCTCGGTTTAAACTTCAACCGGAAACTAGTTCCTCGCTGCTGTAATACGGTTGATACGCCCTCGAGCTGAATAGAATCGAACTTGAAAGTCTTCATTGATAGATAACCCTTCTTGCCTTGAGCTATGCTGTGAATTTGGCAGGGATATAGTTCTTTGTTTCTAAATCGCAGCCAAACTGAGTCTTCTTTTGGACTTAAAGACCTTAGTTTAAACTTCAACCGGAAAGTAGTTCCTCGCTGCTACTGTAACATCCCAATTATCGGGTAAGTGACCAAAATGTAAGAACTTTTAAACTCAGTGGTGAAATTAGAATAATTTAACAAGTTAAAGGATTTATGATGGAATTTTCTATATAGAGTTTGTTGGAAATTTTGGTTTAGTGAAGAGGGCAAGATAATCTTTTCCAAGAGGGATTTTATCTTCCCTTTTTAAGGGAGATGTGCACGTGGGTTTTGGGAGTAACTAGAACTCATTCTTTGCTTTTTCTTCTTTTACGTGGACTTCCTCCCTAAAGGGAAGATTCTGAATCTTGGTTGTTTTCTTTAATTTTTGGGTTGATAATGAAAGTTTGGATGATATATAAGCTTAAGGAAAGCTTATATAGCATTAAAACAACAAGATGAGTATTTTAGAGATGGAATTCTAAAATGGGTTTATAGATGAAATTTCGTTATGGATGAGTTTTTGAAGTTTGAATGATTTTTGACTTATCAAGGATAGAATTTAAGAATTATAAGTGTTAGATATGTCTAAGAACATGTTTGAAATTTTGGTTTGATTTTGAGATTCAAGTGTTCATATGGGAATTTAGATGATTAAGAGTGGTAATTGAATGATAATTGATGTAGAAGTATAAGGGTGAATTTTAAAGCTTAAGGTATGGGTTTAGGAGAGTTTTGGGTGGATTTTCAGGTGATTTTTGGGATGAAAATGGCCATTATGGGCTTAGGGTATTGATACCCTTGTGAACAGGTACTGATACCTCATGAGTTTAATAGGAGAAATTGTAAGGGATGTATCGATACCTGTTGAGAGTGGTATCGATACCTTGATGGATGGGTATCGGTACCTTAGGGGGTATCGATACCCTTAAAACACCAAATGCCATATGTGTATAGGTACCTTGATGAGGTATCGATGCCCTTGCAACTTCGAATGTAAATTCGGTATCGGTACATGCGTCGGTATCGATACCCCTGAGGGGTGGTATCGGTACCCTTAGGGTGGTACCGATACCTCTAAGTATGAAATGAAATATAGGGTTTCTTGCATTCCAAGTTATTATGATTCGATATAATTGAGTTAAGAACGATTTTGATTTTAGATTGTCTTATGTAGTGATCAAACGTGATTAACTTCCTGTCAGCTTGGCATTTTGAGTATCAATTCTACAGGTAATTTCTCTTTCTTGTAATAGATTTGAGGAAGGCTTGCAATAAACCAACCTCCATGTTTTCGATCAAAAACTTTATTTTATTTATGTTCTATTTTAATGTTTTATTGAATTTCCATTTTACAAACTATGTCTTATGACTATGTGTTATGAAAATATGAACCTTGAATAAGTGAATATGAACTTCGAACCAGTGAATGTGAATATACTCTATGACAGAGAAGCTATGTGAATAAGAAACACTTTGAATAAGAATTGAACCTAATTATGTGATTAAAACCCCAAAGTATATGTATAAGGATTAGAGGTATAGTTGGCATACCAAGAGTCGAGGGTCTATGTGGTCATTCGAGATAATTATGTGGTTCTCTGGGACAAATATATGGCACTTCGGTGCAAATTACGAGCTGTGGTGACAGCATTAGTGCACAACCTCATAGTACTCAAATACCTAGATTTCTCAGTAGTATACCTTGGGCAATTAGAACAAAAACATATAAAGTACAATTTTTCATAAGTATACCTTTGATATGGAAATCAAGAAAGTTATTTGAAAAAGAGTTTGAGTAAAACAAATAAGATTTCTGTTAATAAGTTAGCACTATTAGTATTGCCTCACTAAGTCATCGACTTAGCGTGTGTTTTGTCACACGTAGGTTTGAAGAAAGAAGAAGACTGAGTTGTGAAGGATAATATATCACAAGAAGATTAGATCAATACAAATTAAGTGTATGTTTTTGCTTATGTTGTAAACTATTGTCATGTAATATTACACGTTTAATTTGAAATGCTCTGGTTGATTTTGTAAACTTATTTATTTTGTATTTTGTGCTTTTGGGATATGTATGTGATTATTAAGATTTTATGTGAAATGATTTTCTATTTAGAATGGTATTATTTTCTTTATCTCATTTGGGATCATAAATTTTAAATTTATACCTATTTGTGAATTTTTTATGTTTTGAAAAGTCAAATGTGACACCTCAGATTCGTATCTGGGTCGGGTACAGGTCATGGGTGTTACATTTAATGGTATTAGAGCTATGGTTTAAGTGATTTTAAGTCTGAAATAAAGTCATTTTTGGTTTTAAAAGAGTTCATAACAATTTTTAATAAAATCTTTCTGATCTAATAAGGGATTAATATGCTATCCTTGCTAATACCTTTAGTAATGTGATCTTATTAGATGTCAAACTTTGAAGTCTTCCGAAGTGATGCAGGAGATAGAATGGAGGAAAATAGTAACTCACCTGCCCCTAGCAGACAGGGTGAGGAGCAGACACAACCTGGAGTGCCTGTTCAAGATCAGGGGACATTCTTTCAGACATTGGACGCTATCCTGATTCGTTTCCAACCGCCTGTCTCCTCAGCCTCTAAGATGAATGTTCCTAAAGAACTGAGAAGCCTTGGAGCACCAGAATTTAAGGGAGAAGCTGAAGAAGGTCTAGTTGCTGTAGATATGTGTCTTCATGACTTGAAGGTTATGTTAGAGAATCTCCATTATTCTGAAACGGAGAAATTGGATGGTGCAATTTCTCTTTTAAGAGGTTAAACTATAATTTGGTGGTCGAACATGACTATGAGAGCTTCAAGGGATCAGGTGAATTGACCCTTCTTTTTGGAGGAGTTTAAGAGCAAATATATAGGGGATTAATTCATCCGGCATATGAAGTAGGTGTTTATGAATATGAAGTAAGAGAATCACACGGTGTATGAGTTTGAGTGTGAATTCAACAAATTAAGTCGATTTGCTGCTGAGTTAGTTCCTACAGAGAATGACTCTTATGACTGGTTTATAGAGGGTTTACGACCTCGATTGAAAGAGCTATTGTTGGATCTTAACCTCTCTTCTTTCCAATAGGTTATGAAACGAGCTAAAGCTCTAGAGTGAGCTCAAAATGAAAGGTTTACGGAGCAGCGGACGCAGTGGAATAAAAGATCTGGTGCATTCTCCGGTTCTTCGCAATCAAAGAAGAGTAGAGGTTAAAGTTCTCGACCTCAGACTAAAGCAGATTCTATAGGATCCTTGGGTAGAGGATCAAATCCGAGAAGAGCAAGACAAATTTATTCGGTAGAATCTGGAGTGGATAAGCAAAAACAATGTCAGCACTGTGGGAAGAACCATAGTGGAGTGTGGAGACGGGTCTCCGGAGCTTGTTTTAAATATGGAGAGGCAGTGTATTTTATTCAAGACTATCCAATGATGAATGGAGAACCTGCCCAGATAGAGAGATCCACAGCTGCACCGATGAGAGGTAGAGGTCGAGGAAGAGGAATGAATCAATCCGAGTCTACTGTTCAACCTGAAGTGCGTTCTACCACTCGAGTTTACAATTTGAAGACCAGTGAAGATTGTGATGACCCATAAATCATTGCAGGTACTTTTTAGATAGCCGATAAATCTATTTTGGTTTTGATTGACTCGGGATCGAATTATTCTTTTATCAGTAGTAAATTAGTTAAAGAGTTGTACCTTCTGTTAGAGCCTATTCGTAGTGAGATGATTGTGATAAATCCATTAGGAAATAGTGCCGGGTAGGAAAAGTCTGTAAAGGGTGTCCCATAAGGATTCAAGGAATTGAATTTCCTACTAATCTAATGGAATTACCCTTTGATGAATTTGAGGTTATTCTGGGGATGGATTGGCTTTATCATTATTATGCCAACTTGGATTGCCGACTTAAGCGAGTTCAGTTAACAAGTCTTGAAGGATTGAAGGTTAGTGTGGTCAGCGATAGAATCCATCATTTAGCTAATGTGATATCGGTGATGTCGACTCAGAAGTTAATACTGCAAGGATGCCAACCATACATTGCTAATGTAATCGATACAAGTTACAGAAAGTAAACTTCAAGATATTCCGACAGTCCGAGAGTTTCCAGACGTGTTGTCGGATGATTTGCCTGGGTTACCTCCAGATAGGAAGGTTAAATTTTAGATTGAAGTGATGTCTGGATCGACACCAATTTTGATGGCTCCTTATAGGATGGCTCCGAAGGATTTGAAAGAGTTGAAAGCTCAGTTCTCGGAACTTTTTGGATAAAGGGTTTCATAGACCTAGTGTGTCATCATGGAGAGCTCCAATATCGTTTGTTAAGAAGAAAGATTGTTCGATTCGTCTCTTTATAGATTATCGTCAACTTAATAAAGTGACCATTAAGAACAAGTATCCTCTTCCAAGGTTAGACAATTTATTTGATCAACTCAAGGGAGCGAATGTATTTTCAATGATCTATTTACGCTTAGGGTATCATCAGTTGAAAATTCAAGAAAAAGATGTTCCTAAAATGGCCTTTAGGACTCGGTATGGTCATTATGAGTTTATTGTAATGCCATTCGGGTTAACTAATGATCCTACATCGTTTATGGACCTGATGAATAGAGTTTTTCAACCGTACCTTGATCAGTTCGTGGTCGTCTTTATTGATGAGATCTTAGTGTATTCTAAGTTGAAGGAGGAGCATGATGTCCATCTTCGTGTAGTTCTTCAAACATTGCGAGATAAGAAGCTTGACGTAAAGTTTTCCAAATGTGAGTTTTGGTTATTGGAAGTGGAGGTTTTGGGGCATGTGGTTCTGTTGAGGGTATTCGACTAGACCCACACAAAGTTAGAGCTATGTTAGAATGGGAAATTCTGAAAAATATGTCAGAAGTTAGAAGTTTCTTGGGTCTAACAGGATTTTATCGAAGGATTGTCAAAAACTTTTTGATGATATCTCTGCCTTTAAATAAATTGTTAAGAAAAAGATGTATATTTTGAATGGACTCCTGATTGCCAGAAGAGCTTTGAAACATTAAAGAAAGTTCTGACTGAAGCTCCGTTGTTGGTGCAACAAGAATCAAACAAGGATTTCACAATTTTCAGCGACGCTTCCCATAATAGTTTGGGATGTTTTCTAATGCAAGATGGGAAAGTAGTTGCCTATGCTTTGAGACAGCTGAAGCCTCACGAAAAGAACTATCCGACACATGATTTGGAGTTAGCAGCTGTGGTCTTTGCATTGAAAATTTGGAGGCATTATTTGTATGGTGAACGTTGCTACATATTCACCGATCATAAGAGTTTTAAGTATTTATTGACTCAAAAAGAGTTAAATTTGAGGCAAATAAGGTGGATGGAATTGTTGAAAGACTATAATGCCATCATTAACTACTATCCCGGGAAAGTCAACGTCGTAGCAGATGCTCTTAGTCGGAATACTTTCATTGCTTTGCGTAGTTTGGACGCTCGAATAGTGTTAAAGGAAAATGGTTTATTGATGGTTGAGTTAAGGTTGAAACCATTGTTGTTAGATTGGATCAAGGAGTTGCAACTGAAAGATGATAAGTGTTTGGCTTGGTTTGATCGAGTAGAGAAAGGTGGACTTGAGGACTTTGAGGTTAATTCGAATGGGTGTTTATATTTCAAAAATCGTGTGTATGTCCCTAATGACTGTGAGCTGAAACAAGATATTTTATATGAAGAACATTATAGTCCCTTAACGATGAACCCAGGAGGGAATAAGATGTATCAAGATTTCAAAGAGCATTATTGGTGGCTTGGCATGAAGAAAGATATTACATAATTTGTAGCAAAGTGTTTAAATTGTCAACAAGTAAAAGCTGAACATCAGGTGCCTTCGGGATTATTACAACCAATTTCAATTCCGTAGTGGAAATGGGAAAACAATACGATGGATTTTGTAACTGGGTTACCATTATCTCCGGGGAAAAAGATTTGATTTGGGTGATTGTAGACCGTCTTACAAAGACTGCACATTTTATCCCTGTGCGAATGGACTTCTCTATAGAGAAATATGCAGAATTATATATCAGGGAGATAGTGAGATTGCATGGTATTCCAATCTCGATAGTTTGTGATAGAGATCCCAGATTCACTTTGAGATTCTGGAAGTCTTTGCAAGGAGCTTTGGGTACCCGATTGAATTTTAGCACGGCGTCTCATCCTCAGTCTGATGGGCAATCAGAGCGAACAATTCAAATTTTGGAAGATATGTTAAGAGCATGTGTGATCGATTTTGCTGGATTGTGAAATTTGCTTATAATAACAGCTACCAATCCAGCATCAAGATGGCACCATATGAAACATTATATGGAAGAAAGTGCAGAACAACACTCAATTGGTACGAGTTAAAAGATTGGGAAATGCAAGGCCCATACTTTATTAAAGAAGTGGAAGACAAGATTCAGGTGATTCAACACAATTTGAAAGTGGCTTCAGACAGGCAAAAGTCATACACTGATTTGAAAAGAAAAGAAATTGAATTACAAGAAGGTGATAAAGTGTTTTTGAAGGTGTCACCTTGGAAGAAAGTGCTTCGCTTTGGGCGTAAATGAGTTTATAGATGAAATTTCGTTATGGTTGAGTTTTTGAAGTTTAAATGAGATTTTTGACTTGGCAATGATTAAATTTAAGAATTAGAAGTGTTAGATATGTCTAAGAACATGTTTGAAAATTTGGTTTGATTTTGATATTCAAGTGTTCATATGGGAATTTGGATGATTAAAAGTGGTAATTGAATGATAATTGATGTAGAAGTATAAGGGTGAATTTTAAAGCTTAAGGTATGGGTTTATGAGAGTTTTGGGTGGATTTTCAAGTGATTTTCTGGATGAAAATGGCCATTCTAGGATTAAGGTATCGGTACCCTTAAGAACAGGTACCGATACCTATTGAGTTTAATAGGAGAAATTGTAAGGGATGTATCGATACCTGTTGAGAGTGGTATCGATACCTTGATGGATATCAGTACCTTAGGGAGGTATCGATACTCTTAAAACACCAAATGTCATATGTGTATCGGTACTTTGATGAGGTATCGATACCCTTGCAACTTCGAATGTAAATTCGGTATCGGTACATACGTAGGTATCGATACCCCTGAAGGGTGGTATTGGTAGCCTTAGGGTGGTATCGATACCTTCGAGCATGAAATGAAATATAGGATTTCTTGTATTCCAAGTTATTATGATTCGATATAATTGAGTTAAGAACGATATTGCTTTCATATTGTCTTATGTAGTGATCGAACGTGACTAATTTCCGGTCAGCTTGGCATTTTGAGTATCAATTCTATAGGATTTGAATTAGACTTTAGTGAGGCAAATGTGAGTGCAATTTCTCTTTCTTGTAATAGATTTGAGGAGTGCTTGCGATAAGCCAACCTCCATGTTTTAAATCGAAAACTTTATATTTTTTATGTTCTATTTCAATGTTTTATTGAATTTCCATTTTACAAACTATGTCTTATGACTATGTTATGAAAATATGAACCTTGAACAAGTGAATATGATCTTCGAACCAGTGAATGTGAATATACTCTATGACAGAGAAGATATGTGAATAAGAAACACTTTGAATAAGGATTGAACCTAATTATGTGATTAAAAGCCCAAAGTATATGTATGAGGATTAGTGGTATAGTTAGCATGCCAAGAGTCGAGGGTCTATGTGGTCATTCAGGACAATTATGTGGTCCTCTGGGACAAATATATGGCACTTTGGTGCAACCCTATGTGGCACTTCAGTGCAACCCTATGTGGTACTTTGGTGCAAACTATGTGGTCATTCGGGACAATTATGTGGCACTTCGGTGTAAATTATGAGTTGTGGTGACAATATTAGTGCACAACCTCATAGTAATCAAATACCTAGATTTCTCAGAAGTATACCTTGGGTAATTGGAACAAAAACATATAAAGTACAATTATTCATAAGTATACCTTTGATATGGAAAATAAGAAAGTTATTTGGAAAACAGTTTGAGTAAACAAATAAGATTTCTGTTAATAAGTTAGCACTATTAGTATTGCCTCACTAAGTCATCGACTTAGCGTGTGTTTTCTCACGTGTAGGTTTGAAGAAAGCAGAAGATTGAGTTGTGAAAGATAGCATATCACAAGAAGATCAGATCAGTACAATTTAAGTGTAGGTTTTTTCTTATGTTGTAACATGTTGGCATGTAATATTACACGTTTAATTTGAAATGCTCTGGTCGATTTTGTAAACTTATATATTTTATATTTTGTAAACTCTTACTTTGGGATATGCATGTGATTATTAAGATTTTATGTGAAATGATTTTCTATTTAGAATGGTATTATTTTTTTATCTTGATTGGGATCATAAATTTTAAATTTATACCTATTTGTGAATTTCTTATTTTTTCAAAAGTTAAATGTGTCGGATTCGTATCTGGGTCGGGTACGGGTCAGGGGTGTTACAGCTACAATGCGGTTGATACACCCTCGAGCTGAATGGAATCAACTCAAAAGTGGTCATTGAGAGATAACCCTTATCGCATTGAGCTATGCTGTGAATTTGGCTGGGATATAGTTCCTTATTGCTAAATCGCATCCAAACCGGGTCTTCTTCTGGACTTAAAGACCTCAGTTTAAACTTCAACCGAAAAGTAGTTCCTCTTTGCTACAATGCGGTTGATACACCCTCAAGATTAATGGAATCGAACTCGAAAGTCTTCATTGATAGATATCCTTTATCGCCTTGAGCTATGCTATGAATTTGGCTGGGATATAGTTCATTGTTTCTAAATCGCATCCAACCCGGGTCTTTTTTTCGACTTAAATACCTCAGTTTAAACTTCACCCGGAAAGTAGTTCCTTGCTGCTACAATGCAGTTGATACACCATCGAGTTGAATGGAATCAAATTTGAAAGTCTTTGTTGATAGATAACCCTTATCTCCTTGAGCTATGCTGTGAATTTAGCTGAAATATAGTTCCTTGTTGCTAAATCGCAGCCAACCCAAGTATTCTTCTAGACTTAAAGACCTCAATTTAAACTTCAACAGGAAAGTAGTTCATCGCTACTACAATACGGTTGATACACCCTCGAGTTGAATGGAATCGAACTCAAAAGTCTTTGTTAACAGATAGCCCTTCCTGCCTTGAGCTATGTTGCGAACAATTTCTTTAAGTGAAGAATGGCCCCCTTCAAGGGTCTTAGCCGATCATAATTCTTTAGATGAATCCCCTTCACGGGAAAGCCAATTGGTATTTTTTTTCAGTCGGATATCATTCGTTGTGGAGTTGAAATCTGGCTTGAAAAGGTTAACTGGAAACTAACTACTCGTCGTTGAGTTAAGCTGAACTGGATCTGTTCTAAATTGGGTCTCGAACCCGCCTGAAGTTGATTATAAGATCTGTCGATCTTTCAATATGTCAAGTCGGTTTAGGTGTAGCTCCCTACTGCTAAGTTAAGTAACCACCATCGATCTTTTTTTTGAAGTTATTTTTGAATCGAGATCTTTCGTCTTGAAGTTGAAACTTGACTCTAAAGCTGAAAAAATTATGTATGCAAAAAATGATAAATGTGATGCTCTTAAGTATGTCTAAGATGTATGCAACATGAATTAGTTCTTGTTTTATCTCCTGGATGGAGCCTCATTTTTTCTTCTAGTTTTTTCCTTGGAATCGATCCTGACCCATTTCTTCTCGGGTTACTGACAATGTCACAAGGGAGTGTTACAAGTTTTATCTGGTCTCTCGGACTATTGCTTTCAAGAATGTGAAATGCTCCATTATTCTGGCATTGTTTAAAGATGAGCCTCACTAGCTTCAAGGACCTTTCACATTTGAGACTATCCTGTTTGAAAATATTTTTCTCCTTTATTTTATTTTAGGAAAAAAAGATTTTATAAAGTATTTCCCCTTAATTCAGGCTCACACTCAAATCACTTAATAGACATGAGTTCTTATAATATCAAAAGAATCAATAGATCTTTAATGCTTTCAGAGTTATAGCTCTTTGACAAGTATCCAAATTGATGAGTTGGCTTCAGATTGACTTCCTATTTTCTAAGGTTTTGGCCACCAAAATGTCATTGCAGCATGCCCCTCTTTCTTGGCTTGGTATTATAATCAAATACAGACAAAATGAAGCAACTAGCATAATCAATTACTAGACCTTCTATTTCGATTCTCTAAAATCTTCCATTTGTTCAAGCTTCATAGACTCCTCTAACAAAGGCAGTGCCGAAATATCGATCTAAAACATGGAATTCCTGAGTGCTCGTATGAAATTGACTATAACAGGTGTTCCATAACTCTCTTAGTCCATCTTTACTAAAACTCCTTATTTAGATAAATTTGGTTTAATTTGCCATTGTCTAGCTAGCTGAATTCAGCTTTATATTAATTTGCCTTTATCAGGCTAGCTGACGGGTTCATCTCATCACAATGTCTTTAACTTGACAATTGTAATGGAGTAAACACCGAATTACCAAGTACTCGAGAAATGTCATGGTTTGAACGTAATCTATTCATAAAGCCATGGCTTTTGAGTTTCCTCTACAACCAATTGCCTTAGTGGAATAGCTCAGCTTTATTGTACACATATATAATTACACTCTGGGTATACGAATTCAATTTCTTAAGCTTGTCAAGAAGAACCTGTTATAGTCTAGGTGTTATTGAAAGTAAAAAATCTCATCTTTAGAGTTCAATTTCCAAGCAACTGACCTAAACTAGATTCATCTACTCGACTATTCCATCTGTAAAGATCATGATCATCATTGAACGTCATCAACAAAAGTATTGTCTAGTAAGTTTTTTAATGTCATACACAAAAGATGTCCCATGTTGTCCGCTCCTATTCATACTTGGATACCAAGCCTCTTATTCATTCCCTTATAAGAGGAGAAGTCTATATCGGTCCCTGCAAGAAAAGGTAAGGTGTTCTCGCGTATCTTTTAGGGTAAGGTCAAGGGTCTTTGTTTTACCAATTTTTAATAATGTCACTTTTTCAAAGATCTATAACTCCAATCATTTACAGAGTTTTTTAATTCAGTTGATATTCAAAGAATTTCAAGTTGTAAATTTGATTCAATGTTCACCATTCTTAAAGTAGTATAAATTCATTTAAATATCCTTACAAAAAGAAAGATGAGAAAGTTCAAAAAACAAGTTCAAACAAAATGCTGCAAATGGAATAAGGCTTTATCATAGAATGAAATGATCTCTTTCTAATTAGGATGCCCTAATATTCCTATAATATTGAGTGTCTAATTGGGTTAGGGTCTTTATTCGCATTTGCTCCCATTTCTCGATCATTTCACTTGCTATGGCTCCTTTTGATGTATCCTCATATGCATAAATTTCTACTTCGGGAGTGTTCATGATTTCATCGTAAAATTCCAGCTCTTTTCTGTCCATCATTAGTTGGATCAAGGCTCTAAATTCGGCACATTCTTGTACATCATGTCCATCCACATTGTGATAAAAACAATGACTACCCCCTTTGCAATTTGATATGCTAAGATGCGGTGTAAGAAACCCCACATTATTATTTGCCTCCATACCCACGCCAGAGGTGACTTCACTTTGGAAACTCTGGTTTGACCTTCTTACCCTTCTCCTTAGTGATTATTTTCCTTATTCTCTTGATAATTAGACAGAGGTTCTGTGCAATGTTGGGTGGTCCTGTATTGTTGAAATGAATCCAATTCCTATTGCGTATTTTTTGGATAATCCTTTTAAAGGCAAGACAATTTTCAATAGCATGCCCTAGAACACCACCATGATATTCACAGTGTGCATTTTCGTCATACCACCAGGGTATGGGGTTTTAGAGGTTTCTATGGATATGGTGACACCACAAGTGTGTGAAAGAGTTGTTGGTAAAGTTCTTTGTAAGTCATGGGAATATGATCAAAATGTTCCCTTTCTCTTCTTTCCTAGGTTCCCTTTAATCTTGTCTAGAAGTACCTGACGGCAATTGCAGTTGATTTTGGGTTGGAGATTGTAACGCCTTTGTTAGTGTTGAAAGCGTTAATGATCTCTCATTATTTCTTCTTCATGGGAGGCTTTCTACTCGACCTACCTCATTTTTTCCTTGCTTAATGGTCGTTTCTATCATCTTTGTTTTGACTTTCTCATCAAACTTCGGGATGTGGTAATAATCTGGATTATTTTGAGGGTTGGTTACAATGACTTATGCTTTCGTGACATATAAATTCCCTTGACGTCCTGGTAAGATTCCAAGTGAAATAACCAACTGTGGAGTAGGTGGTACAACCATACCCTCAGATGCCCCTACCCTAGGCGTACTTGCTTGATTTAAGCCAGATAACTTGGCAATAATTTGATCGACCAAAGACTCTTGATTCTTAGTGATCGTTTCCAGAGTACTTTAATTATTCTGGCTTATTTTTTTCTAACTCCCTTTGCAACCTCTTCATGTTCTCTTCGAGTTGAGACATTTTTGCTTCCATCTTTTTTTCGAACGAGTGTTTATGTGGATGAGGTGTGTCCAATGCTTGAGGCGGTATGTCCAATATTTGTTCCCTTTTTGATGAGACATTTTCTGTTAGTTAATGTGAATGTAAAGAAATGAAAAAAATGCAAATATGTCTAAATTCTTGATGCATGAAATGTTCGAGGCATTGATCCAAAAAAGTCTATTATTATAAATAATCTTTATTAAGACAAAGTGTTATTTCTTAAGAGACAAAAACACTCTAAAGGTACATTCTGACTAAGTCTTCTAGACCCCGAATGACTTATAATAGATTGACTAGTATTCTGCCTTCGTATGTCACCTGTTGAATACCTTGTCGAACCACTCCGGCTTCTCTAGCTAAACTGTGTAAGTGACGAACTATTTTTTTACTTGCTCCAAGAAGTCTCGAATGACTGCATCTCTGGCTTTCACTCTCTACTAAGCATGTTCCCTAATAGAAACGCCATTGGAGCCCTCAATCGATAGGAACTATTTGAAGTTCATTTGCTTGTTTCTTGAATTCGTCAACAACGACCTCTAATTTCAGCTATCGTTCGCCATCTTGTTATTGTTGTCTTTGAAGGGACTCTCCAGGTCAGTAATCTTCTTCTCATCTGACCCTGCAACCTTTGCCAACCCATTTTTGAAAAGTTGACTTTTTATGTGATTGGTGTAAATCCCGGTCTATTCTGAGTCCTTCACAATGCAGTAGAGTGGTATACTCTTCGATTGTAGGCACCATGTCTTCTTGATTGAATGCGACACATAGTTGCCTTGCAGACTGTCTCATTTTTCTTCCTGAGTCTTTTCTGACCATAGTCGGACCTCTACGTTTTTCACTTCTTGTATTATACCCTTTTGTCCATTAATGCAAACTATTTATATTTAACGAACACGTTTTGTGGATTAACACCTCTTTTGAATGATGTAAATGATAAAATAAAAGAAAATAATGAAAGGGGAAAAAGTTAGTGAGATAAATAATAATCAAAATAATTGAAAATAATAAGTCCTACCCCACATGATATCTACCCCACATGCTTATTATTCCTACCCGGACACGATCTCTGCCCGCCTGTTAATTTTAAACAAGTCCTAACCACATATCTTTCTAGTTTGCATGATTTGAACATAAAGTAAAGTATGAAATAATTCAAGCATCCTAGGTTTTGAAATGAAGTTTCGGGTGGGATCTAGTTCCCTGTAGTCTCCCAGTTTAGGTTCTAAAGGTACCCGAGTTCTTCTTGTTGTTGTCCCCTTGGGTTTGCCAGACCCTCAGTCATAAGCCCATTACAAGCTTATGTGGACCAAGTTAAACTCGAGAGGATACATTCCCTTATGTCAATACGGAGATAATTCACACGAAGACATAAGGTATATGAATCCCGAAGGTTACTTGCTAGGACTATACGGAGAATAAATTCCCACGAAAGCATTGCTTTCACCTCCCCTTAAAAAGGTTTGGAGCTCGGGTATAGAGTCAGAAATGAAAATTATAAAAAATGAAATCATAAAAAATGTTAGTACAACTATTTATTTGAAAAAAATTAAAGATAGGTAATAAGAATCGAAAGTTAAATTAAAATTTAAACTTACAATTTTCGCTTAAGAAGATAACCAGAAATTAATTTTGGCCTGACTCACTTACCTGTCCCCAGCGAAGTCGCCAAACTGTGCAATCGTCTTTCGGGTATGCCCATAATTGGGCTTTGACTTGAATAAAAACATTAGAGCCTCCACCGATAATTTAAAATAATATTTAGGTTAATCAAACACCATCTTACCTGATCTGCATTTTACTAAAAATATGTCGGATTCGGTTAACACCCATCTCCCGTATACCCTTCCGTATATATACAGATGTCACATCATTATTATTACTGTTCCTAATTAGAAATTCGTAAAATTTTGTTTCCTTTTATAAAACATCTAATTCACTTATAATAAAACATACATTAACTTAATATACGTACAAAAAGAGATGTTCAAACACCTCACCATTTTACAAAAGTTTAATCCAAATTACTATTCTGAGCGTTTCTATTAAACCCTATTACATGCCAACTAAAATATATCAAAGTAGACAGGTATGTCATATGGTTACTGATAAGGCGACTATGGCTTGGATGTCCAATGATCTCCTTAATCATCTTGTATTCAACCTACGCGTGACATAAATACACGTTAAGTAGTACTTAGTGAGGCAAAAACTATTCATATAATGAAATCAATATATATATATATATATATCATTATTCTTTATAGAACTATCATTCAATATTCCCATTCATTATCATTTCTTTATAATGCACCCGTAGCCCATACGGTCATTCATAAACTATATGAATTCCTTGTTTTGCACCTATAGTGCCAAATGGTTATTCATCCACGTTGGATGAATTCCGTGAAATGCACACTTAGTGCCGAGACGGTTATTCATCTATATAGGATGAATTCCGTGAAGTGCACAATTAGTGTCGAAACAATTATTCATCCACATAGGATGAATTCCGTGAAATGCACACTTAGTGCCGAAATGGTTTCATCCACATATGATGAATTCCGTGAAATGCACACTTAGTTTCGAAACGGTTATTTCATCCACATAGGATGAATTCCATGAAATGCACACTTAGTGCCGAAACGGTTATTTATCCACATATGATGATTCCATGAAATGCACACTTAGTGCTGAAACAATTATTCATCCACATAGGATGAATTCCGTGAAATGTACACTTAGTGCCTATTTGATAATCACCACATACATTTTTAACAGTTATACATATATGATTAGTACATCATATAGTTACATAATTAAATGCACTCACCTGATTATCTCCGCTACGGTATCCAAAATGCAAAGTTCTTACTCTGGGACTTTGCATTTTCCCTTTGTTTTGCTTGTTTCGGGAGTTGATTTCGATCTACTCAGGCATCCATTCAATACATGAACAATATCAATTGTTAGTATATTTCCTAACATTATACTTAAACATTAATCAAAAGAACATATTCTCAACATTTCTTCAACATTCAGCCTATCTTACCATTTCTAGTCCCTCAGTATCGATACCATACCATGGTATCGATACTACCATTCTATGGTACCGATACTATGCTATGTATCGATACCATTTTTTATTCTATTTTTGAATGGTATCATACCTTACCTTAGGTATCGATACTCCCCCCTGGGTATCGATACTGATTCAATCAGTATCGATACTACCCAACAGATTCATCTCATTTTACCCTATAGTTTGGTATTTGTTCTATCAGTACCGATACTCGTTCCTAGAATTTTCACTTTTCAACCCGAGATACACCTAAATTTGGTCAATTTCCTCAGGTTTACCCCCAACAATACTATGTAACTCTTCTATATTTATCCATACTAATTTTCCTTCTTTTAGCTAATTAAACATAAAGCATCCTTTAATATCATTGATTCTAAGAATCACATCACATTTTCTAACTTGTTTTTAAAATCATCTAATGCTTCTAATCTCTTATTTACTACTTTTAAGAAGTTAAAACTACTAATATCATCAATATACACCAATATACTAACATATTATTTCAAAATCCATTTTCTAAAATTTCCAATATATCCTCTATTTCATAATTTTAATCTCATTTAATCCTTGTTTAAGCTTCTATCATACTCAAGCTTCAATAACCAACCAAAATGAAAGGATAAACTATCCATATGAAATCTTACATTTGAGTTATGGAGACGCTTCTACGGGAAGGAAGGAAAGAGGAAAACTTTTGTGGTAACCTAACTCCCTTTTTCACATTTCTTTAATACCTTTTTAAGATACATTTTAATTCTCTTCATACAAAAGACCAAAATACCCTTTTAATAATCCATTGTCACAATTTAGTCTAAACTATTAATCATAATCATTCTCATCTTTTATCATTCAATCGAATAATCCTCATATTTTTAAATCCATTCAATAAAGTCCTTAATTCGGCAATTGGGGCATTACAATTCCCACCCTTAAGAAAATTCGTCCTCGAATTTAAAAAGTACCTGAAACAAAGAGATGGGGAACTATTTTTTTCATATCCTCATCTCTTTCCTAAGTAGCCTCTTCTACCTTATGATTCTACCAAACTACTTTAACCAACGAAATCCTTTGTTACACATTCATTGTTTCCCTTCGTCAAGATTCGTATTGGTTCTTCCTCATAAGTCAAATATGGTTGGATCTCTATTTCTTCAGGGTGATAACATGAGATGGATCTGATCTGTACATTCTAAGCATTGATACTGAAAAACATTACAGATCTTGTCCATTTGGAGGCAAAGCTACTGATAGGCTACGGGTCCAACCCTTAATATCTCATACGGTCCAATGAACCTTGGACTCAGCTTTTTCTTTTCTCCCAAAACATAATCCTTCTTCCAAGGCGATACTTTCAAAATACTTTGTCCCCTTCTTATATTCTATTTCTTTTCTTTTCAAATCGTCATAAGACTTATTTCGATCTGAGGCTATCTTTAGATTTCTCTAAATAATCTTCACTTTATCCTCCATATCTTTCATCAAATCTAGGCCAACCACATCTTGATCTTTCAATTCAAACCAATTTAATGGTGTCTTACATTTTTCTATATAGAGCTTCATACGGGGCCATCTTAATACTGGATTGATAACTGTTATTATAAGCGAATTCCGCTAAAGGAAATACCTTTCCCATGATCCCTTAAACTCAATCACAGATGCCCTTAGCATATCCTCTAAGATATGAATATCTCTCTCTTACATCCTATCTGTTTGTGGATGAAAAGTGGTACTAAAGTTCAATCGAGTGCCTAATGACTCATGTAAAGACTTCTGGAATCTTGAAGTAAACCTTGGTCTTGATCGAACACTATCGATATCGTACTCCATGCAGTCTAACTATCTCTTTTATATACAACTCCACAAACTTATCCATCGAGTAACCTACTCGAACCGGAATGAAATTAGCCATCTTGGTCAATTTGTCTACTATTACCCATATCAAGTCCTTTTTACCCGGTGACAAAGGTACCCAGAAACAAAATCTATTTTCACTCCCACTCCATTCAAGAATGAATATTGGCTGCAACAATCCGGAAGGCACTTGATGTTTCAACTTTTACTTGCTGATAGTCAAACATTTTGCAACAATCTCCGTTACAGCTCTTTTCATACCAGGCCACCAATAACGACTAGTCCTGATACATTTTATTTTCCCGCCCGGGTGCATCGTCAAAGGGCTATAATATGATTCGTAAAGAATATCATTCTTCAATTCATCATCATCGGGAATGCAAAGCCTTTCACGGTAATAAAACATTCGTTATCACTTATTTCTAAATCTTTGGTTTCTTCTTTTTCGACTTGCGCCAATCTCATCAAACATTCTTGTCTCAACCTTGCAGCTCTTGTACCCAATCCAAGAGCATCAAATTTAACCTTAATTCATC